>NC_132785.1:121257954-121585142 GCF_048418805.1 Vulpes vulpes | reverse complement strand
CCACAAAGCTCACTTTCTTACCAAGATTTAGCTGCTTCACTTTAATGAACTGTTCCCTAATTGGCTGAAAGAGTTTGGTTAATTTCTAGAGTTCTAAGAAAGTTAATTCTGACCACTGTGGGCAGTTTTCTCATTGCTTTCATGGAGGAGCGAGTTTTCAGAGATCCCTCATTCTTCATGTTTGCTGTCTTCACCTCACTGAGTTAGACATAAAGACCTCTCTTCTCTCTCTGTTAGGCAAGTGGGAGAAGCCTTTTAACCCTGGATATACGAGTAAGAGCTCCCCATTCCTGGTGGGTAAGAGGACCACAGTGAAGGTCCCAATGATGCACCAGGTGGAAGAGTTTGCTTTTGGAGTGGATGCAGAGCTGGGATGCTCTGTGCTACGGATGGACTATGATGAAGACACTGCAGCCTTCTTTGTCCTCCCTGGCCAGGGCAAGATGAGGCAACTGGAGCAGGCCTTGTCATCTAGGACGCTGAGGAAATGGAATCACTTACTCCAGAAGAGGTGGGAAGCCGTGTCAGTCTCCTGAGACCTGAGGCGGGTGGTGGTGTACCTCTAAGGACAGGGGAAAGACCATGATAGCAGCTGTTGAATGCCAACTGAGTGCCAGCTACTTGCTGGATAATGAACTTGGGGCTGTGTTCTCACTTGAACTTCATGACCACCTGACAGATGAAGAGCACTATCACCCCCCATCTACAGAACAGGAAGTAGAGGCTCTAGTAAGGGAGGCAAATTGCCCAAGGGCATGTAGCTAATATGTCCCCTCAACACTCTTATGTCATTAGCAATTCCACGCTAACAGCACTCACTCTATCAGTCAGTCTGATGTTAAATTCCATGGAATGATTCTATAAAAATAAACAGGCAAGAGAAGCATTGACAATGAGGATAATAATATTACTCAACCCATAAGTTGTTGAAAAGATAAAAACAAGTTACTCTTTATAAAGTGCTTAGAACAGTGCCAGGAAGATTGTGCATATTTGATAACGTTACCTAATAGTAAGATTACTATTAGACTATCAAAAGGTTGTTAACCATAATATAAAAAGGGATGTCAAAATCTTAGGTACAATCTCTTAGGAATATTTTCTTGGCATTTTCAGCCATTGTCAGCCACCATTCCCAGGTGCCCACAGCCCAGGAGGAGACAAAGACAGGATCAGGGATAACTGTAATTCAAGAAGAATTACAGTTTCTCAGGGCAGGGGGTGGGGGTGGGAGGCAGGGAGTGCACTGAGGAGCTTCTGAGCAAAGAGAGATGGCTTTCAACTGGGACCCACTGAAGGCTTCAAGGAGGTGGTGCATTTGAGTCAGGAGCATAGATAGGATGTGGAGGTCTGAGTAAGGGCATAGAGGCTCGGGAAGGGCTCTTTTGGTAAAGGAGTCAACACCGGCAAAGAGGCACAGTTGGGAATCAAGGAACACTTGTAGGATTCCTTGATCCTACAGAAGTTTCTTCTCTGATAGCAGCCACGGCTGGACAGAGGAGTCAGCACAGAGGCTGGGGTAAGGGGCAATCTGTGAAGATTGGCAGACGGAGCAGGGAGGGGTTGGCCAGGCCAGCTCAGGGAGCATTTGCAGGGAAGAGAGAGCTGTCCATTGTGCTAGATGCCCCTCGATAAGAACGCAAGTGTCCACCCAGCACTTCTGTGCTTTCCTTTCTGTGACTTACCAGATACATGACCTCGGTCTAAGCACTAAAACTATATCTTAACATCTTTAAAATGGAAATGAAGCTCATGAATGTGCCTGGGATGATACCTGGGGCATACTAAAAGCTCAATAAATGTGGGCTGTTCACTCTTGGTTCAGGGAAACCATTGCAAAGGAAGGAAAATTTTTGCTGAACGCCATGGCTGTGCTGATTAATTTCTAGCCTCATGTAATTATTTAAATTTACATTAATTAAAATTGGATAAAACTACGATTATTTTTCCTCATGTAAAGCCACATGTACAACTAGTGGCTAATCTACTGGACGGCACGAGAATATTTCCAGCCTTGCAGAAAGTTCTATTGGACTCTGCTGCTCTCAGGGCTCAGCAGGGTTTGTCTCAGGAAGGGCTGGCAGGGGTGGGGGGCATGCCAGGCCAGGGATGGCAGACAGGCTTCTATCATCACTGCCTGGTATCCCCCATGGGTTGCTGCCACAGGCTCCTTTGCTGGCCCCTCATCTGTGCTCTATTACCTTATTAGGGGGTCCCCTTCCTTCTCATTCATCTACAGTGCCAGACTTGCTCATCCAGGGGGCTTACCTCCAGAGCAACCTGGGTTGGTTGTTGGGGATGTGTGGACTACTTTAGCAGCAACCAGAATTAGCTAGACGAAGAAGAAAGCCTCCTGAAATGCCACCTAGAAGCAGAGATAGAGACCAAGGGGCCTCTGACATCACCTTTTCCTTTTTCCCCATCCCCATAGGTGGATAGAGGTGTTCATTCCAAAATTTTCCCTTTCTGCCTCCTATGACCTGGAAACCATCCTCCCGAAGATGGGCATCCGGGATGCCTTTGATAAAAATGCTGATTTTTCTGGAATCACAAAGAGAGACTTCCTGCAGCTTTCCAAAGTGAGTTGGTCCATGAGAACATTTGCCAGAGCTGGAAGGGCCTCCAGTGAATGGCTAATCAAACCCTTGCCTCTCATTGATAAGGAAACACAGACCCCGAGAGGAAAAGTGACTTCTCTGTGGCAAACGTAGGGCTGAATTTCATGGCTGCCAGGCCTGTGGCTTTATGGCCACCATCCCCCTGATACACAGGCAAGTTTTACCCCTTTTTTATGCCTCAAACACATGTTCCTAAGATCCAACTATGGCCTCCCAGGCCTCTCCTGGGAAGGTAGCACTTCTACTTCAACAACTGTTACAGACAAGCAGAAACACACCTGGCATTCGACCTCACCTCCCTGACGCCTAGGTCCTCACACTGAAGTCAAACTGGCTGCCCATGGGCCATTTGTACCCTATAGATGTGCTGTGCTTGGTCTGCGGTGCTAAAAAGAAAAAAAGAGAACCAGTTTCTAACATGTAGAACATTGCACTTTAAAGTATAGATTTCTGATTGTCTTGAAAGAAATCACAGAGTCCAATTCCCACATGGCAACAGTGAGCCCAAACCCTACGTAACATCCATTAGCCAGAGCTGAGCCATGAGTCCCCATTAGTGAGAGTGGGCCCTCCAGGTGTCCTGTGTGCCCCCAGCTCTAACAAGCGGTCTGGTCCTTGTCTACCTATGGGTTTCTGATCCCTGACTGAAAAATGTGTTTTTTAAAGATTTAATTTATTTATTTGACACAGAGAGAGAGAGAGCACAAACAGGGGGAACAGGAGAGGGAGAAGGAGAAACAGACTCCCCACTGGGCAGGGAGCCTGACATGGGGCTCCATCCCAAGACCCCGGGATCATGACCTGAGCAGAAGGCAGACACTTTACCGACTGAGCCACCCAGGTGCCCCTAAAAATGTATTTTGATAATAGATTAGGATGGTCAGAAGTGATCCTGGGTCCCTGAAGGGACTTTTGTCATTGGTGTCTGGGGAAAGAATACAGAGGTCTCAATGGAGTCTGCTGAGTGTAATGGTCCATTTCCCGTTACATGCTTATGTGCACATGTGAACAACAACAACTGTTGGGAGTTCTCAGGCCCCCTGGTTAAGTCTCTTCCCTAGAAGACCAGAAGGGATCCAGTATTTCATAACACCGCACTTTGTGTGATCTCGTTTAAGTCACCCAATGATCTTGCGGGCTATACCCCGTTACCATGGCCCTTTCAGAGATTTGGAGTGCAGGCAGCAGCACCCAGAATTTCTGCCACAGTAAAGGGGCAGGACCAGGACTCAACAACCCCAGGCTTTCCAATGTGCATTTATAACCACTCAGCCCCACACTTAGGGACCCAGCTGACCAGTATCAGTGACACCTGTGCACCTAATGCCCGGCATCTGGTGCAGTGAGCTTGAGGCCCCCAGAGGGGGGCATCTCTGTTCCTAGGCAGAACCTCAAAGCTCAGTGAAGCAGAGGCACCTCCACGGGGACCGCTGACATCTGTTGTTCCCTCGGCAGGCCACCCACAAGGCTGTGCTGGATGTCAGCGAGGAGGGCACTGAAGCCGCAGCGGCCACCGCCACCAAGCTCATCGTGCGGTCAAAGGATGGCCCCTCCCACACCGTCGTCCGCTTCAATAGGTCCTTCCTTCTGCTGCTGATCAACAGGGCCACAGACACCATTCTCTTCCTAGGGAAAGTGGAAAATCCCACCAAATTCTAGGTGGAAAGTTCCAGCTAACTCAGTACATGTTGTAAACCCCAAGGAAATAAATCACATTGTGACAATCCTGGTGTGACCTGCGGACGTGTCTCCTCCTGCTCTGAGGAGATGCATCTGCTGCCGGGATGCCACTTTGAGGGGCCAGTAAAAGTCAGCAGGGATCCAGGTCACAATCCAAAGCCCCATCACCCTCCATCAGCACTCTTTTCCACAAATCCTCCCAGGTAACTAGCTTCATGGAGTTTTCTGGTTGACACATTCCCATTCCTCGGAGCCCTTGGGAAGGGTAATCTGCAGGTCAGTCACCTTTATTGCAGAATTACAGTAAAAAAATCAACAGGCCCTAAATGAGGATCCAGCCAAGAACAATGCTCCCCCGTGCCTTCAGAGTCCGAATCTGATCATGGTTATGGGCTAACTCCTAGTGGCCAGGTTGTCATGATGCGACATTTCAGGGGCTGAGTGATTTCATTCATCCATTCCAACAAAAACTCACTCAACACGTAGTAGATGCTGGGAGGGAGTCAGACAGACCAGGTCCCTGGCCCCACTGGGCCTAGACGGGGGTGATGGCACCACCACAACCACACAACCAGACCTATAAGTAGATCAACGAGGAAGGCTGAGAAGGCATAGAAAAGGACAATTGCAGGAGAGGGTGGGACAGAGGAGGGGCTTCTGTGAGCATAAAGCCTGAGTTAGGGATGAACAGGCATGCTGAGACAAGGAGGCCCGGAGCCCGGCATGGTGGAACCGAAGCCAGCGAAGTACAAGGAGGTCAGCATTGTTGGCCGAGGAGGGCGGCCCGGGTTTGGTGGGGGACTCCACTAAACCAGGTGAGTCTCAGACAGGTAGAGGAAGGGCGGGAGGCTGGGCTGCATGACCTCTCTGAGTGGGCGCCTTGGTTTTCCAGCTGGGCTCTGTCAAGGCTGGCTGCCCTCCTGGCTCTGATGCTGTCATATACGCACACGCAGGCCTCAGGGTGCTCAGCCTCCTCCCTGCTGGCTTCTGGTGGCAGCAGCCTGGCTCCCTCACCCCGAATCCCGAGAGCCGCCACAAGGTACAGTGAGCCACACCCGTACCAGGCAGACACCCCCACACACACCCCCGTTCCTTCGTGCTTTGGGCCAGACGGGCTGTTCTGGCTCCTTCTACTCCACCTTTCATTACCAACGGCCTCCTTCTGCAGCCCCTGCTGGAGCCGCCGCACCCATCAGATCCAGAGACTCCTTTCCTGGGTGCACGGGTGCCCCACATCTCCTCAATGTGCCAGGGCCCTCACGCTGGCTTTTCTGTGCCCTTTGACACAGGAGGAGACAAAACAAAGGGTGTTTACGCCTCCCCCATCCTCCCACCTTCTTTTACAACCTGGGGAACAGAGGGCAGAGGCAACCAACCCAGGCCCCAGGGGCCCCCTGGACTGAACCAGACCCAGGACCAAAGCCCAGCTACTGGGGACTCCCATGCTGACTTTCACTAGGCCGCCGGTGCCAAGCTTCGCCACAAGCATGATGCCATCAAAGCACCGTGTGGACCCCACGATGCTCTCCTCAGAGCAGGTGGCACCAGGCTCCATGCGCACCAAGCGTGGGTGCCCCACTCCCTTACGCAGGCCGCTTCCACTGTGCACGACTACTGGTTCTGTGGCTATCGGGGGCCCCCACTAGTCAGGGGGCGCTGAGGGCTGCCAGCCTCCCCCTCCCATGGCTTCGCCCCCGGGGGCCCCACTACAGCCAAGGCCTGGCTCCGCAGCATTCCAGCACCCGCTCAGACTTGTATGAGCAAGCAGATGCCAAGAATGATCATAAAACATATTTTCCCAGCTTAGTGAGCTCTCAGCTCCCTGGGGTTTTTTTTTTTTTTTCCAGCTGCCTGTCCCTTGCCTTTGTTTTGAAACAAGTGCAGGAACTGTTTTGATCAGATGTGGAGACTGTTTGAATCAGATGGAGACACAGAGACAATTGCCTCTAAAAGAATGAAGAACAAGTGCCTTCATTTTTTTAAAAAAAAAGGTTTTATTTATTTATTCATGAGAGGCACAGAGAGAGAGACAGAGACACAGGCGGAGGGAGAAGTAGGCTCCATGCAGGGACTCCAGGATCATGTCCTGGGCCGAAGACAGGTGCTAAACCGCTGAGCCACCCAGGGATCCCCGAACAAGTGCCTTTAAAAGAATTGGTGTTCCTTCCAATTCCCAAGCAGAGAAGGCATGTCTGCCACACAGAGCCACGTGGGGCAGCGCGGGGTGGCGGGGGGACAGGAGGCAGGAGGAGCAAGGGGAAAGCACAGACCTTTCTCACTGTCGCGGGGGGAAGCAGGCAGGTGGAAACAGCAGGCCCGTGGGCAGGAGGCGGGACACAGATGTTGAGGCAACGGTTGGAAGGTTGTATTAGGAGTTTTGCGTGCGGGTGGATCAGATCATGAACATCAGAATAGTCAGGAACGATTTTTTTTTTTCAGAATTGCATAAAGATTTCCCCTCAGGGCAGAAGAGACCATGTTCTACAGGCAGACTCAGAGAGCTTTCTCATAAGAGCCAGGTGACAGAACCCCCTAAAAGCATTTCAAGAAACGAACAAAAAACAGGCTCAGAATCCTGAGTCCAGGGACTGTTCACACAAGGACGGAGGTACCCACAGAATGTTTCTAGCCAACCCATACTCCCTACACAGCAGTCATTGCATTGTTGGAAAATCACTTTTTAAAGAATCACCTGTTAGACTTATTAGTGTTGATTCTTAATCCAGGGTTCTAGATCAACCTAGTGTTGATTCTTGGTAGCCAGAGCTTGTAGTGACCCCCTCCAGAGTGTGGGTTTCTGATTAGAGTCTTTTGAATACTAAGTACCTGCCCCCACCCCACTCCCCAAGTATATTGCTCATCCATCAGGTTGCTAACTCACTGCTCCTAGACGTAAATAGAAGTAATCACCACTTCCTTCATGTCTGTGCTGGAGTATTTTATTTCATTAAGATTTTATTTATTTACTTGAGAGAGAGAGAGAGAGAGAGGACAAGTGGTGGGGAGCAGCAGAGAGAAGAAGAAGCCGGCTCCCCTCTGAACAGGAAGCCCAATGTGGGGCTCCATCCCAAGACCCTGAGATCACGACCTGAGCCAAAGGCAGACGCTTCACCCACTGAGCCACCCAGGAGCCCCTGTGCTGGAGTATTTTAAAGTGCTTCAGAGACCATATGTTGGTAGACCACCCAGCACCATCACCCCCACCCCCACCCCCACCCCCACCACCCCTGCCCAGGGAATCTCCATTTTCCAGGTGGGCGTTGCTTCTCCACCTGCCCAGTCATCTGCCAGTGAATCTGTGTGCAGCCATTCAGGTGAATGGAACTGAGGCTGGAGCTGCAAGAGCTCCTTGTTTTGTGGAGTTTACAATCCAGGGAGGAGGAGGGGGACATATTGCAAATGTGACACTTCCAACACTGCCCTTCACTAAATCTCAGGACAAGCAACTGAAGCTACTGATCTGGTCAAAACACTCCCTTGGTCTCCGCGCCCAGGAAGTCCTCTGAGTGCAGTGCAGTCATTGCCCAGGTGGAGGTGGGGGGGAAGCTGCTCCTGGGGGGTGTGGCATCAGGGACCTCATGTGCAGGACAGTTGCAGGCTCAGAGAGAGTAGGACAAACATTATATGGTCTCATTCATTTGGGGAATATAAAAAATAGTGAAAGGGTATAAAGGGGAAAGGAGGAAAAAATGAGTGGGGAATATCAGAAAGGGAGACAGAACATGAGAGACTCTTAACTCTAGGAAACCAACTAGGGGTGGTGGAAGGGGAGGTGGGCGGGGGGTGGGGGTGACTGGGCGACGGGCACTGAGGGGGGCACTTGATGGGATGAGCACCGGGTATTATTCTATATGTTGGCAAATTGAACACCAATAAAAAATAAATTTATCAAAAAAGAGAGGGGGGGGTAAAGTGTTCAGAGCTCAGAAAAGAGGCTTGCACAAGGTTTCCCATTCCAGAAGCCCAGCTCCACCATCCTGTAACCATGTGACCTTCAATGCCTTAAAAATCTCTTTGTGCTTCTCCCTCCTGGAGAACATAAACACACAGTCCCTGTGCCATCAGGTTGTCCTGGGAGTAAACACACAGAAAGCACTTAGGACAATGCCTTGTGCATTGTTGGTGCTCAGTACCCGTTAATGTCATTGTGCCGATTATTGTTATTCATATTGGAAACCCTTCCAAAAAAGGTGTGTTCCTTTCTAGCTCATTTCCCAGCTAACAGCTGGGAAGACAATGCAGGCATTCCTGCAAAATGCCCCCCCTCTCCCCCAAAGCATCACTCACAGGGTGAGGCCAACATCCTCCATCCCACTCAGAACTCAGGACCGTGTGCAAATGGAGGCCCCCTTTTGTTCCCTGAGGTTGACTGATCTCTGGTGCCATCACACCCCCAGCCCATCTGCCCACGAGGTCCCACCCAGAATATGTTCAGAGGCCCAGCTTTAAAATATCCCACCATGGTGCATATTTATTCATAAAGATCAAAAAGTAAAATCTCCCAGAGCCCAGGGCACTTAAAAGAAGGATGCTGATGTTGTGATTCTCGATAACTAGTACAATAACTATATAGTATAACACAGTTACAAAGTCAAGAGGCAGCATTTAAAAATTTTTTAAAAGCGCTTGCCCATAAAAGTTTGTCCACTGCCCATTTAGTCCAGGGTCTATTTACCAAAGCAAGGAGATCTCTGGTCGGGGAGCTCTGGGTCAAGAGCACATCTGTGGTGTCAGGTGTACACAGGTGTGAGTCCTAGCTCGGCTCCCCACTAGCTGTGTGGCTACGGATAAGTTGCTGAACCTCTCTGAGCCTGGATCCCTCTAAAATGGGGCCAGTAATAATAGCGCCTGTGCAGTGTGATTGCTGTGAGAAGGTTATGTGAGACACTGAAGATCAGGCGTGTGACACAGGAGCCCAACAGTACAGGGTTCCACTCAGCACGGGGCCAACCATTGTTGCCCTACAACACCGTGGAGGGATGTAGATAGGATTGGAAGCCGTATCATCTCCCCTCTCTGGCTCAGGCCCTGCTCCCCAAGCAAAGAAGAAGTGCCCCAAGTGGCCCACGTCATACAGAAAGGGAAATGGGGGCTTCCCTGTAGAGAAGACAGCGTCCCTCGGGGGAATATAATGTACTCATTTGTTCATTTACTGAACATCCGTACATCTACCATGGACCAGGACGAAGGAGGCCATCATATCATGTACAGATTTCCCCAACAAAGATTTCACAGACCGAGGCGAAGTGAACCGATGTATTCTGCAGGCCAGCACGCTAAGAGAGAGGTGAGAACATGGTACTGTGGCAGCCCACAGAACCTAACTCTGACAAGGGGGAAGGAGAGAGAGGTGGCCGACAGGAAAGGCTTTCTCAAGGAGAGATCCGAGCTGAATCCTGAAGGGTGGACAAGGGCTGCGGTGGCCTGACAAGGAGAAGTGGAATCCTAGGTAGGAGGAACAAGGTTTTTCCTTATTGGGCTTGTTTGCTTATCAGCAATGACTCCATCTGGCTGGAGAGGGGAGGTCCCAGGAGTGAGTGGTGAGATATGAAGTTGGTGGGTTGGCAGAGGCACAGCATTGAGGCTCCCGGGAGAAAGGGGCCACTGAGGGCTTTGGGATTGGAAGAGCAGCCTGTTATATCCCAGAATGGAGAAGGGGTGGGAGTGCCTGTCCAAACAGGGGCCTGGCAAGGAGGCAGATGACATAAGCCACAAGGTAAGTAGTTCAGACATGAGGGTCCGTTGGGAGGCCAGAACCAAGGAGGAGGAGAGTGAGACCCAACTGGAGGTCAGGCCCAAGCCGCCCCAGCAACAGGCAGCCCAACAAAAGCAGAGACCCAGTTCTAGAAATTGGGGCACAAGGAGCCCAGAGAATCTAGTGGCCAAGGGCAAAAGAGATCATCAGCCATAGCAGATTCTCCAATCAAGTTGGCCATCAGGAGACTCAGAACCATATAGAATTTCAGATGTCAGCCGGGAGGGTGTCCTGGATGAGGGGCCTACTTGCACATGCCGTATCTCATTAAGCTCTCAGAACAATCTGCAAAATAGGTATCATCTCCTCCATTACAGGGGAGGATGCTAAGGCTCTGGGAGATGAATGACTTGCTCAACATGCCCCCCTTCCAGCCCCGTAGATCCCAGCGGGGGTGCTGTTGCTCATTTCCGGGCCCATGTGACCCCAGGCCCATCAACCTTCCAACAAAGCTCATTGCCATGGCTCATCTTTTTTTTTTTTTTTTTTTTTGAAGAGCTTTATCGAGCTAATAATTTGCATGCCATAAAATCCACCCATTTTCCGTGTATAATTTCATGATTTTAGTAAATTCAGCCTCACTCCAACCCAGCTTTAGAATACTTCTAATAGCAAAACCTGTCCTCAAAGCCATTTTTAGTCTTTCCGGGCACCTTCTCTTGGCCCCAGGCAAAACTGCTGATCTGCCTTTCTCTCTAAAAACTTGCTTTTTCTGGACCTCTCCTAGAAATAGAATCTGACAGTATGCAGTCCTGTGAGTGGCTTCTCTCTCTCACCGTAACGCTGTCGGAGTCTGTCCATGCAATGACAGACTATCAGCGTTCTGCATTCCAACCCACCGCAGATGAGGATTCCAGTTTCTCCGTGTCCTTGCCAACACTTGGTACTTTCTGTCTTATGACAACCTAACAGGTGTGTAATGCTATGTCATTGTGGGTTTAATCTGCATGTCCGTGTGTTTAATGGCTGTTCATATATGTCCTCTTCAGTGAAATGTCAGGTAGAGTCTTTTGCCCATTTAAAAAAAATTTTGTCATTATTATTATGTATCTGCTATGAAGTCTTTGGCTGCTAAGTTCAGTATCTGGGGATACTTGAAGACTGTTTCTATTGACTTCTTTTCTCCTGAGTAAGCTCACACTTTCTTGTTTCTTTACATGTCTTGAGTTTTTTTCTTGAGTGCTGGACATTTTACAAAATATGGTATAGTTACTCGGGATCCTGAATCTTCCCTCCTGGGGGTTTTTGGTTTTGTGTGTTTCTGTAGTATTTGCTTAGACTAAATCTATAAAACATGTTTCCCCTGCCACTTCTGGCCACTGATGTTTTTTGTTTTTCTTTTCCTTATTTTATGCATAAACCTGCTTCCTAGAGGTCACCCTTATGATCGTATTGCTTATTGTTCAGCCACATGTTGCTCAGAAATTGTGTTCAAATACCTTAAGCCAATAAAGTTTCTACTCTACACTGATGGATCTGGATGTAGGCTGATGAGTCTGTTCAAACCTCAGGCAGTTCTCAAGTACCACCCAGATTTTTACTTTTCACTCTTGTCTCTTGCTTCTCCATGGACCAGAGAGGTATGTGTAGCTTGAACCTGCTCCAGTCTCTGTGTCCAGATGCAGAGCCTCCCCTCTGCTTGCAGGCAGGGGGCTCAACAGGCCCCTAGAGCTGCCACACTTCTTGGGACTCCCTGTTTAACCTCCTGCTACTCCACTAGCCTATATATTGTCCCAAACCCAAACACAGACTAGAGGAACCACTGCCCCCCCTAACTCCACCCACCCTGCACACACACACTGCTTGCCACTGGGATCATCACTTCAATAGACAATACTCCAAATCAGGTGAATTTGACTACCCACCAGCAAGGCCGGTTCTGAAGGAAGCAGCCTCAGACAAAAATGTCACAGACTCTGTGACACACAGACCCCAAAGTTTAGTACTTTTCATGAATGAAAGCTTCTCTGTCATAGATCTTTGGTGGATTACTAGAGCACAGAAATGGTTGGTTTTTGACAATTGCATCCAGCTTCTTAGCTGTTACTGGGGGAAAGATTTGTCAGTGGTTTCTTTCCATCATGCGAGAAGTAAATTCCTTCTAGATTTGGAATATCCTACACATACAGCCTTGACCTTCCCCACCAAGTCCTGGGCACCCCCACCCCACCCCATCATCCAGAATTCCCTCTTCAGACTTTCCTGAGAATGTGTAGACTCCTGCCTATCTTTTAAAGACCTAGATGAAAGGTACCCACCCTCTCCTGATGGTCCCAGGTCATTTACTGGGTCCTTTCCTTCCCTTGCACAACTCCTTACTGGGAATGTGTACTCTTCCTGACTAGTCACATGGGCCCCACCATCTTTTGACATGTGTATCTCTCCCTCTAAACCGAGTTCCTTGGGGCCAAGGGTTCTCTTCAAGGTGAAGGCCAGACCTTGAGCATCTTGTTCCTCAAATACCTAGGCCAGAGCATGATTCTCAGGAGGGGTTAAGTGGATGTTTGTAGAAATCCTGCCTGAGCAAATTCATGACCAGTAACACAAATGGCGCCATAACCATTACTTTGCTCATTGTCTCACTGGGGACTGATGTGAAAGGGAAAATAACAGAAATGATTCAGTTGTTGTTTGCTTTGGACAGTATTTGAACATGATCTGTTGGTTGTTAATATTAACTCTGGTTTATCCATGTCGCTACCCTCACGGCAATATAAATAAGGCAGGGGCAGATACAAAGAGCTCGTGGCAACAGCAACTCCTCTGGAAGGTAAGTCACCTTTCTCTTGGGGACAGAGTTGGCTCTACCTGAGTGTGTGTTTCATTGCTCCTTTTTGCCATGTTTTAGGTAGTACCTGCCTTAGGGAAGATGATGGAAAACCCAGTGGGCTAAGCGTGTATGTGCATTTTCTGGGATCTCATCCCTGCACAATTTTCTCCACCCCCTGGAGGGGGCAGGGAAGGAGGGGAATGATAGGCGGTGGGGAAATGGGAGGTAGGGGACATTGCTGGGGGGCTGGAGAGGACAATGAGGGCATGGGCCAGGCTGCTCAGAGCCAAGAATCTAGTTGACAGGAACCAAGGTCTACGGGGCTTCTCTGTCACCTGAAGAATCTGTATTCCAGCCCCTTGAGGCTCATGGGGAACCAGGGAGAGGAAATCATGATTTATACTTTAGGGAACCCATCATGGCTGCAAAGTGGCTGGAAGGGTCAGTGGTGAGGAAGACTGAGAACCAGGAGATGTTTTTCAGTCACCTTGGTTGCCATAACAAAATGCCACAGACCAGGGCAAGGTCGGGGGTGCTTAGACAGCAGAAATATGTTGGTCGGGCTGCCAGCAGGGTTGAGTTCTGGTAAGAACCCTCTCCCTGGTTTGCAGATGACCATCTTCTGGCAGTGTCCTCACGTGACCTCATCTTCATGGGTATACACATGGGTAGGGACAGGGGAGAACCAATGCTCTGGTGTCTCTTCTTGCCTGAGCAGTAATATATGGCCATTTATAAGGGACCATCATGACCTTGTCTGACCCTAATTGCTTCCCCTAGGTTTCCCCTCCAGATACCATTATATTTTGAGGGATAGAAACCTTAATCCACAGCAGATGCTATTTCGGTAGCCATGACAAGAGACGCCATGATGTTGGATCACCAGACACATGCAGAGAAATGGACTCTGTCTCAGAGTTGTGCCAGGAACTGTAGGAAAACCATGGAGGGAAGACAGGGCCCTGCCCTAGAGATGGTTGAACTGAACATAAACTCAGGGCATGGTTCACATCTTCTCCCTTCCCATTGTGGGGTGCCAGAAATCCCACCATAAGAGCACCCTTCAGATTCCAGGCCTGATTTCTGGTCCCAGTCAGTCATGGGGGGCATATCTGGGGGCAGAGAGAGGTTTTTACCCTGATAATGGGTCAGGGCAGCAGCTGTGAGGACCAGGAGGGCCCACAGGAGGTGGCCAGGATTTCCTGAGATGACCTTGCCAGGCCCTTAGTTCAGCTCATGGCCTAGTTACCTGAACACCACCATCTGGGCTTCCTTTCAGAAATCACACCTGGTAGCCCTGAAGCCAGATCTGGCCTCCATCTGGGCTAGATGATGTTAGCAAGCACATTTGACAAGATTGAGTTGTTCATGCAAAAATCTAGGTTTCCAGCTTCTTCCGAAACCTAAAAAAAAATTCTGGCACCACTGAGCCAGCACTCCCACACAGTAAGCCTGGCTGGAGCTGAGTGGCACCTGCCTGCCTCTGACCTGGGCACACATCTCCCTTTGCCACAGTCCCCAATGCTTCTTACTGCATGATACTTGCTGGCCTTGTCTGGGTGTACTTCTGGCCACATCTCTTTAGCATTTGAATCTACACTCCTTGATTTATATCTCTCCTTGGTTCTTCTTCTCTTTCCACACTTTTCAGGATGTTGTCATGAGCTCTGTATTAAAAAAAAAAAAAGAAAGGAAAGGAAAGAAAGAAAGAAAGAAAGAAAGAAAGAAAGAAAGAAAGAAAGAAGAAAGAAAGAGAAAAAGAGAGAGAGAGAGAGAGAAGCCTCAGTGTAGAGCGGTGCTCGAAATCATAGAATGTCATAGTGACAAGGGGCGCTAGGACTAGGCTGGGGGAAGCAACTTGCATAAGGACCCACTTGCAGCACAGGCCAGAGGCAGGATTGGATCCCTTGTCATCAGGTCATTCGTCTTCAATTTGTCTAAAGTAGTGTTCCAAAATGGTTTAGCCATTTCTCATTAGCCTTAGTTAGCATCCTCCAATCAAGGACTAAGAGTAACCCCAGCACTCAGGTAATAATGGACCCTTTCTCAAGCCCCTAAGCATGGAGAACACATTTCATAGAACGTTCACTGCCATCCCCACCTCTTACTTCTGTTTACAGCTCCCTGGATTGCCACAGAAATGTCCTACAGGAAAATGCACCTGGCTCTCTCTCTGGCCCTCATCCTCTGTGGCCTTTTTAATAGCATCTTCTGTCAAGTGAAACAAAGATCCAAATGGAGCATTTACCCAGTCTCGTCATGGGAAGTTTCACCTGTCCACCACAAGATCGAGGCTGGCAATAAGGCTTTTGCCCACAAATTGTTCAAAACCCTGTTAATGGAGCATCCCAGAAAGAATATCATCTTCTCCCCTCTGAGTATCTCTGCCTCCTTCGCCATGGTTTCCCTGGGGACCAGATCCACAACGCTCACCAACCTCCTTGAGGGCCTTGGATTTGACCTCAAAGTCATCAAGGTATGGGACGTGCACCATGGCTTCCAGAGTGTCATCCAGATGCTGAAGCAGCTAAATAGGGCAGGCCACCTGATGCATAGGGACATGCTCTTTATTGATAGCAATAGGAAGATCAACTCACCATTTCTGTGGGACACACAGGCGATGTATGACGTGAGGGCCCGGATGATTGACTTCCGAGATGTAGTAAAGACCAAAAAGCAAATCAATCACTTTGTGGCTGAAAAAACGCACAAGAGAACCAAGGAACTCATCACCTCTCTGAACCCTCACACTTTCTTGTTTCTTGTAGACTACATTTTCTTCAAAGGTAAGGTTTATCAAGGGCATCAATTTCTGTTTGGTGGTAACATCTGCCCCTTGTGTTTCCTGAATGGTTTCAGCTAGAAAAAAAATATAGTTTTGGTCATTATATCCCATTTCCCATAAGCTGGTAAATTCAAAACTTTTAATTTGCTTTTATTTCATTGTACTACCAAGCATTTTTTAAGTGTTTCTGTTCCCAACACTTTCAATCATATCATCTGCCAAACTTAAGCTATTTTTGAGTAAAATGGAGTAGCTCTTGATGGGAGAAGGATTCCATGCAGGAGTATGTGTGTACCCATGTGGGTTCAGGCTTATGTTTTTCTGATTAAAATTCTCCCTCCTTGAATAAGCTCAACAATTTTAAATGGATTTTTTTGTAATAAGACTTCTCAGGACTCTTTTTATTTTATTTTTATTTTTTTTTTAGGACTCTTTTTAAAAAATTGTCTTACTTGGTTTAAATTCAATGAATTAACATATAGTGCATCAGTAGTTCCAGTTGCAGAGTTCAGTGATTCATTAGTTGTGTATAGAATTCTTAATCCACTAAAATAGGCAGGAATTTTCAAAGAAGGGGTGTTGTGGTCACTGTTTCCCAAATTATTTGACAACAAAATTTTCTCCTGGTCTTATAGTGGCAGAGGCAGGCAATATTTTGGGAAACATCTTTTGGGGAAATACAGATGTAAAGAAATCCTATGGTAAATATCTTCAAAATCCATGTTTTTGCCTTCCTTTCCTTTGCATCTGTCTGGACTTTTAAATGCTCTGTTCTCTAAGGTTCAGGGATCACTGGAAGGAGGCTGCTCCCTTCTCAAGCCCCTCACCGCTGGGGTCCCCAGTCACGTGGGTGCTGACGCCTTCTCCAATAGGTCATTCTTGGAGATTTTTCCTTCCTGATTCCCCTAGGCACTTGGGAAATGGCTTTTCATAGCAACCTCATGCACAAGGAGGACTTCTTTGTGGATAAGCACACCACAGTGCCGGTGGACATGATATGGAAGACGGGACAAATGATTTACAGCCGATCGGAGGAGCTGTTTGCTACAATGGTTAAAATTCCTTTCGTTGGAAACATGTCCATAGTCCTTGTGCTCCCAGACGTGGGACAGCCTGACTCTGCTGTAAAAGAAATGGTTGTTCAGAGGGCTACACTCCTGAAATCCAGTAATATGAGGTATGTTACTCTAGAGGGACATTCTAGATCCACATCGAAATTTTGCTCAGATCTCACTTCCTCTGAACAGAAGTCTTATTTCAGGGGCATTGAGTATCTGTTATTTCCTAGCATATTTGTGGAAAATGAAATAAGCCAAGTGGGAAGAATGGTGGCCTGGCTTCCTTTATCAGCCAGATGCCCCTGAAGCTGTCTAAATGATGGTTCTGGTTACACCAAAAATCTACTTCATACAAGCTCTAGGGGGTGGAGAAAGCAATGTATTGGAAAGATGCATATAAGGGGGTAAACACAGCCAGGTGTCATGAGGGGTTGGACAGGGGACAGCAAAATCATTGGGAAGTCTATCTCCCTGATACCACTCATCCTTGCTCCTCACCTCTCTGGCTCAGCAAACCAGCTTCCACCAATTCAGCTCATGGTTTACTCACCCAACATGTATCTTCAGAGCATCTCTCCCATGCCAGTCACCGCTTAGTGCTGGGAATGCAATGGCTAGCCACACATGTCTGCCATTGTGGGATCTCCAGTCTGGTGGGAGAGGCAGTAAGTCAACTAATAAATGTATAAATTCAACTTGCAGTAAAACTATGGAAATAATGAGTAGGGTGATAGAATAGAAGATTCAGAAGTAGAATATTCATTGGGGATCTTAATTAGGTATGATGATCAGAGAAGGATCCTAAGAGGTGAATTTCAAGCTGAGTCCATTGTGGACAGACATGGCTCTCTTCCACTCAAGCAAATGCTCTACTCCAGACTGAATCTAACACATTTCTGTTCCCTAGAAGGGAGAGTTGGATTGATCCAGCTTAGGTACAGTATCCACCACGCTCCAATCAAATATGGACAAATCACATAATGAAAGTATGATTTCCAATGGCCCACTGATTTTGGGGGGAGCAGAGGCAGTCTTCAGGCAATAAATGTGAAGTCTGGGGAAAAAAAATCTCCAAATAGTGCTCGCCACATGCCATGTAGGAGCACAAGCTCCTGCCCATGCAGCATCTTCTGTGGTTGAGGGCCACAGTGGAGCATGTCTGCTAACATCTACCATAGCTGTACTTCACACAATGTCATGATTGGAACAGGGGTTTACACCAATAGAGGAGCCCAACTGAGTGGGTTACAATCCATTCAGAAGCTTAATATCACATGGACACAGGTGAAAATGTATTGGTTTGTGAGCAACACAACGTGCTGAGTGAGAGGGATGGCCCTATGCACTAGATCTCCTGGGCCGCATTTCAGATCACTGCTCAATTAAATCCCTGTTTATAGCTGGAGGGATGGAGGGACTCAGGGCTGGATCCCCTGGCCTGACCCTCATCTTCTCTTAGATGGGAAGCCTGTGAAGAGCATAGCTTGAATAGTAAGCTGTATTTTAGGCAAGTGATTTGTCTGGAAATGTAAGGTTAGAGCTCATGCTCCAGGACTGTTAACCTCTCCCCATGCAAGCACCCATGCCTCATCTTTCCTTAACTCTCTTTTGGAAGAGGCATGAAAGCATAAGCAAAGTGTTTATGGAGAGATGTATCCAGCTTCCCTGTGGTTTTCACTCCTGACAGATGGGTGCACATAATTATGCCCAAGTTCAAGATCTCCTCCAAGATAGACTTAAAAAAAATTCTTCCCAAGATGGGCATCAGTAATGTGTTTACTACAGGAGCAAACTTCTCAGGCATCACAAAGGAGGATTTCCCAACTATTTTTGAGGTGAGTAGAGCAATTTCTAGAATTTCTGTTTTATCCACAACAGTTCTGAATGAAAAACAATTTAAAAAGATAGAAGTTATAAATCTTGTCCTGGTCCATTGGATTTTGGGGTTCCTGGGTGTTTCAGACACAAACAATTGCACCAAGCACTTTTAGAGGCTCTGGAGATATAGTTGCGAATGAGCCTAAGTCTTACCCTCATAAAGGCTCCTTCCATTCTCCTGATGAGGTCAGACAACGAACATGCCAACCAATAGATAAATACATACCATGTCAGTCAGTGATATGTTCTGTGAAGGCAGGATAATGGAGAAACTGAAAAGCATGCTGGGGTGCAGTGGGTTGGCTTGGGGTTGGTTGGCTTGGGGTTGGTTGACCAGGAAAGTCCTCAGGTCAGGTTGGTCTTCAAACAAAGGTCTGAAGACAGAAATAAGAGACCAAGAGAACACATTTAGGGGTTGCATGTTCAAGTGCATCTTGAGGGGGCCATGGGCTTGACATCCTTGAGATACTCCAGGGAGGCCGACACACTTGAATGGTGCATGTGACCCTGAGAGGTGGCTGGTGAGGTAAAAAAAACAGGTAGAGGAGGCTACATGGGTCTGCAGGTCCTGCCAGGCCTGGGAGCTGTTCTGATTGACATGGGAGACCCCCAAGGCTGACGCGAACAGACTTGTGTTTTATAAAAGATGACACTCCACAATGTGGAGGAAATGTGGCCAGTAACCCAGATGAGAGGTGAATGTGGTTTGATGGGGCAGTGGTGAGGAAGCCCTGTGTGCAGAAAGGCCAGCTCTGTAGATGCTGGAACCAGCCTGAGACAGGAAAGACGGAGAAACAGGGGGTGTAGATGAGCAAGCAGAGACTGGCTCTGTCAACTTGAGATGCCTATGAGACATCCAGATGCCAGGGAACATTTGTGGGCACAGGAAGTGTCCTCTGACTACTCCCCCAAGGTCACAGACTGGCTGGCTGCTCTGTGGCCACCCTGTAACATACTGCCCAGGACATCACTAACAATCATAATCCCTCACCATGGTACAGCACTTGAAATATTACAGAGCAATTTTTCAGGTTTCTCTTACCTGATTCTCCCATTGACCTTGGGGAGGGGACAGAGTCTGTTCTCTGAGGGATGAGTGAGATGTCACTCAGAGAGGACATTGGATGGAGTTCTCAAGGCCCAGACCCCATGGGGTGTGGCTCTTCTGGGGCCACAGCTTTCCCTATTGTGTTCAATTCACACAGAATCCTCTGGGCAAGCACATACTGAGTGTGGGGTGTTGGACTGGCACTGATGGATGGTGTATCCCTCACAGTATGGGAGCAAAGTCACTATGTTCTGGGTAGGGCCTCCTGTAGATCAGAGGGGTAGGCATGGATTTTCTGGCACAAGCATATCCACATGGAGGGAAAATTGTCCACGCTTGGATGGAAATATGAAATACTAGAGCCTTCCCTCTCTCCCTTTCTCTCTACCACATCCTACTCAAAAAGCATTCGAAAGGCCCATCCTCATGATTCAATGGGATCTTTTCCTAAGCCTTCAGACCACCCAGCTTCCCTCTGAGTTCTATTCCTCTTTCTTCTCATTTAAACCCCTTAACTCTTTCTGCCTGCACTGGGAGAGACAGAACTCAGCAGTGAGTGTGAACCCCTTCCTGAGGTGTCTGGCCTTCAAGGGTGGATCCTGATGGCTGAGAGACTCAGTGGTTCCTCGGGAATGGGAGCCAGTGTTTCCACACCCAACATCAGCCATGGAAGGAGCTGCCTCCCTGCCCTGGGCCCAGTTGGCCCCGGCTTGTTCTCAGGCCAGCCAGGAGAGCTCATGCCCAGAGCTGAGACAAGACTTGTTTCTCCCCAGGCGATGCATGAAGCCACAATGGAGGTGAGCAAGGAAGGCAAGATGGACACCTCCAAGGACATGGACTCAAGGAACACCATCGCCTGTCACACATATACAGCAACCCCTTTGGTTGTAAAATTCAACAGACCTTTCTTCCTGTTTGTGGAGGATTGGATGACTCAAAGAGCAATCCTCATGGGCAAAGTCTTCAACCCCACAGCTGAGTAGAAATGGGGCCGGGCTCCACAGAGTTGGAATTCAGCTGTTCCTGAATAAAGTGAATAAAATTAACTGCTATTGAATCAAAAGAAGCTGAGTCTGAGAAGTGTGGGCTGAGAATGGAGTTGGAATGGGTCATTGCTGGTCTTCTGTCCTGGAACAGGGCAGGATAAGGAGAGGTGGGGGGCCTGCTTTGGACACTTTGGCAGGTGTACCTCTGTCCTGAAAATGGATAATATACACAGGGGAGTGATTCTGAAGGATGTCAGCAGGGACTTAGAGGGTCTCTTTAGTGTAGGGCTATCTCGTTGGCTTTGCTTCTTGCCCAGCTGGAAGTCAGAGCCTGTGTACTCATCTACTCAATGGAAACCATATGACTCTGCCAGGAAGCCTCAGGCAGGAAGCTGGGTGGGCAGAGGCAAGGTCCCTCTCCAAAAAGGAATACCCACAAATGCCTCAATGAATCTCTGTGTGTCCACCCAGCTCCAGGGGAAAATAGGGTACCTAGGAAAGCAAAGACACCAAAATATTTTGGCAGCACTTTCTCTGCCCATACCACTTAAGAGAAAGTTATTATTGCCCCCATGGTATAAGAAGTAGCATGGATGAGGTGGGAGGAGCCAGGAGGATGGTCATGCACAGAATGGTGTGTGCGTGTATATGTGTATGTGTATGTGTGTGTAGGAGAGTCTGGGACTTGGATTGTATCCTAGTTGGCCATACACCTATGACCATGGTGTCTGATGGCAGCAGGTCATTTGACAACAGAGGTCTGACCCAGAGGCCATAGGCATAGCTGGCAAAGACATTGACCAAATAAGCTGACCCAAGAATGACACCCACAAGGCTGGACCTCACCTAGGTGGGCTAGTTCAGAGCAGTGACCCAGAGAGGACTAGGCCAAGGATGAGTGTGAAATAGAACTGCTCTAGTAGGGATCCCTGGGTGGCGCAGCGGTTTGGCGCCTGCCTTTGGCCCAGGGCGCGATCCTGGAGACCCGGGATCGAATCCCACGTCGGGCTCCCAGTGCATGGAGCCTGCTTCTCCTTCTGCCTGTGTCTCTGCCTCTCTCTCTCTCTCTGTGTGACTATCATAAAAAAAAAAAAAAGAACTGCTCTAGTAGAGAACCAAGGGGCCATGCTGAAGATGCAAGGCCAGGAATGAGGTTGGGTGCCAAGAAGAGGGCACGAGGGGTTGCTAAGCCATGTAAGGCCATGGCCAAGTGGGGGTCACCTGTGTGTATGTGTGTGAGGGCATCTTAGACCCAGGGGAGGAATGAGGGAGGGCAGAGCCAAAAAAAAAAAATCCACTGCGTGTCCAACAATGATGGAGTCTATGATAGAACACAAGCATTTTCTTTTCTGGGGATGATGTGACCCTGGGGGAACTCCATTTGTTACCAGAGAAGTCACCTCAGGCCTTGAACTTTCACCACTTACCACATGAGTTCCAAGATAGGAGAGGCCTGGGAAAAGGCCACAAGAACAGCCTGGAAGAGTAGCTTAGAAAAGACACTCCCCTGAGAGAAGAGCAATGAGGTAGATTGTTCTAGAAAATGCAGAGGAAGTGGTGTCGCAGCATCACCAGATGGAGGAAGGCCTGCAGATCCCCACTTGTGCAGGTTTCATGTCCAAGCAGATCTACAGCAAAAGCAGAGAGGATGCACTGAGGGCCTCATGTCCCACAGAGTAGATGGCATCCTTGGATGACAGAGGGAGTATAGTGTCCCTCATGCTGAAGGGCGCTCATGGATTCCATTCGGTCCTAATGCCCCATATGCTGAAGGATGAGCATGGGGGATGGTAGGGGCCTTGTGTCCCACATGCTAAAGAAGAACGAGCAGTGATCTTAGCAAAGGCTAGCTGCCCACATGTCAGAGGACCTCACAGACCACAGTGCCCCAATATGTGGTGCCTTCAGGGGAGGCCAGGACAGGCTTTTTCCTGATGCTCACTATGAGCTGGGGGTGATTGCAAGGAAGAGTAGAAGGTGAGATGAGTTTAATCTCATTATAAGTGTGTAAAAGCACACTTTTATGTTGACGCTGAGATGGCATGTACAGGTGTGATGTCTGTGCACCAGGGTCAAAGATTTTCACCCCAGGAAGAAAGCTAAGTATCCCCTAAGAGATGGTGCTCAGTCCTCTTTCCCACCTGGATGTACCATGCATATGATTGGCTAATTTTACGTCAACTCGGCTAGGCCATAGTAGCCACATATGTGGTCAAACATTATTCTGGATGTTTCTGTGAAGATGTTTTTGGAGAAGATTAGCATTTAAATTGTTGGACTTCGGGCAGAGTACAACGTTCTTGATGCTGTGGGTGGGCCTTATCCAATCAGGTGAAGGTTCACCGGCCAACCTGCCCCAAGCTAGAGGGAATTCCACCAGCAGATGGCCCTAGTGCTTGAACTACAACATGTGCTCTTCCTGACCTCCAGCCTGATGGACTTACTATGCGGATTTTGAACTTGCCATCTTCCATAATCACATGAAACAATTCCTTAAAATCTCCCTCTCTTTCCCCCTCTGCTTCTCCCTCTTGTTCTCACTCCTACTTTCTGTGGGCCAGGAATTGCAGAGACAGCTGCGCACATACAATAACATTTGCTTCCCACCACAGATGTGTGAGGTGGGCTCTATTGTGTCAGTGTGTGGCATTGAACCCAAAATGTGAGACTCCCAGAGTTGGATCTTCCTCTTCTGCATGTGATAAGTTACTGTAAAGAGCCGAGTAATTTATGTGCAAGCCAAGAGTGAACTGGATTCCTATTTGGTGAGAAGAGAACTCTGGCCATATATTTCAATTATCTTGTTTATTAGTAGTGCAAATGGGACCTTTCGAAAACACCCAGAAAGGGACGCCTGGGTGGCTCAGTGGTTGAGCGTCGGCCTTCGGTTCAGGGTGTGACCCCAGGATCTGGGATCGAGTCCCACATCAGGCTCCCTGCATACAGCCTGCTTCTCCCTCTGCCTATGTCTCTGCCTCTCTCTCTGTATCTTTCATGAATAAATAAATTAAATATTTTTTAAAATAATAATTCTACTTTCTAACAACATTTGACTGTTTTCTCATATAAATAATATACATGCTCTTTGTGAGAAATTAGGAGAGTACAAAAATCTACAAAGGAGAAAACAGAAGTCACCCCGAGGTGACCTGCCATCACCAAAATTTAACTCATAAGAAACAGTCCATCAGTTCCAGCCTTCATTCTAGATCCTGGGTGATTCATGGTGAACAAGAGTCAATGATCCATTTTATGGGGATTCAAAACAGCAGGAGAGAAGATTTTGTTCCATGTTCTAATTTCCTTCAGTCTTCTTTTTTTCTATATGTGGATGATATTTATTTAAAGTATCAGTAAAGGGATGCCTGGGTGGCTCAGCAGTTGAGCATCTGCCTTTGGCTCAGGTCATGATCCCGAGGTCCTGGGATCGAGTCCCACATCGGGCTCCCTGCAGGAAGCCTGCTTCTCCCTCTGCCTCTGCCTCTGCCTCTGCCTCTGCCTCTCTCTGTGTGTGTCTCTCATGAATAAATAAAATCTTTTTAAAAGAATAAAGTATCAGTAAAATATGGGAATGGTAATTATCAGTAAAACATTGGAGCCTCACCACCTACTTCTCGAGCAGGTAATTGAACCTCACTGAGCCTGTGTCCTGTCTACAAGGTGGGGATGACTGTGTCTCACTCACATTCTATCTCCATCCAGTTTTATCGAGAAATAACTGACACATGTCCCTGTATGCATTCAAGGTGAACAGCAAGGCGGTTTGGTTCACACATACTGGGATAGGATGATCATGACAGGTTGGGTCAGCATCTCCCGGTCTTATCGTTAGGGTGATCTGGAAAGAACACTGTCTGGGTCACATGAAACATCAGTGACGGCTCGGAAGCAACCAACATCGTGACTTCTGTTGTCACCAGCACTGGAATATCCTCAGATGGAGTTGGGTCCAGAATCACAATCCACTCGGCTTGTAGGACGGGCAGACAGGACAGATCCTTCCAAATAAAATAGGTCCCTTCCTGTTTGCGGCACACTGTCTTCGGCCGGTTCCAGGAACTGACAGGGCAAATATTGACGGGCCGCCCTGGTCTACAAACACCATTTCCTGTGGGTAGGAGGCCACGCAGTGCTGAAGACCTGGGGTCCCCAACCCGGGGAGCTCACTGTGAGTACCATACCTATGTCCCAGGTGGAGGTAGGGGTGGCTGCGTCTCTTCTCTCTCTCTCTCTCCTTCTCTCTCTCTCTCTCTTTCTCTCTCTCTCTCTCTCCCTCTCTCCCTTTCACTTTCTCTCTGTCCCTACTCCCCCTTTATCTCTCTGTCTCTCTCTCTCTGTCTCTTTCCCTCCTTCTCTCTAGCTTTCTCTCCTTTCTCTCTCTCTCTCTCTCTCTCTCTCTCTCTCTCTCTCTCTCCCTCTCTCTCTGGTTTTGGCAGCAGGGATGGGACAACTGGGTCCCCAAAGGAGAAATGCAATGATATACAGCTTCTAAGGCTTTAGGTAGGAACTTCAGGTTTTACACATTTTTATGAAAAACTTGGCCATCAAAAAAGTTAAGAGAGGAACTCCCAGGACTCCTAGTGATTAGACACTAGTATCACCCAAAGCAAAATGACGACGTTGCTGTAGCAAATTTACTAGAGACTCATAGCAAAAGGTTCACACTCCAGAGCCCTTGTCTAGAATCTGAATCATGCTCCTGCCACTTAACAGGTACTTATCCTGATCCTGAGCCGTTTCTCCATATGCACCGCAAGGGTACTAATACCTGTGTCTTAAGGTTCTCATAGGGATTCAATTAAGTGACATGAATCAATTATCAACAAAGTCACCGCTGGCATTTGCACAATACCATTCTTCAGGGCATGTGACTGCTCTGGCATTTCAAGAGCTTTCTCTCTCCCACCAAACTTCTGCAGTCTCTGAGATGATCCTAAATACCACCCACTCCCCCCCCCCCCACACCCTGCATTTGAGAACACATCTGGTTGGGAGCCTGTGATACAATGGACCTACTATCCCCACACAAGATAAACAATAGATGGGAATATTACCATGAATTAATGGAGTTTTCAGTTTCCCCCAGGATCTTTCTGGAAAAGAAATAAAGAAATAAATTGGATGTAATTACACCAGACCTCTGTAGAAAAGGGTGAAAATTAACTTTGCATGCTTTCTGTGTGTCAGGTGCTGCACACACCACATGCCCTGTAATCCTTTAGTGCCCCCCACCCTTGGAAGGTAGGCACTATCCTTTATATTTTGCAAATGAGGACACTGCCGGTCAGAGAGTTTCCTTTGCACAGATCCCACAGTGAGATACTGCAGAGTCTACTTCAAACCCAAGCCCTCTGATGTTCCATCCACTTTGGGAAATATAGCCTTCTGCAAGTCTGGGAATCGTTGGGGTGCGGAAGGGTAAAAATGGTGAGTTCAATGGGATAAAAAAGAATAAACCAGAACCAGTTTTATTACAGCTGCATTTCTAGTTTTCCCCAGGAGCAGACCGACTTTTAAATTGTTCTGCTTCCCAATGTGAATGGAACCTGTCATTAGGGAAGCCCCCCAGAGCTCTGGGGGAGGGAGGGAGGACGTGGCCTCGGGAAATTGCCTGCAGTACTTTGCCCAGCAAACTGTTTCAACATAACTGATAACCAGGCTGTATTCATCCCTCCTGACAACTGGCCTGTGGGGTTTTGAGGGCCTATAAACCATCTACAAAATATACTCTCTCCCACACCACCATGGCATTTGTGATTGATCCAGAGGTCATTGGTTTGGGCAAAAGGCGCCAATTAAGACACAAACATTATAAAGACAGATGAACCAAGGGATAGGGTGGTCAGCAGTGGAAGGGTCAGTTCTGAAGGGAGCAAGGGGGCAGGACTCTCCTTACTGAGGACGTCAAGGTGCGGGGGAGCCCAAGTAGCCATGCGACAGTGTGTGAGGATGTGTGGAGGTGTGCATGGAGGCCCTGAAAGGGACAGGGGCACTAGACAGGGGGCAGAGTGAGCAGAAATAAGCCATGTCTACACTGCAGTTCCACCTGGAGCTGGAGCTGCCTTCCCTGCCCTGAGGAAGGAGTCTCCCACTCCTACACCACTTTGATTCCCTAGGGGTACCTCGAAGGCTTCTCTGGCACATTTTATAACCTAACCTATGAGAGAGATGGTATTTATTTACTAGGGCTGCCCTAACAAAGCACCACAAACTGGATAGTTTCAATGACAGAAATGTATTTTCCCCATAGTCATGGAGGCTGGAAGTTGGAGATATAGATGCTGGTGGTGGGGCTGATTCTTTCTGAGACCGGGGGGTCGGGTGGGGTGGGGGCAGGAAGCAAGAGACAACCTGCTCCAGGCCTCTTCCCGAGCTGCTGCACGTTGCAGGCAATCTCTGGCATCCCTGGCTGTAGAACCATCATCTCGATCTCTGCCTTTGTCTTCACGGTGCCTTCTCCCTGAGTTCATGTCTGGGGCCAAATGTCCCCTTCTTAGAAGTATGTCAGTCGTATTCAATTGGGGCCCATCTAATGACTTCATATTAACCAATTACACCTCAACCACCCCTTTTTCAAACAAACATTCTGAGATATTGGGGATTCCAGCTTCAACATACAAAATTAGGGGGTAGCAATTCAATCCGTGATGGACATCTTCCCCAAACCTCTGCATCAATTAAGATACAGGTTTCAGCTGCTACATGTGACAAGGGGAGCTTGGGGTAACAGGTTTGATCAAGACAGAGTTGACCCATCCTCCCAGGCTCCATCCTTCCCATGGCTTTGCCATCCTTTGTGAGAGGCCCCCATCCACCAGGTCCCCATGACTCATCATCACATCAACACTCCAGCTAATGAAAAACCACAAGAGTAGAGGGTACTCCCCTTTCCTCAAGGACCTGACCCAGGAGCTGCACACACCATCCTCTCTCCTCCAATTGGCAAGAGTGACATTAATGACCACACCTGGGTGCTAGCCTCACTCACTGTCACAGTGTCCTGAGCATCTGCTCCATAGCCACCCCAGTCTTTGAAACTTAATGAATGTTCCAAAGAATGACTGGAAAGAAGAAAGAAGAAAGAAAAAGGAAGGAAGGAAGGAAGGAAGGAAGGAAGGAAGGAAGGAAGGAAGGAAGGAAGGAAGAAAAAAGGGTGGAGGGATGGAGGGAGGGAGGGACAATAAACCATGGAAGTTTGTTTCTAGAGCCCAGAGTCCTTTTCTCAACCAAACTTTATAGACAAACAATCAATACATCAAGCAGATTTAGGGCTGCTGCTCAGACTGCAGCCTTGGGGGAAATGTCAGAACCCTGCTGGCTCACCCTCCACCCCATCTTCTGTAGGGCCCCTCATGACACCTGTGTGGGGTACAGTTTGGACGAGGCTCAATATATGGGCAATGGGGAGCAATGAAGTTATGTATGAGTAGAATGACATGTTCAACGTCTTGTTTTCAGAGGATGGGTCCAGTTTGGCTGTGGCTGCTGGGAGCAGGGATCCTGCCCTCTGTCCACTGTCAGCCCTTTTCTGCCCATGGAGATAAGAGTCTGGGGGTGCCTCATGCTCACAGGGATCATCTCTCCTCGCCCGACCCTGCCTACCACAAAATCACACCCACCATCACCAACTTTGCCTTGCATCTGTACAAGCAGCTGGCCGCAGAAACCTCAGGAAACATCTTCTTTTCTCCTGTGAGCATCTCTACCTCGTTGGCCCTGCTCTCTCTTGGGGCCCAAGTTAACACCTCAACTCAGATCTTGGAAGGCCTTGGCTTCAACCTCACGGAGACCCCAGAGGCTGACATCCACCGTGGTTTCCAGAGCCTCATCCACACCCTTGACCTGCCCAGTTCCAAACTTGAACTGAAAGTAGGCAACTCCTTGTTCCTGGACAAGCAACTAAAGCCTCAGCAGCACTTTTTGGACACTATCAGGGAGCTGTATGGAGCTTTTGCTTTTTCTGCCAACTTCACGGATTGCGCCACAACCAGGAGGCAGATTAATGAGTACGTGAGAAAGCAGACGTATGGGCAGGTGGCGGATGGCCTCCAGGAGTTCACACAAGACACGCTCATGGTTCTCTTGAATTACATCTTCTTCAAAGGTGAGAGCTGGCTGGGGCAGAAATACACCTCCACCACCTCTAGTCCTGCCCCTGAAAAGCACCTGCCTTCAAGTCTTACTGCTGTTCCTTCAGGGAATTGCCTCGATATATTTAAATAATCTTCCTATAGGACCGCTTCTTGATTTATCAATATTTGTTTTCTCTTGCCATGTTTCTTCTGTTCAGTTTTTATCCTGATTTCCTTTTGTTATACATTCAATCGTACTCTTTTAGGAATAATTCCTTTTTAAGAAAAATCTTATTTTTATATTAGTATCTATTTTGAACATAGAAAAAAATATATGGAGAATACTATAAAGCCACCATACACTCCCCCACCAAGAATGAACAAATATTGACAATTTACCATTTGTTTCAGATTTTTATTTTTTTTTAATACAATGTTGCAGGGAGAGTTCAGTTCCTTTTTAACCCTTCCCTAGTCCAATTTTCCTCCTTCCATCCCTCCCCAGAGGCAATCACTATCCTGGGAGTGGTGTGCATCCTTCTCACCCATGTGCTCCTACCATGAACACCTGAAGTTTATATCCATAATCCCATCTAACCCAGTGTATGTGTTCTAAATTTTACAAGAATAGTATCATACTGTACAACTTACCTTGCACTTTATGTTTTAGTGTCCTCACCACATCCTTTTATTTATTTATTTTAGAGAGAGGGGGGTGTAGGGGGCAGAGGGGAAAAGAGACACTCTCAAGCAGACTCCATGCTGAGTGAGAAGCCTGACGTGGGGCTCAACCTCAGAACCCTGAGACCATGACATGAGCTGAAACCAAGAATTGAATGCTTAACCAACTGAGCCACCCAAGTGCTCCGTATCTTAATTTGTACAAACAGCGTTTTAGTTTATTTTGACTGTTGTTGCATTGAACATGTCATACTTGCAGGGCCCATTTCTTTACTCCTGTTATTTCCTGATTTAGCAGCATAAATCTATTCTGGTCCTAAGAAAATGAATTCTTCCTTTTTTTTTTTTTTTTTTTTTTTTTTTAAAGCTTGGGCCCAATCAGATGATCAGATGTCCTTTGTTTTTACCTACTTGTTTTGTCATTTCCAGGTTCCACATTACATTTAGTCACTGCATCAGTGTGGGCTCCTCTGGGCTGCAACAGTTTCTTAGACTGTCTTTGCTCTCCATGACCTTGCTGATTTTGAAGAGTACTGGCTACTTTGCAGAATGTCTCTCATCTGGGATTGATTTGCCTGCTTTTCCCATGATTAAGACAGGGGTGATGGGTCATGGGGAGGAGAGCCACAGAGGGGAAGTGGCATTCTTTCCTATCACATCAAGTCAAGGATGCATACTATCAGCGTGACTTATCACTGTTGATGTTGACTTTGACCATCTGGCTAAGGGCATGTTTGTCAGATTTCCCTGTTGTGGAGATACCTTTCCCCATTGCCGCACTGTGCTCTTTGGAGGAAGTCACATCCCACACTTAGGGAGTGGGGAGTTATGCTCATCTCCTTAAGAAAGGAGGATCTACCTAAATTATTTGGAATTCTTTCCATATGCGACATTTCTCTCTTCTCCCATGTTTATTTATTCAATCATTTACTTACATCATTATGGACTCAAGGATATTTATTTTATATTTTGAATTGTAATGCACTCCTACTTAGCTTTGTGGCTTAAAATTTTCCAACATTGATCAGAAGATCCTTCTGTTGGTTCCTATGTCCCTGGATATGCCTCCATCATTGCTGATTTTTTAAAAAGATTTTATTTATTTATTCATGATAGACATAGAGAGAGAGAGAGAGAGAGGCAGAGACACGGGCAGTGGGAGAAGCAGGCTCCATACCGGGAGCCCGACGTGGGACTCGATCCCAGGACTCTAGGATCGCACCCTGGGCTGAAGGCAGGCGCTAAACCACTGAGCCACCCAGGGATCCCCTGTTTCTTTTTTCTTTTGGAGCACTCCTTACTTTCTGGCACTACAAGACACTCCAGGCTCATCTTTTATATCTCCTGCTTCGTGAAAAATGTCCTTTTGTCTCTCTGTGCTGCCCCTTCTTCAGTTCCAACTTCTCTTTTACTAATTCTCTCAGAACAATTAATATCTACTATTTCACTCATCCACTGAGTTTTTAATTTCACTGATTGTATTCTCACTTGTTGACCTATTTTTCTCAAATCAACCTGTTCTTATGAATTGTACTCCTTCCTTTTTAAAAAAACACACTTTAAAAAAATGTCTTTCAGATTATTCTGTTGTCTGGAGGTCTTGAACTGTGAATTCTTGGTTTGCTGCCCCAACTGTTTCTCTTTCAAGAGAGGATTGAAATTTTCAGCTTTGGGCTCATCTTCAGTAGAAATTATCTTTTCGTGAGTTTCTGATGGCCTGTGCTGGAAGGGTCTCCAGGAGACAATTTCACATTTGCCTCTGTTATAGTTCTATTGGTTTCACTGGTTCTATTATAATTTCTAGGTTGGGGAGTCCCTGCACTGAATGATTAATGAGAACATAGACCAGTCTTAGGTTGGGGAGTTCCTACACTAAATGAGTAATAAAAACAAAGAACCCAGACCAGGTGACTCTTCTCCTCCACCCTCCACCTGGAAATGTAGTGACCTGTCCTAACTCATCCCTGGGCTGTGGGGCAGAGTTTTTTAATCCAGGCTTCCCAGATGGTGAAGGGATTACCTTTCATAGCTTTTGACTATTTGCAGAGAGATCAGTTTCAAGTGCAAGCCTGAGTTTTATTTAGTTCCCCTGAGAAGACATTAAATCCCATCCCCAAGGGCTGTGTTTGATTTGGATAACCCATGAACCAGATGACTTTGGTTCCAAATCAGAGATGTGCATTCCTGCTTTGTAACCAGAAGCTTTGATTCTTGTTTTTGAACTTAGCTTTCTTTCTTTCTTTTCTTTTCTTTCTTTCTTTCTTTCTTTCTTTCTTTCTTTCTTTCTTTTTTCTTTCTTTCTTTCTTTCTTTCTTTCTTTCTTTCTTTCTTTCTTTCTTTCTTTCATTTTCTCCAGCTTCTCTGGGTGTTTACTCAGGAAAAAGAAAAAACAGATTTTTCTGCTTTAACTTAGTCTGTGATACTGATCAGAAGACTCAAGGACCTAAGTCTTAATCGTTATTGGTTCTCCAGAGTCTGACACAGGGTCAAGTATGTTTTATTTTTTTCCAATCAATAAAAGGGAAACTTTATTAAGGCTCCAGGGCCTCGGACCTCAGGCAGGAGGGCAATCTGCAGACAAAGGAAGAGCCAGTGGAATGGCCTTATCTGACCTTCATCTTGGGGCACAGGTTGTTGGTGTGGTCACAATTCTTATTGGGGCAGTTGATAACGTGGGGGTGCTAATCATCTTGCCACAGTTGTATTTCTGGACCAGCTGGCAGAGGGTAGTCTTCACAAGGTCACCCTTGCAGTGAAGTACCAAGTACAGGGAGTACTCTTTCTGGATACTAAGCAAGTGAAGCTATCCTCTGGCAAAGCTTAGACATTTCTGGTGAGTCAAGACGGCCTTCTTCTTTTGAATTTTGGCTTTGAAATTATCAGTGGCATCACTGGGCTTGACCTTGAGGGTGATGGTCTTGCCTGTCAGGATCTTCACAAAGATCTGCATTTCTCCATCTGACACAAGGCTGCTACCACCAGACCACTTGGACACCTTGTTGAAGAGAAAGAGGGTCAAATATATGTTGAATGTTTGTTACATGAGTGATTTCAATTTGAAGTTAGGTCTCATGTTTGAGGCCTCTAGGGATGATGTTCATTAATTTACTCAAAAACATTTATCAAGACTGATTAGATTTCAGGGACTTTGCTAACATCTTGGGAAAATCTGTGAATAAGATTATTTTCCTATCCTTGCAGAGCTCACAGTCCCACGTGTGCTATAAATAAGCAAAAGGGCAACTGTAACTCAATGGAAAAGTGATGCTCTGTTTGGGTAGGTCTGGATGCCATGGAGTTCTCAAAAGATACACTTTTCCAGACTTGAAGAGTGAGGGAAGGCTTTCTGGAAGGGAAGGCGTCTCAACAGGCATCTGTTGAGACATGAAGAATGAGTTGGATTTACTCAGGCAGAGGCTGTGAGAGAGGTGGGGAGAAGAGGGTTCAAGCTGAAAAACCAGCATGCGCAAAGGTCCAAGGAAAAGAAAAATCATTGCATTTTCAAGGAACTGAAATGATTTAGTTGGACTAGAACACAGAACACAATGGCATAATGCTTGGGGGACAGCGCCATGAGTTGCAATAAAAAAGTAAGCAGAAGGGATGCCTGGGTGGCTCAGTGGTTGAGCATCTGCCTTTGGTTCAGGGCATGATTGCAGGGTCTTGGGATCGAGTCTTGCATCAGGCTTCCCCAGGAGAGCCTGCTTCTCCCTCTGCCTATGCCCCTGCCTCTCTCTGTGTGTCTTTCATGAATAAATAAATAAAAATCTTTTTTTAATAAAGGTAAGAAGGAACTTTGTTGAGGACCCTAGACTTTACCTGTAGGGCTCCAGAATTATCAAGAAGTTAGAAGCAATGGAGTGACATGATTACATCTGTTTTAAGATCAGTCTGGTCACAATTTGGAAACTGAATTTTGTGGGGAGGAAGGGTGGGAGAGCAGAGACAAGTCAGGAGGTTCTTGAAGTAGTTCAATGTAAGTAAGATGGCAGCCTTGGATAAAGGTGCAGCTCTGGAGGTAGAATCAGCAATGCTTGGTCACTGAGAAGTTGTGAAGAAGAGGGAGAGGGTAAGCCAGCTTTCCATCACCAAGACCAGCACTTTCAGGAGGCCAAATCTGGAGGCTGTTGTATGTGGAGATTGTAAGTAGGAGAGAAGATACTACACACAAAAACAATGCTGTGACATTGTTATGCATTTCTAACTGTCTTCATGAGCTTTTGCATTATATTTAGCATTTTATTAACTGAATTCTTTCTCCTTTTTCAATTTGAATATTAGGAAATTCAGAGGTAGAGGGGGCTCTTGACCTTCTCTATAGAAAGTTATTGTTTAGAGGCAGCATGGCAGAGAGGGGTCAAATCAGTGTTTGCAAAGAACATGATCTATGGAGCCAGTCAAGCCCCAGTCTGCTCTACCACCTAATGGCTCTGAAGACTGGGTATGTTTCTATAAATTCACAGGGACTTAGTTTCTAATTGCTGACATGGAGATCATAATACTTATTTAATATTTATGTTCATGAAAAAGTAAAAAGATAATGCCTTGCACATGGAAGGTAGTTAGTAGATGGAAAATACCTTTTAGCTTCTTGAAAGCTGAGTTTCTCTGGAATAGAACAAAATCATAGACCATTAGAACTCTACCTCTGGGGACTGACTCTAGTGGCTGAGCCAGCCCTAAGTTCTGGCCTGCTGGTTCTGTATCCATGCCACTTCTCTACCTCATATTTATGCATACCCAAGAGGAAGTCAGTGTGGCTTAGTGTCTGTCTGCCCAGAGTTGCTCTTTTAGAGTATGTTCTCATAGTTTTATGAATTTTGTGTCTTAAGCCAAGTGGAAGCATCCTTTCAATCGTTACCAGACCCAGAAGCAAGAGAGTTTCTCTGTGAATGAGAGGACTTCCCTCCACATCCCCATGATGCACCAAAAGGAAATGCACAGATTCCTCTATGACCAAGAAATGGCTTGCACTGTCCTCCAGATAGAATACAGTGGAAATGCCATGGCTCTGCTGATCCTACCTGACCCAGGAAAAATGGAGCAGGTGGAGGCAGCTCTGCAGCCAGAGACCCTGAGAAAATGGGATCAGTGGCTTCTGCCCAGGTAAGTGTCAAAGCAGAAGGACTCCAGGCAACTTGATTCAAGAACCCAGGCAGGCCTTGATCAATGACAACTTCAAATGCCCAACCCCTAGGTTTGGTTCATCATTCAGCCCTTTAAATAACTACTTGAGTAAAGTGAGACTATAATCACTGCCACACTGGGTTGGTTGGAGGATTGATCAAGTCGCACATACGAAGTTGGAGACTGGTCATGATAAGTGCTTATCAGGCATTAATCATTCTTATCTCTTCCTGGGTGTTTTTATGGTCAACCTTCTTTCCTCTTGTTTCTCCCTTTTACCAGAATAGTTTACTACCAGAAGGTAGTGACATATAGCCAAAAGATCAGACTAAGGACAATTATTATGAATAATTATGACTCCCACAAAACAGTGTATATTTCTTAAAAGAGTTCTTCTTCTTTCATTTATGTAAAAATTAGTTTGACCAAAATGCAGGAAAAAATGATACTACTATACATGTTACAATTGCAAGATCTAAACAAAAGCATAGGTTTTATCCAATTGCACAATTTGCTAGTGTACCTCGTGAGTAATGTGATGCTTAATAAGTAAGAGTAAGGGGCAAAGGATTTGGATAAGCTAGAAGCAGGGTGATTTTGTCAGAACTGTAAATTTGAGTTGGTCCCCACAGTGATGGGGAATATAGAATGTTTCAGCTCTGAGATGTTATCCAGGAATGCAGAAATCTAACAAAGATGAAATGCCTTATTGACAAAATAGTCCATATCTAGTTTAATCAGGAGTTTTTTTTAATCATTTATTAACTTGGTCCTGAAGAAGGACTTAAAGTCCTAGGTGGGTATATCTTCAATTTGCCATTCCTGAAATATAGAGGAAAGATAAAGTTAGACCAAATACTTTATCTCTGCCTTCCTGTGAGGCTCCCCCCTGCTCAATATTTGGCTAACACTGCTCAATTATTGATGGCTAGCAGTCTTTTTGATAGAGCTTCTCTGAAAAAAGTCCCCCTATTTTAATTAAAACATTTCTTAAAGAAATTAAATACCAAGAGGAGTACCATAAAAATCAAAGTGCTAATTTCATGGGATCTCAACCCTACCCACCTCTATCTCATTTTTCAGTTTGTGGTTTTTCTTACTATGGTTTCAACCTTTTCTGGTACGCCTAGACTTCATTTTCCAGCTAATTTCTTCCTGGGATCTATCTTGTCTCATGATAGCTCTGGTATGGAATCTGGCTTTGAGTTCTAATTATCTCTTGCTGCATAATAAACCACCTGAAAATGGAATGGCTTGAAAAAAATATCTATTATCACTCTTGATCCAGTGAATGGGTTGGGCTCAGCCTTGTGGTTCTCACATGGAGCTTTCCTGCACTGGAGTCAGATGCTGGCCAAGGCTGGAGCAGTGAAGACTCCTCTACTGGATGTCTGGTGCATGGTCTAGCCGGCTGCTCAGATAAAGGCTGAGCAGGTGTCCTCTCTCCATGCAGCATCTCCATGAGACTAGCATGGGCTCCTGCACATCAGCGCAGCATAGTTGATGTTGTCATATGGCAGCTCAGGGCTCCAGGAAGGAGTGTTCCGAAAGGCAGGAAGTGAAAGTTCTTGCTCTTTTGAGATCTGGGCTCCAATGTGTCTCTTCTGTCACATGCTTTTTGTCAGAGCAGTCACAGAACCCACCTCAGTTTGGAGGGGGCGGGGTATAGACCAAACCTCTTGATGGCCATCTTTCATCTTAAACCCATCAGCAGTTGGTAGACACCAGTTGCCCTCATGCCCACAGGAGCCTTCCCTCAGCTTTACAACCAGTGAGGGATAGGAAAAGGTGCCCATGTTTGGGCAGAGATTTGAGTGCCAAATAAAAGAGATACAGGTCAAGGACAGAGGTCAGGGTAAGAAACTATCCCTATTGTCTATGAATCTGTATAGCTGTGGTCAGTTTCTGATTCTAGCCCCATATTCTCAAACTCCTTTGAGGTAAGCCTGTCCCTTCTTCCAGCATAGGAAGAAATACCATAGAATCTTCTAGACTGATGGATATTCCCTCTGTAAGGTCTGGGGTTTTTGAGGGTTTTTATTTTTAAGATTTTATTTATTCATTCATGAGACACACACACACACACACACACACACAGAGACAGAGACAAAGACAGAGAGGCAGAGACACAGGCAAAGGGAGAAGCAGGCTCCATGCAGGGAGCCTGACGTGGGACTCAATCCCTGGTCTCCAGGATCAGGCCCTGGGCTGAAGGCACTGCTAAACTGCTGAGCCACCTGGGCTGCCCAGGTTTTGGGTTTTTTTTAATAGATCCCATGACCAGCATGGACCCCAATGCCGAGCTTGAACTCATGACCCTGAGATCAAGACCTGAGCTGAGATCAAGAGTCAGACACTTAACCAACTGAGCCATCCAGGTGCCCCAGGAAGGTCTGTTTTGACCTCTTACTTTGACCTTCAACAAAGCAAAACCAACCCAAGTTATTTTTTTTAAATCGCAGATGTCCTCTGTTATTATTTCTCATGCCATAGATTTTTAATATCACAGCAGCACTTTAATGGGCTTTCAAACATGAAAATGTCAGACTGCCAGACCTCCCTCCACTCAGCTGTGAGGAAGGTTCATGCACTCTCTGGTAACTGTTCATTCTTCATTGACGTGGGTTGAACACCTGCCATATTCTGGGTCTCTACCAGACTTCGTCTCCTAGACTCCAGTCAAACCCCTCCATGGCTTGGGCCTGCCCACAAGTGCTGCCTGTGGAAAATCTGCCCAGTGGGCCAAGATAGCCTTGTTTTCTATTCTCCATAGCCTCTTGTCTTCAGTGTTTGACCCATGACTTCCAAATGCCTCTCACTTTGATTAGACATTTTGACACTCACATAATCCTAGAAGTTAACTGGCAATGAATCTCTAAGCTGATTTAGGGTATCTAACCTGAATTCATTAGAGGTCGAAGTTTCCAAACTGGTTATTACCTAGCCAGGCTTGCAGACACCCTGCCCTGGCAACCGTCAAACAACAATCAGAACTATCCCAAGAAGAGGACAGATTTGCTCAGTGTCAAAAAGAACTTGTCAATTTACTGTAGGCAATGTGGTGATCCTATGGCAAAGGTCAGCCGCAGGACAGAGAGTGGCCCATACTCTACATACACATACCATCCCTCATCAGATCTTCACAATGGCCTGAAGTCCAGGCAGTAAGAGCCTGTGGTGGCTTGTATTATGGAATTGTCAGCAGGTATACTTAGGATAGAGTTCAGAAGGAGAACCAGCAAAACCTACTGATGAATTGGATATGGAGGTAGGACAATGTCGGCACTATTTATCTTTCATGGTTATTATTTGGATCTGATCAATTAAGACTTATAAAATCGGGGATACCTGGATGGCTAGTGCCTGCCTGCAGCCCAGGGCATGATCCTGGAGTCCCAGGATCGAGTCCTGCGTCAGGCTCCCTGCATGGGGCCTGCTTTTCCCTCTGCCTATGTCTCTGCCTCTCTCTCTCTCTCTGTCTCTGTCTCTCATGAATAAATAAATAAAAATCTTAAAAAAAAAAAAAAGACTTGTAAAATCCCTTGCTTGATATCCAGCATGTGGGAAATGCTCCATAAATGTGCAGGAGATGAAAACTTATGGCCATGCCAAAAGTCTTCTCAGATCCAGACACAGGAGGGCTGAAGAGGTCACAAGAGGTCTGTAAGGTCTGAAGAGAAGGGGGCCCAGGGTCCTAGAATGTCCTGACACAGTAGAGAGTATTGTGATGGGATGGTTCCCCGTCCCTCTGAGAAACACTTCTTCCCAAAGCTGGGGCTGCTAACAGACAGGGTGGAAACAGCATATTTAATGAGACAGCACCACCTCTCTGGCTGATTCTCTCTCCAGTCTGCTGGATTTACATCTGCCAAGGTTTTCCATTTCTGGAACATATAATCTTGAAGAAATACTTCCCCTCATTGGCCTCACCAACATCTTCAACTTAGAAGCTGACTTATCAGGAATCACTGAGCAGCTCAACAAAACCATCTCCCGGGTAAGGTGGTGAACATGGGTGGAGGGGAGGGTCTTTTCTCCATTGATGTGCGCATTTGAAAGTTAAGTTTTCCTTTCTTTTTCCTCTTCTGGGTCTTGATCACAATCTATAAGGCTTCTTTTCATGGGTAGCTCCCTTTCCACCTCTCCTCTGTGTTCCTCAGAGCAGGGACACCGAGTCCTGAAAAGGTAGACAAGTATTCAGAGTCATCCATGGAGTCAGAATTTCCACAGGTGTGGGATTAGTTTTGTCTTCATTCCTTATACTTCCCCCAGGGCAGGCAGTGAAACTCTGTCTTTGTTGTAGTTAGATAGAGTAGTGGGGCATAAACAAAAGAATATATCCATTAGCTTTGCTGCAGAAACAAGCATCCCCCAAATCTCAGAGCCTGAACAGGTTTATTTCATGTTCATGTTACATGTCAGAAGTGTATCATGATCAGGGAATATAGATCTACTTCACACTGCTTTTCCCTTCCAGGATGCAGGTGGAAGGAGAATCCCCTACTGGGGACATGCCATTCCCATAGCAATAGGAAAAAAGCAAGAGAAACTGTGTGGTGGCTCTTCACATTTTTCTTCACTGTGGCCTATGCCAAGGCCATTCATGTGCTACTGGCTAAAGCAAGTCTCATAGTCAAGATGGCCATCAGTTGGCGGGGGGCAGTCTGTGTTCTTCTACAGGAAGAATTATGAGTCACGGGACATGGGTGGGGATCCATGACCTTTTACTAGGAAGGGAGAGTTAATAGCTGGAAATAATATTGCACTTTTCCTTCCCTGCTCTATCTTTTATGTTTTAGGATAGAGTCATAATTGTTGTTTGAGTTTTTGATATGAATTTCTTTTTTTTTTCAAAAACGTTTATTTATATGTTTTAGAGAGACAGAGAGAGAGATTGAGCACACAGGGGGAAGAGGCAGGGCAGAGCGAGGGAGAAAGAATCCCAAGCAGACTTGGAATTGAGACCAGTGTCAGGCTCTGTTCTATGGGGCTTGATCTCATGACCCTGAGATCATGACCCGAGCCAAAACCAAGAGTCAATTGCTTGACTGACTGTGCCACCCAGGGGCCCTCTTACTGTGAATTTCATAAGGGAAGTATTGTGTCTTCTGCTTGGGAAAGACCAGCTGAGATCAGGAACATGAACCAAGGCAATTGGGATATAGTCCTTTGTGTGTGCATGTGAGTGTGTGTGTGTGTGTGTGTGTGTGTGTGTGTGTGTGTGATTGTATGTACACGCCCATGGTGGAGAGGGTGAACAGGAAAAGAAATAACAGCCTTTTAGAGAATTTCTTTCACAGTGACCTTAAATGCTAGATGTATCTCTTCATAGAACTTTTGCAGAGACAGAGAGAGAGAAAGAGAGAGGCAGAGACACAGGCAGAGGGAGAAGCAGGCTCCATGCAGGGAGCCCGACATGGGACTCGATCCTGGGTCTCCAGGATCACGCTCTGGGTCAAAGACACGCACTAAACTGCTGAGCCACCCAGTTCATAGAACTTTTTAGAAATGAAAGAGATAGTCAAGGCCAGAATGTTTCAATTCTTTTTTTAAAGCCTCAGAATCCTTTCTTCCTGAAAAGGAGTGTGAAGATGAGGGTTTAGAAAAAGGAATTCTCACGGAGGCTGGTAGAGGGTTTGGCACATAGGACAACCAGGTTCCTTGAACTCACATTAGTAACCATTGATTTAGGCTGAGCAAGTCATTTTAAAGAAGCCAGCAAGGCTTGGAGACGGGCGTGCAGCTCGGGGCAGAAATTGCGCTCAGCCCATGGTCTCAGCACCCAGGTGCTTTTGGTGTGCTCTAAAACTTGCCTTTGGGAGTTGCAGCCTGGTTCCTGTGCAGCCCTGCTAAGACTCATCTGTCTTCTGCTAGAGAGCAAATAGCACCAACAAGGTGCTCTCATCCCCCAGGATGTGGTGGTGGGGAGAAAATGCAGAGAAGAAGCAGAAGCAATGATGGCTGGAGTTGCCTCCTGGGGATATGGGGCCCATGGGGCCTGGGCAGGTGACTCAGCTCCCTAGAACCACACAAGGTAGGATCTGTTTTCTGAGCGTGCCCTGAGCTGACGCCATCTCTGTCCCTGTCTCCTCCTCCAGGTGTCACACAAGGCAACAGTGGACATGAATGTGTGGGGAACCAGGGCAGGGGCTGCCTCCAGCCTCCTCTCCCAGCCCCAGGCCCTGAATGCAACATCGGCCTCACAGGCTCGTTTCAATAGGCCTTTCCTGGTGCTCCTGTGGGAGATGACCACTCAGAGCTTGCTCTTCCTGGGCAAAGTCGTCAACCCAGCTGCTGGGTGACCATGGTGGGAGGCCAGGTGGTAGCTCATCTCCCCCCAGAACAATTAGGAAAGCCAGCACCAGTCTCCACCACAGACTGCTATGAGGATCAGTTAATTAGTGAACAAAGATCCTAATAAAGTTGACCTTGGGTTGTGTGAACATTGAGGTGCCATGTTTACAAGGGAAGGTCAATGTGCAGAGCAGCCTTGAGCCACCTCCTCTACAGTCTCATTGAACCCAGGATCAACTGTGATCAGAAAGTCAAAAATGAAAACAGCTTCATGTTTTGGCCTCCTGGGAGATATCCACCACTGTAGCCACCACTGCAGATCTTTCCTGAGGGTCCCAGGACAAGGCACAAAGGACATTAGAAGGAGTAAGCAGCTTTTCCCCTTCATAGTCACTTACCTTGGCTGTACAGAGAAGCGAGGCCCTCCTAAAATATAATGGGACAGATGTTAGGGACTAGATCACCTTCAGAGGAGATTGGGACCAGGGTGGGGGCTCCAAATCATGGTCTATGAAAAGAAAGGAGTGTAATAATAGGTCAATGCAATAATAGGCCGAGGTAGCATGGGAGGTTAAATGGCCAAGGGCAACCCCAAAATCAAAGAAAGTGGGAGGGTTAACATGGCCAAGTGGACACAAACTTGGTCAGTGGGATGAATTTGGGGTCCATATTCAGTTGCAGTGGAGCATCTTTAGTGGTTGGCGGCTCTACTCCTACAAGTGTCCCCCTCCAGTCTCAAGGAGGCATCTGTCCAAATCTAATGGGAAAACCACAGAGATGCCAACTTAGCTCCATCTATGTGTCATGCAGGAGGAAATATCCATCCCCACAATGGAGGCAGTGCCAAGACCTAGAGGGCAGCTGTGGGTGGTGCATGGCTAGGAAAGAGTCATCCCCAAAATGCCATTGGAAGAAATATTCCCACCCACACCCTAAGGAGGTCAAACTTGAGTCTGAAAATGAAGTAGGTCTTAAATGAAGGGTAAGAGGTAAGACAATCTGGGGGAGGGCGGAGGAAACCCTCTGTGGAGAAGAGCCAGTGGGGAAAGAAAGGAAAAGTATGTTCTGACAAAAAATAAAGAGAGAGAGAAACCCAGTTTTGCAGTAATAGAAAACCGATCACCTAGGATCACAGTAGAAGGTGATGCTTGAGAGGTTTTTGGAGGTAAAAGGGTGGAGGCTTTGGATGCCTGATAAGTGGTGTGGACTTTGTCCTGTGGACAGTGGGGAGTAGCTGTATGCCAGCGAACAGATGTAGATGTGGACAAAGTGTGGCTTGAAAAGTCATCTGACAGCTGAGCACAGATAAGACCCAGTGTGGTGAGGCCAGGGTAAGGGGCCAGCCAAGAAGGTGTTGCACTGTGAGGTCTACTCCACCACATGCCCTGTCCTCCCGGCCCATCCCATATCCCTCCTCTGTCACACCACCAGCACCCACAATCCCCTGTCCCAGCCAACCTCATGTGGCCCTCCGGACTTCCCCATCCTACCCTCCCTGCCTGTTGGCCCTGTGGACACTCCTCCTATTTGAAAGGAAGGAACCCCAGAAATCCCACCCCATCCCCGGGCAACCTGGCATACACAATACCTTTCTGTTGCTTTGGACTAGACATTGAGTAATAACTATGTTCAAACACTTGAAGATCTGCCAAAACTCTCTCTGACTGTGAATTGGCTCCTGCAGAAATAAGTGACTGATTTTCCTGGAGCCATGCAAGTCAGAGATTTTAAAGGAAGAGGTTCCTGAATGGAACATTTTTCATTAGGTCAGGCATTCTGGAAGATTCTGAGTGAGGTAGGGAACCCGACAAACATGGGTCCCCTGGTATGGGGCTCACAGATTTGTAGGGGAGATGAACATTATATTAAAGTGTGTGGACAGCCACTGCTCTTGGGACACATGCATTCGCCACCTCAACACAGACTTACTGAACACCAGGCAGTGGGAATAGAGCACTGAACAAAGCGGACAGTGAACTCAGCTCACAGGGATTACATTCTAGTGGTTAAGGAAGCAGACACATGTTTGCCCCAATGCCTCATGCTGAATGTGTGACAGGGTTGCTGGTCTGCTTTGGCCATCCACATAAAAGAGAAAGCATTCCCCCAAGTTAGAGGGAGGGATGACCAAACCTGCTTGAAGGGCTCCCCGCTGGACTTCCTTACTATTGGACCTATACAGAGATGTTAGGAAGTAGGTGTTATAGCCCAGCCTTCTCTCGTGTGGACAGAGGGCCAAAGATGAGAGCACATCTCTTGACTGACACTTTAACCCACAGGGTCTGCACTCATGGGCAAAGTTCCCAGTCCAAGTCCTGAATTCAGCTTGTGGGCCACCCGTTTGAAATATTATAAAACATTCAGGCTACTAAATGGATACCAGGATAGCTTGAGCTGAGAAATTCATTGGCCTCAGTACCAAACAGAGTTAGAGGAGCAGGGCAACATGGACTCTTATGCATCCCTGCTGATACCTTCATCAGGTCCATGTTTGAGACGGATGCTCCAGGGTTTCTCAAACAAACTGGGGTCCCTCAAACAATGGTTACCCTCAGCCTACATTTTGTCACCTACTTTTTACATGGAGAGAGGTAGTGAGAGAAAAAGACATTGATCCCATACCCACTGCTCTATCATCAAAGTCTAGCCCTGCCACTTACTGGTTACAGAGGGTCCTAGATGCATTCTAGAAGCAGGTCAGTGCCCCCTTTTCTCCCTTGAGGCTGGACTCAGGAGTTTTGGGAGTTTTATTTATTTATGATAGTCAGAGAGAGAGAGAGAGAGAGAGAGGCAGAGACACAGGCAGAGGGAGAAGCAGGCTCCATGCACCGGGAGCCCAATGTGGGATTCGATCCCGGGTCTCCAGGATCGCGCCCTGGGCCAAAGGCAGGCGCCAAACCTCTGCGCCACCCAAGGATCCCGATATACTTATACTTTAAAAGGTGGTTTTGCTGCTGCTGTTGTTGTTGTTGTTGTTTTGTATATAATATTCAAATTATTTGAACAAGTTGTCTTATATTTTTACTTGTGAAATCTGTTAAGCCAGGGAAGGGTGTATATGTTCAACACTCATGAGAGGGTCAGAAGAAAAGAAAGTTCATCAAGCTGAAGGTCAGGCTAGCCTGGTCATCAGGATAGAAAGAGCAGTGAGTTTGGTTAAAAGAGGATTCAGAGGAGAGAGCTGCAAGGCGGAACCAGCTCAGCGCCCTGTGTCTGCTGTGTGAGCAAATCCAGGCTAGTCTGCTGACCAATGAGAGACACCGGCTCAGTGCCGCCAACAGTGTGGCTGATATCCAGCCTATTGCAAAACTGTGAGTGAGGCCATCCTAGACCAGTCGCCCAGCCGACCTGCCAACTGACTGCAGATGATGAGCCGTGTCAAGGTCAGCTCAGCTTGGCTCAGGCCAGAACTGCTGGACTGACCCACAGGCTCATGAGCTAACTTCTGGATGGTCTATAATACAGCATAGGTAACCAAGGCAAAGAGGAGGGCATATGTGGGCATGGGACATGGGAATTCCAGACAGAGAAGACAATATGGTAGGTCGTGGGTCTGAACACCCAAATTTTCTAAATTCTCCCCAGTCTTTTCCCCAAGGACTGATGCAACAGCTTTTGAAGTACCTGTTCATGCCCCCCATCTCTGGGGTCTGCTAGCACTCAAGGGCCAACTGATATCGGGATAGAACTTGATTCAAGAGCAATGCTCCATTGGTTGACCACCTATGAGTTGTGTGGCCTGGACCAATCAAGGCCTTTCTCTCAATTTGTCAGAGCACTGTAGGGTTAGAGCTAAAAGATCATGGGTCAGTCACTGAAGACCATGTGTGAAATGGAGAAGCAGAGGATGCATAAAGAGACACAGTGATCCAAGGGAGAGGGCCCCTTCTCATGCTTGGCCCTGGCACCAGGAATTTGCTGGTGGTGATCTCTGGGTCTAGTCAGCTGCAGACCTTCATGCCAGCGCCTTCTCTCCTGCTTGGGCTCTGACTCAATGCCAGAAATCCTTCCTGTTGCTTTCCCTATGCTGACCCACTTACCTTGTCTGCAGTAACCCCATTACCATGGGTATACCTACCTGGCCAAGACTGGGTCCCTGCCTCCAGAATTCTGCTTCATAAGAAATTCAGGTTTATGGATTGAATATAGTTGAGGAGAGGCCATGTCGAATCCCTAATAACAGAATGGTATTTGGAAGGACTTCAGCGAAATCAATTCACCTCAACCTAAAAGACCTAAAAGTATATTTTGAGTTCCTAATGGGCATAAACACCGTGGTCATTCATTCGTTGATGTTGGGTGGTGCTCGAGGCACTGAGGTTGTAGGGGGGAACAAAATAGGGCCACTGCTGTCATGTTCCCAAAAGGGATCGTGTGCACAGAAGGCCCTCAAGGGGCTCTATGCAAGGCTTAGATCTAAATAACTTCAGTACCCAGCACTAGGCACTTCCTTCTGAGAGATTTCAAATGCATAATCATGTGGAAGGCACAGATAAGTCCTTCAGGAAGAAACTTGCTTTGCTTTTTTGAATCCAGTATTTTTCCAGGTCATTTGATCACTGAAAAAAATTTTTCATATAAAATTTCTTAGTACCCACAGATCCGTGCTCTGACTCACTCTAAGGAACAGCACTTGGTGGTCTGCCCTATGTCAACATCTAGAGTCCTTTCTTCCTTCTTCTTCCCTTTTTTCTTCCTCTTACCCCTTTTATTAAGGAAGCACCTGAGGCCAAAAGACATGGTTGTCCTGCCCGACGTCACCCAATCCCGGAGGGGCAAGCCTGGACTAACGGTGCCCTACCAGCATACACTACTAGGCGGCATTAGCAACACTGACTCTGTGTAGAGAAGACCCGGAGCACCAGTCACCACTGCCCAGCATTAAGTGAAAGGCACTGGTTTGAGATCTTATGGGGGTTGAGAGGCAGGTGAGAGAAACCTCCAGGTTGAAAAAAAAGTGAAATCCAAGAGGGACAGAGTCTCTTCCTGGGGAGGTTCAGCTCTGCACCTGGCCAGACCCCCTGTGCATGCACTCATGTGAGGCTCTACACCCAGGACACAGAGGCCGGGGCGCCCTCGAGCCACAACAGGTTGAATGAATTGGCAGATGGGCAGGGAGTGCCAGGGGTATTGATGGAGAATCAGAGCCCCTGGAGCCAGAAGACTGGGACCCAAGGATAGGCTGTAGTGCCAGGTCTACTGTCGTTGAGTGATGGAGTGAGAGCCCCCATTGTGGCCACCACCACTGAGCCTTGCTGTCTGTGGCTGCAATCCTCCATGAGCCTCAGGAAACATCATCCTTGGCTCGGCCGCCTCCACCCACTGGAGGGCCCCCTCTCTGAGGTCAACCCCCCTAGGCTGGTGCCTGAGTCTCTGAGGCTAGGGGTACTCAGGAAAGCTCCCCTCAGGCATCATGCATGAGAGAAACCAGAGAGACTCCACTGCATAGGCCAATGTCTCTGCTAGGAAGACCCCCACCCCCAGATCCCCACTAGTCCTAGGGGCTGAATCTGGACCTGCGACACCGGGCCTCCTACAAGGTGGAGGCTATACATGTCTCCAAAGGTCACCATGTCCTTGTCATCTTGGCCTCCTTGGAAAGGGGTTTCAAATCTAAGCTCCTTCCCAAAAGATTTGAGGCTGTTTACAGAATGCAATGATATGAAAGAATGTATCTTAAGATTAAAACTAATTACCAGGAAGGCCTTTTATGAAAAAATGCAGAAATCGATGTTGCCCATCATTTATATCACGTACACTGACACTGAACTCAGTTATAAGATCTCGGCTTTTGAAGCAAAGGGAAATCTGTAACCTACAGAGCTTTTAGTGACAAGAGACAGCACGGATGTTTGTGGGTATAAAATGCTTTTATTGTCTCTTCCTGGAATCCGGCTCCAGCCGGGCTTTACATTAGCACAATTCTTTCTGCTCTGATTTAAAAGACACTGTATTGTTCAAATGAGTGGCACCTACAATCGCTTAAAAAGGTCAAGTCCATAGATGTCTGACTTAGCTGAATGAGATAAGACCATGTGAACAATTGGGCTTTGAATTTCAAGTCCGGATAAGTGAGACAAATAGCTAAATCAGGGTGCAGATTTTTCGCTTGCCCTCCAAGACACTTCTGCTCTTGGGGACTAATGTGCTCCATGGCTAGATGAGTGAGACACTTGATGTCGTCAGTTGTAGGGTTTAGCGAAGGAGACAGAACTATTCTACCGATGGCAGCTTTTCAATCCCCTCTACAAAAGTTGCCTTTATTAATGTTTGGTTACATGAGTCTTACACGATCATTATACACACTTCATAAAAGCCATAAAAGCAATATGAAAAATAAAATGTAGTCACTCAACAATCCACCACCCAGAGTGAATCCTATTAGCCTTTTATTATTTTATGTTAATACATCCATGCTGAAATAGACACATGTGTGCACATGTGCACGCACACACATACACATACACACACTCACAAATACACTTTTGCCAAAATGGAATCCTTCTCAACACACTGCTTTTTAAATATTTTTTTGGACGTAATAATGTATTGTTTTAATGACCGTATCATATTCCATATTTGAGGTGCACCATACATTTTTAGTGTTAAAATTCTCTTTGAATGGGCTTCTCGGTTGTTATCAAATTTTAAAAATACTACAATGCATATCCTTTAACTCTGTAAGTAGAATTCAAATTGTTCACTCAAAGGATATGCAGATTACAGGATATTGAAGCATTTTCTTACAAGTTATCTTCCCCAAAAGTTATATTGGATCAACAAGATAGCCATAGTATATTTGAACTGTGATCTTTTGTAAATCGAATTCTCATATACACATGGATCTATTTCTCGATTTTCTTGGGTAGAGCAAAGTGTCTATGATCTGTGCCCGGGTACCATACTTGTTAATACTGTGGTTTGACTGCATGGAACAAGTGTCCCGTTTGATTCTTACTTTTGGAAAGACTTTTCTAGAATTTTTAAAAAGTAAAATGAGCCTTCTGGATGAATTTTAGAATCTGTTTGTCAGAGCCCAATAAAAGCTCTGCTGGAATTTTGGTACGAATTATCCTGAATGCATAAATCAATCACAAGGAAATTTATACCCTATAACACGTAGAGTCTTCCCATCTAAGAACAAGATGAATCTCTTCTTACCCTTATCTTTATGCAGCCCTCACCAGGCTTTCTTTTTGTTATTTCTTTTTTTTTTTTTTCCTAGAGCTCCTGCACATTTCTTGTTAATATCATTCAGGGCATATTGTGCATTTTGTTGCTTTTGTGCATAAAATCTTTTCTTCCATTGGCTGGCTGCTTTTTACACGTACAGGAAAAGTAAGGCTCACATCTTAACTGACCATCTCAATGAACATTTTGAACAGGATGATTGTGTCTAACAATTTTTCAGGTTTTCTCGACTTTTCCATTGCCATTACGCAGGGCATCTACATATAATGATTATTTTGTTGCTCAGAACATTTATTCCACTCAGGGCCAGAGATGTAAGAATCTTGAAAGTTGGATTTGTCAACAGGGCAGGGGGTGGGCAGAGCTGAGCAGTTATCTCCACAAAAGGTAGCCTTGCCTGGGAAGTTCTAAGATTAGATTTTTACTTTCTTGACCCAAAGCTTCCAATTCTCTAGCTGTAGAGGCCATGATTTATCTGCACCTACAGACACATGATTTTTGTGCACAGTACAGCTCCTGATTAAGAGTTCCCTTTTATTCCTCTATCACATGAACTCTGGTAGGTTCTGAGCCTGCTTGCTTCTGCCGGAGAGAGCCATCCTCTCCTCTAGATGGAAGATGGCCATCTGTGCTCCACTGCACTGCCCAACCTCTCCTGTCCCTGGGGTGTATCTCAGGACAGTTGTGTTTCTACCATGTGCTCTGTTACTGTGAAGCGTTGCTTTCTTTAAAAGGTCTGTGGGATATCTGACAGAATAGAAAGAGTTATAAAAGACCAAGAAGCTTTCACCAATTTTCTCTTGGATCTCACTCTATCCCAAACCAATGGCAAGATTTCAGGCCACAATAAGCATCTTGGGAGAATAAAATGCTCAGAAGGGTGGATGTTGAGAGCTGGCATGACTGATGTTTTAAATACTGTCTCCTCATCCGCTTCTTTCTGTTGATTCCCAATTCTATAGCCAGGACTTCTTATTCATTTTACTTTTCATTTTATGTTCCTTCTATTCTCCTCCAGGGTGCTCTGGAGAATCCTTCATAAAAAGTATTATTTCCATTATTCTGGAATGGAACAAGAAAAATAAAAACTGCATGTGGATTGTGCAAAGTGCCTAGAGAACATAAACTCTAATGGTTTTCTCCCCCAGTTTTAAGAATTTGACAATTAGTTTAAAATAACTCTGAAAACCATCAAAATTTCTGGGAAATACACTGCTTCAACTTTTCAATTTCTGCAATATGAATGGCAATCTCAAACAATAGTTTCCTTTCACTCCCATGCTTTATTATCCTTTTAGTTCAATCCCTTTATCACAGATCTATTGTATACCTGGGTCTTCTTTCTACCTCTTTGAAGCTGATTGTCACACATTTTTCAAAAGCCCCAAAAGACAAGCTTCTCTCTGCCCTTGCCAACTTCCTCCACAAACTATTTATTCTATCTAAACTTCTACTCAAACTTCTGTGTTGGCTCCAAAGAACAATAGGCAACATAAAGTAGGAGCAGAGAATAGAAAAACAGAGGTGCCTGGGTGGCTCAGTCGGTCAAGCTTCTGACTCCTGGTTTCAGCTCAGATCATGATCTTAGGGGGCTCTGCACTCAGCATAGAGTTTGAGATCTCTCTCTTCCTCTCCCTTTGCCACACATGCTCTCTCTCTCTCTCCCTAAAATAAATAAGTAAATAAAATGTTTTTTAAAAAAGGAAAAAACCCACATATGTACATATACCCCTACATACATATATAACTATAAACACATATATATTCACTTACATATATATAACCACACACGTACATACCTAACACTTAAACCCCAGCTCCACTCTTTGCTATGGGACCTTGGCAAGTTACTTAAACTTTCTACGCCTATTTCCTCATGTGTAAAATGCAGACAATAATATCTCCATTTTATTAATAATCTTCATAACGAACTTCTCTGAGTGCTAAGTGTGTCGGGCACCTTGCATGCACTATCTCATTTAATCTCCACACTAATTTCTGACATAGTTGCAATAATCATCTCTGCTTTACAGGTGAAAGAACAGAAGCTCAGGGCAGCTCTATAACTTATGGTTGCAGTTCAGGGTTCCTAGCGAACTCACCCTGAGACTCAGAGATTGGCATGCAAGAAATTTAGTGGGGTTGGCTCTTGGGAAGAATCCCTGTGCAAGAGAAAATGGATACCAAAGACCATCATGCAGATCACATAGAGAATCAAGTAAAAGCAGAAAGCATTGCCACCTGCTGGAGAGCAGCTCACTGTCCTCGTGATAGGAGAAAGACCTTTTTCTCTGGATACTTGGAGATTGTGTGATATTTCACAAGCAAATTTTCTGCAGAAGAACTAGTTTTAGAATATTTAGAATATGAGGAATGTATTCTCTGACATAGCATCTAAGCACAAACTCATCTAACTCATCCTAGGTCCTCCCACAAAAGTGTTCTTGTAAATGCAGCTCATCCTCTGTTCTTTAGCCAGTTGCTTGAGAGGGTTATTTAAAGAAAGTTTAATTAGTATATTTTGATGCTTTTCACTTGAGATTGTAAGAGATGTTATGTTATTCCCTTTATTTATTTTTTTTTTTTTACTATGTGTTCAATCTCAGGAGGATGATACTAAAGTAATTTTATGGCACTGAAAGAAAGAGGAGAGGAAATTAAGTGAACTGGAAAATAGATCAGAAGAAATTCTCCAGGGTGCAGGATGAGAGATAAGGATAAAAATACAAAGAGGGGTCAATGAGCATAAACAGTGTCATGAGAAAGCCTAAGATATACATAACTGATGTCAGAAAGACAGAAAAGAAAGAATGTACAGAAGCACTTTCTAATAATGGCCAAGAATTTTCCAGAACTGAGCAAAGATAGCTCTTGTGAAATTTAAGATACCTAATAAATCCCAAGGGGAATCAAATTTTTAAAAAAGGAAATCCAAACACAGATGCACATCTTTTTAAGCTGCAGACAATAAAAAACAAAGCCAATTTTTCAAGCAGCCCAAGTAGTTAGTTTACATTATCTTCAAAGGGGGAGGACCCTAACCTCTAATGTTTCAAGGTCAAGGATGCAAACCAAAAGGCAATGGGAACAGATATAAGATGATATGAAAGTAAGTGCTGATAGAGAAAGTAGAATTCTCTCAATTGGCAAAACTAACCTCCTAGGATGAAGGTGAAATCAAGTGTTTTCAGAGGAGGAGAAGCAAAGAGAATTTGCCAACAGCAAACTCACTAAGAGGAAGAATAAGAAAGAAGGAAGGTCGAGGAAGGTCAAATGCAGGAAGGAGCGAAGAATACAAACCAGCAAACACGTGGGCTTACCTGACAATAATAATATAATTGCATCATTTATATGGAATTGAAAATGCACAACCACCACCACAGCTTGTACGTTAAGACACAGGTACATGAAATTAAGGTGTTCTAAGGTCCTTGCATTGTCCAGGAGGAGAGTTAAAGTACTAATTAGTTTTGTACCTTGAAAAATCAAAGGTGGCAGGGTGTAGGTTTTAGGATAAGCACTAATAGAGTAGTCAAAGTGTTTATCTTCCCCCAGCAAGGAAAAAAATGGAATAATAAAAATATCAATCCTAGACAGGACAAGAAAGGAGACTAAAAGGACCATTAAATAGAAAAATTAAAAAGCACATGAAAATGTAAATGTCAATCCTAACATAGCAAGGTTCATGAAATGTAAATAGAAGAATCTGGGCTGGGTTTTGGTACATCTGGGATCTGAGACCTAAGCCCTGGTAGTGATAGAGAAATGAGAATGTTTTTTACCAGATCTTTCAAAGTCAGCCAGGAACAGATTGTTTCACATTAGCAGCTGGCACTGGCTGAGGTGAGCAAGGAGAAAGGATCCATTGACACCTGAGACAGGTGCTAGGACTTGGTCAGAGCTTGGTCACAGGTAGTGGCCAGAACGCTTGTTCCAGGATTCTCTGGTCCCAGCAGCCAGTGAGTGGCACTGAACCCAGGCTGATGAATAAAGGATAAGAGTGGGGCTAGACTAAGTGGGCCCTGGAAACAACAAGTCAAGTAGGACAAAAAAACAACAACAACAACAAAAAACCATGACCGGGGAAGGAGACAAGACAGAAACCAGAGTCCACAGAAGCAGCCTGAAAATTGGCAGCAGGTAGAAGGAAATTGTCAGACTTGGGAATCATACTGAAAAAACAGTGAGCACTTCGAATGAGAGAGAAGATTCTGTGAATGCCAATTAACGGACATCGGATAGGGGTAATCACCAAACCAGGGTGATAGCTGTCTTCATGAGTACGTGGGGCCTCACTTGGAAGGCTTAGTACTGGCTGACAGTGATGTTCATTGTGATTATAATGAAGAGGAGAAAGATAATAAAATATGATATGCAAATAGTGCCGTGCCCCCTAGATTGGACATTTATATTGACAAACCCACCAGATGCCTGATGATAACATCCACTGTAACAAAAACTCTTAGTTACCCCAAAACATTGTCTGCTTCTCTCTCACTATCTGGCTTGATCTCACAAAGCATATTCTCCCCTTAATTACAGAAAAGAAACAGACAGAGGCTCAGAGTGGGGGAAGTAACATGCTCAAGGCCATTGAAAAACCCATACTCAGACTTTGTCTTTTCATGTTTCACTCTATTTCTTTTTTTCTCAGAAGGAACTACATATATCAGAAGACTCAATATTGTTAAGATGTCTATTCTCCCAAATAGATCTAAGATTCAGTGCAATTGCAATAAATATCCCACTCCGCTTTAATGAATAAATTGAGAGGCTGATTCTAAAATCCATATGGAAATGCATAGGACCTTGAAGTGATAAAACAACTTGGAAAGAAAAGAACAAAGTTGGAGGATTTACACTACCTGATTTCAAGACTTACTATAAAGCAACATGGCGAAGCTACAACACACAGTTATAGTAGCAATGTGGTATAAGCAGAAATATACATAAATAGATCAAAGGAACAGAACAGAAAGCATAGAAATAAACCCACAGATATGCTTAATTGATTTTTGACAAAGTTGCACCAGCAATTCAATGGGCCAAAGGATATTCTTTTCAACTAATGGTGCTGAAACAACTTGATAGCAAGAACAAACAAAACAAAACCCTTTGATCTATATCTTAGTGTTTATACAAAAATTAACTCAAAATCTATTTGCCGAAGTAAAACTAAAACTTTAACCACCAACTTCAATGAGAAAACAAAGAATAAAATCTTTGATAACCTTGAATTAGGCAAAAATTTCTTAGCTATGACACCAAAAGCACAATCCACAAAACAATAAATTCAATCAAAGTTCATCAAAATCAAGAACTTTTTCTCTTTGAAAGTTACTGTTAATAGGCTAAAAAAAAAAAAAAAAACAAGACCACATTTAGAATAAATTATTTGCAAATCACATATCTGATAAAGGACCTTCCTGAATGTATAACAACACTCAACACTGAATAGTGAGAAAAAAATCCCAATTTAAAAAAATAAGCAAAACATATTTTAAGGCATTTCACCAAAGCAGATACACAGATGCTAAGTGATAGAAACCAGAAAAAAATAGAGTATATCGTGTACAATGCCATTTATAAAAATTCTAGAAAGCAAAGAGTGATCCATCCATAGTGACAGAGAGCAGATCAGAGGTAACTGGAAATATGGAAGGTTTGGGATGAGAGGGGATTACACCTGGATTACACCATTTGTGCAGAGGGATTATGTATGTGTCCATTATACTAATTGTGATTATGATTTCATGGGTATATACATATGCCCCAAATTATCAAATTGTACGCTTTAAAATGTAGATATTATATGTCAATTATACCTCAATAAAGCTGCTTAAAAAGAAACAGTATATAGGGGCATCTGGGTGGCTTAGTTGATTAAGCATCCAACTCTTGATTTTGGCTTGGGTCATGATCCCAAGGTTGTGAGATAAAGCCCCACATCAGGCTACACACTGGGTGTGGAGTGTGCTTGAGATTCTCTCTCTCCCTGTGTGCATCCCTGTGTGCACTCTCTCTTTTTCTCTCTGTCTCAAAAAATATATATATATAAACAGAATATAACCAGAAGTCTTGTCTCAGCCCATGTTGTTTCATTTAAACCACTAAAGCACCCTCAAAGGTAACCAGCATCCTAACTTTTGAGCATAGATACTCTAGGCTAATTTTGAGCTTTACACAAATGGGGTAACACAGTTTTTAATCTTTTGTGTCAAGCTACTTTTACTCAATATTATATGTGTGAGGTTCATCTATGTTGTTATAAGTCTAACCAAGTTGATTGCTTGTCAAAACAAGCTCATCGACAATCCTCAGTGAAATATAAAAAAATCCAAAGTCTCCACACCACAGCATTCACAATGTCCAGGATGCAACCCAAAGTCACTCACAATGCATAGAGCCAATGACTTTAAAGCAACTAGAACAATAACGCTCAATGAGGAAAATGAAAATTTGCCCACCATGAATGGAAATAGAAATTTCAAGAGGGAGAGATTACAATCAATCAATCAATCGTGAAATTTTGGTACTGAAAAAAATGCACTCCTTAAAATAAAAATAAAAATACACCAAATGACCTTAAAGCAAATCAAAAATGACAGAGAAATAAGCCAATGAACTTGACCATATATCAGTAGAAAATATCCAATCGGATCAAGAGAAATAAAAGAGATTGAAAAATGATCAGAGTTCAGGTTTAAGATATCAACAATTGGAGTACCAAAAGCAAGAGAGAGAGAGAAGAGGAAAAAATATATAATGGTCAAAAGTTGCAAAATTTGGTCAAATACATGAATTTACAGATTCAAGAAGCTCCATGGAACTCCAAGTGGGATAATTAAGAATGAAAAAGAAATTGTGTCTAAGCACATGACAGTCCAACTGCTGAAAAACAAGATTTGGAAAGAAAATCGTTTTTCTTTCTTTTTTTAAGATTTTATTTATTTATTCCTTCATGAAAGACACACACAGAGAGGCAGAGACATAAGCAGGCTCCCTATGGGGAGCCCAATGAGAGACTCGATCCCAAGACCCCAGGATCATGCCCTGAGCTGATGGCAGACGCTCAACCACTGAGCCACCCAGGCTCCCTCTTTTGTCTTTTTTGAAAGAAAATCTTGGAAGTGCCCAGAAATAAAATGATACGTCATAATTCCCACAAACATCTCACCAGAACCATGAAGGCCAGAAGACTGTGGAATGGTATCTTTAAACAACTGAAAGAAAATTTTCAACCCAGAATTACAGAGTTAAAGAAAATATCCTTCAAGAATACAGAGGTCTTCACTGGGGAGAAAGGTCTTCACTTCACTGGGATGAATGTAGTGACATTAGGAAGAACGTGAGAGGGAAAACAAGATCAATCCTGTCCCCTCTACGCAAGTCTGTCAGGGGAGTGGCAGGTGACACTGACTGCCAAGATCAAGCAGACAGGATGAGGGCAGCCTCAAGAGAGCACAGAGAGCTTTAACAAGCTGCTTGAGAGCACAGAAAAGAAAGGTTAGCTGGGAAGGACTGAATGAATGGCAGAGGCTGGGGGCTGGACGTTTGTCCTGGTGCTGAGTGTATAGCAGTTTTACCAGGATTTCAATAGAGGACAGGGTTTCACAGCCAATAATCTCTTTGGGAAAACCTCTGCAAATCCAGCACTTTGGGAAGACTGCCTCTATTTTCCTTTCTATCCTATTAGTTGTCTGTGGAGGTAACCAAGGATTCTCTGGAAAAAGAAAGTGGGTTGGAGACCAGGGGATGGCACTGTGACAGAAAAATCAGTGTGCCCACTGTGTGTGCCAAGTCCTAAAAAGCTTTGAGATCATCAGAGCCTCAGTTTGCCCAATAGGAATTGATTAAGAACATTGTTTTCATGTTTAAAAAAAAATACTGACATTACAGAGCAAAAGGTAAGATTTGCTAAATTTTCAAGGAACTCATGCTTCTGGAGCCCCATCCTACTCCAGACCCCAGGGAAATATGCCCACTTCCCTCTCCAGCTTGGGGAATTTGATGACAGTCTGAAAAGCGTGGACCTAGGTAGCTCTGAGCAAAGTCCAGCCAAGCAAACATGGAAGAAGGGATTCTCCTGGCAGACCTAAATTGTTCTCAGCACAGCATCCATGGTTAATCTTCTGCTGGATGAGACAGGTGTCAGGTCAACATTCCTATTTCTTTCTTTTAGAGCTAGAACAATCCATAGCAACCTTACATCACCAATCCTTGGTGGACCCTCACTGATGTGTTCTTGCCAGAGACCTCACCGCCTCAAACCATCAAGTTTTAGATACTAAATCTGAGTGGGCTGGCGGGCACAATTTCTGGCCATCCCACATTCCTAGTCATGAATAAATACCATTTAAACATGTATTTAAAACTTACTACTCAAGGGAAGTCATCACCAGGGCCAAGGCAATCAACATAGTGGAGACAATTGGCTTAAAGACGAGAGACACCACCCTCCTTTCTCTCCACCTTTCTCATGCTACAGGCGGTCCTTTTCTTTTATTCTTCCTTTGTTCATGGTCACCTTCATTACTCAGTGGTGTCCCTCCCTCTCACAAGCCAGTGGAGCCACCCAGTTGCATCACCTGCCAGGTAATGGAGGGCTGAGCCAACCCTTGATTTTCCCCTCCGGACCCGCGGCTGGCCATTGCGCCACAGCACCCTCTTGGACTCACTCCACATACTGTGTGTGCCCAGGTGTCCCGCACACCCCTTCCAGTTCCCGGCACAGTTTCTATTCTTTTCTCCAGAACTTTTCAATCATCTGATCCCAATTATAAATCTATTCTTCTATGCAAGCTAGGAAAGAAGCAACAGGAGTAGAACTCATAAGGGAGCACATTCTTAGCAGAATGGACAGAACAGATGGCCTCATAAAGGAAGAGCTTATGAGCCTGCAGAGCTGCTTTAAAGTTCAAGAACAGTTTCCAAAAATACACAGAAAAAAGCAGGCAGCTGCGCCGTGAGGGGGTGTGTGGTGGTCTCAATACCAAGCTCCCCTTCAGCCAAACCCTCTACAGACCATACAGAGGGGATCTCAGCGTCCTCCTTGAAAAGATGAGATTATTTACTGGCACTTCTAGCTGCTTCTGAGGGAGTGTCCATGAACAAACACCACCCGAAATGGTCAGCTCATGGTTCTTTTTATAACAAAGACACACGGCAAGAACAGGACAACTGGTATTCATCCAAATTCATAGTAGAGTTTAAATTCAGTGTCTTCCTTGCCCTCCGATAGGGATCTTTCTCTGCCTTGCACCCAGCTTAAGAGTTGGTCAGTAAGAATCCAACGTGGTTTGTCTGAAATTTTCTTTTTTCCTGGACCCATCTTGAGCCCAGGGTGTCTGAGTGATGCCCAGCGTGCAGAAGCGGGGGGATGAAGCTCACCAAGGTACTGAGGCTGGTGTGAGTCTCCTGCAGCTGTGCCAGTGCTGCCCAGGAAACTGGTGTGGCTCCACCAACATAGAAGCAGTAGGGTCAGGCGCATTCTGTGTGGTGGGTGGTAGTCCTGTTGTGCAGAATGGAGGGTATTTGGGGTGAAGGTGAGCTTCCTGTGCATGTGTGCAGGCCTGGCCTTCCTCCTGTGACGGGCGACTCCTACAACTACTACTCATGACTCAGGAGGCTCTTGTAAGAGGCCAGGCATGCCTCTGAATAAATATTCTCTCCACTCAGAGGCTTGCCAGTCTGCAGCAGGAAAATGATCCTCAGCCCCAACGAGAGGGAGTGGGATGTTTGGGGCACCCCACCAAGTATTATAGTAATAGTTCCAGTCTCTCTACTCCTCCACCTACCCCAGCCCCTCAGATGCGAGGGAGATGCCCGATATAGGGTCATCTCACTGCTGGGGATCAGGTGAGGTCATTGACGTGAGCATACTTTATCAACTGGGAAGGGCTGCCTGAGATGGTTCCAAAAAGCAGATATTTTGAAATCAGTTGTCCACAGCATCCCAGAAAGAAACGTAACTGGAGAAATAGTCAGATGGGGGACGGTAGTCTAAAAGGGCCAGGGGGCAGTAGCCAGTGGTGGCAGGGAACACGGGACTGCTTGCCCTGCACACCTGCTCACCCGCAGCCCAGCTGGGTGACCTTGGGCATTCTCCTTAGCCCCTCAGTGCTAGCTTCCTCTTCTGTAAAACTGTGAATCACCCAAAGACTTCTAGTGAGGTGAAATGCGTTAATACGTGCAAATCACTTGGGAGAAAACTTGGCGCATAATAAGTGCTCAATAAATGTTTGCTCTAGTGATGGCTGTCATTATTATTAATTTGGCTCAGCCAGCCATTGTCAGGTGGGCTACACCCATATGTCAGCTCTTCTAATTTTAGAAGTGAAAATGAAAAATCTCTTGATTTTTAAATATTGGTGACTAGCTAAAAAAAAAAAAAAACCTGTGGACATTCAAATAAACCCTGGGATTGAGTTAACCGTGATATGACCACATTGGTTTCTCAGTTTGAAAAATATGTCATGCTCCTGCAAGAATTAAACAGTAGGAGAAACTGGGTCTATAGGAACTCAACTTCTGTAACTTCTCTGTAAGTCTAAAACTATTCAATGATAAAAAGATTATTTAAAGCCTGCAAGGTGGGGCACCTGGCTGGCTCAGTTGTTGAGCATCTGCCTTCGGCCCAGGGCGTGATCCCCGGGTCCTGGGATCGAGTCCCACATCGGGCTCCCTGCATGGAACCTGCTTCTCCCTCTGCTTGTGTCTCTGTCTCTCTCTCTCTGTCTCTGACTTTCATGCATAAATAAATAAAATATTTTTTAAAAATAAAAAATAATGCCTGCCTGGAGGAACACACACACATAGACACACACACACACACACACACACACACAGTTATGGGCCAGGCTTTGCCTCAGAACAAGCAGAGAGCGAGCTTTGGTAGAAGGGCTGTTCTCTGGATACCCTGGTGGGATGAGGAGTACAAGAGCAAGCCACCTGCTTCCACAGGGCTGGTAACTGAAGGGAAACGAATTCACTGGGGAACAGACGACTGATACCATACACACCTGTTGCTAGGTAGTGGTCAGCTTGTTTATTTGAATCAACCCTGCTGTTAATAACAGCCAGAAAACCTGGTCTTGAACAAAAATCTCAAAAGTACCAAATAAATGATAAATTAATTCCTAGGACAAAAGGATAAGAAACCAAGAACCCAGAGGAATAAGCAAACCTAAAAGCTGCTTCTTTTTACTCTGAGGATATGTGCTAATCTCACCAAATTCAAACCTTCATTTTTACAGCTGTCCGCAGCCCCCAAGGGACAGAAACACCCCATCTGGCATCTGCATTACTCATGGGCATTTATGTATGTGTCTTTCTCTGGGCAGAGGGTGATATTGTCCATTAGCCTTTCTTTAGGGTCCTTGCCCACCCCATGCACCCCGTCCACAAATGGTTAAGTGAAGCGAATGTAAAAGAACCAGGCAATATTTTTTTTGTGGGAATTATGAAGATTTGTTTTGGGAGGACACCTACTGCTCAAAACCTTCCTCTTATCTTGTCACTAATGCCTGACATTTCGCCACCAGGGATGCGGAACCCGGGGCAGTGGGGAGTTCAGTCTTTGCAGCCTTTCTTGCTATGTGACACATGGTCAGATCTTCTCCTGGGAACAGTCCGTGACACAAGAAGGCAGAGAATCCTGGTGGTGTGCAGGGAGCTGGGGAGAAAAGGAATGACACTGGAAAAGAAGACCCTCCTGGTAAAGGACAGAATTCAGGAAATGGTGACCAGAAGTGGGTGCAGGTGGTTTTTTGTTTTCTGTGGGTTTGAGGTTTTTGTTGTTGTTGTTGTTTGGTTGGTTTTTTGTCTTGCTAAAATCCAGGTATCTTGATCTTTGCCCGGTCAGGTTCCTGCAGTATTTACCTTCTGCTTCCCTCATCTCTCCAGCAGAGGACGCTGTTCCATGCAGGCAAAGTTGGAGGTGACCACTGAAGCCTCCGCCAATTCTACCCTGAGGTCCAGCATGGGGAAGCATCTGGCTGTGGATACCCACGGACTAATGTCAGAGCTGAACAGGGATCCTCACTTTCTGATTCCAGGCCCAGTCCCTCACCTGCCTGGCCTGTACAGAAGTCAGATAGAAGTTGGACCATAACTGGACTATTGTAAATATGATCATACTGGTCCACAGCAGGGATGACATGCACGTTGCCATCTGATGAGCAGGCAATAGCAAGCCTGTTAGCATAGCAGAGGTATTCTCCGGCCTGCCACCCCACTGGAGCTTCTGGGGATTTGGTGATCTGGGCCATTTTGTGATATCCTCTCCAAGGTAAAAGACAAGTTGCTGAACCTGAACCACCTGCCACAAAAAAGATGGTCCAGTGCTCAGTTAAGCTTTGTGGGCGAGTTTAAAGAAATCACTTTGGTATTTGAGGTTCATGATGTGTACTCTATCCTCTGCTTCCCCTCGTTCTAACGAATACCTCCCCCCATATTCCTACTCACTGTTATGTTCTGGTCACACACATTTCCTGTAGGTCCTGGAATAAGCTCCATCCTGCCTCAGGGCCTTTACACTTGCTGTTGTTTCCCTTGCCTGGCGTGTTTTCAGCCTCAGTCTTTATCCTGTAAGTGTCCACTAGACTTCATCTTCATAGGTGATTTCCCTGACCACTCCACCTAAAGTAGGTTCCCATACACACCATGATTGTCTGTCTTAGGACTTTATTAGTTTCCTTCATAACATTTCACTTATTTGTTTATCTTTCTTGAAGATTTTTAGCTACTAGTTCATTGTCCCTCTCTCCAACATTCCTCCTTTCCTAATTCTTAGCAATTTCAGTATCTGCACAAACAGAACTTAATGATGTTTCCTTCTCCACTAAGGTCACTTTGTCACACCCTGGGTCTTGTACCAGTGACCAGGTGATCCATCCTTACAGTCACTCTGCTAACATGCTCTATTCTCCATTTGTTCTACCAGCAAAACCAAGCTCTAATTAAATCCCATAGTTCGGGGATCCCTGGGTGGCTCAGCAGTTTAGTGCCTGCCTTTGGCCCAAGGTGTCACCCGGGGTCCGGGGATCGAGTCCCACTCAGGTTCCTTGCATGGAGCCTGCTTCTCCCTCTGCCTGTATCTCTGCTTCTCTCTCTGTATCTCTCTTGAATAAATAAATAAAATCTTTTTAAGAATCCCATAGTTCATCTATTCTTGCCTATATAGCCATATAGCTGAAGGCAATGGAGAGAACACATGGTCATAGTGACCATACTTTAACCTTATGATCACCATCATCTGTCATCAAGGGGCCCTTAATGCTGCTCAGACATCACGCCATACATCCCTAACCCATTCTTTCCCATTTCCCATGACAATTTCATACCTTCTCCTCTCTCCTTAGACTTCCAAAACTGTCTCCCCATTCTTATTCTCAGCTGATGGCTTTGCTTCTTGCTGCACAGAGAAAGTTGAAACAACCAAAAGAGAACTTCTACAAGATTTCAGCTCAACATGTTTCTACTTTCCTGCAAGTACATCCTTAAATTCTTCCTTCCCTTTGTACTAGGGATGAAGCATTCATGCCTCCAACAAAGGCCAACAACTCTCCTATGTATGAGACCCATCTCTTTTACCAAAGAGATGACAATGTCAAAGACAATGTCCCAGTGATTCTCCTCTCACTTCTGTGCCACCAATGATTGTCTCTCTACTTGATCATTCCCCTCTGCTAACAAGCACAGCATATTCCCACCAAACCCAGCATCAGGAGCCCTGAGATCCCCAAAGATGGGAATAAGCAGGTTTCAGATTTTGCCCTTTCCCCATATGTACTGCTAATGTATTTTGTGATATGAGACCAAGAAGATCCTTTTTCTCTCTGTGGGATGATGGGAGGGGCAGTTGGCATCTCTGTGCAGAGCCACTCACTGGAACACAGATGACATGGCTGAAAAGTCTGAGCAATTTGAATCTCTGGCCTCTCCATTTGTTTTTTTTTTTTTTTTTTTGGAATCTCCATTGTTCCCTCAGTAGCTGGAGACCCCTCATATGGAAAGTGAGCCTGTTCAGATAAATAAGGAACCAATCTTGGGAAGAGGGGTGGGCATCCAGGGACTTGAGTGCAAACATACCAAAGACCCAAGACACCTGGAAGAGATGGGGTTGCTGTGGGTCATCTGCCAGGGGATTGGTACCAAATCTTGTCCCTGATCTCAGATTGTACATAAACATCATGGAATGAGATGCTCTGGGTGTTCAGGGACTGGTGTGATCACTTCTAGATGAGGAAACATGGAGGAGTTAACATTATACCCAGGCACGAGAGAATGCCAACAAGGCAGTGATAGGGATTAAAGTAGAGAAGAAAGGCATGGATTCTCACTGGGGCCATTAAGGGCTACCAGGATCAATATCCTAAATACCTAGAGCATGGTGTGACACAGAAGGTCAGTACCGAGTTGGTATATGTGGAGTTTCAGGCACTTCTCAAGGCAAGGCTTGGAGTAAACTGTTGTTTACATTTATTTCCATGGCAATCGCTATCCAAAAATCATTGATTAAGGTCCCCAGTTGCTGGAATCCAAGCATTGTAATACTCCTCAGGCCTCACTTATGTCTAAGACATAGATTTTGCTAATTGGTGTTGAGAAACCTGCCTTGGTTATTTTTTGATCCGGACAACTCCGTTCCAGGCACGATGTGTTTTCTCTGCACATCTAAGAACTGAATTGTGCTCCTCCCACCCCCAGAGCTCAGACTCCAGCTGGGTAGCTAGTACCTGGAGGCAGATTTGGCCAGAGGCCATCACTTCTGAATTCAGGACCAACTCATAAGCGGATGTCCAGTTGTAGATATTGGGTGGCAGCCCCTGACTTGATACTTGTAAAATAATTGAGAAAATTAATGGAGAAATGGCAATTATCTCTCTTACAGGGTCACTTAATCTAGTTGGCCCATGGTTAACATACCATGACGCGCACATAAGAACTGCGTAGGGGGTAAGTTGATGAATATCACTGGCATTGTTCCCAGGAATAGGGAAGGCAGAGAGGAAAAACAGTTGTCTTGGATGGAAGTGTAGATCAACAGACTGCAGTATGAATCAAGAATCAACAGCTGGCCATTGAAGCCAGTCCTCACTTAACTTTGTCCAGCCAGATTGTCCAGGTTCATTCTTCTTAAACATTTGCTCCTGGCCCAGATGCATGGCCACCAGCCTCAGCTGGAGAGTTGTTAAAATAGATCCTACATGACTTTCACAGAGGGCACCTAACCCCAAGTCTGATACGCCTGAGAATTTTTAGGAAAAATAAATTAATAAGCCTGCATGCAGGAGAGTTGAAACATCTCACCTTCAGATGCCATAATGTTGAGTTTTATCTAAAAATGTAAAAGCTGAATGTCTACATCCATGAGCAGACCAATGAGACCTCGGGTCTCATCTTACATCAAACAGGGAGAATCATTATGCTCATTTTGAGTTTGATGAGAACCAAAGTAATAACCCCACTCACCTCCCGGTAAAAAGGAGATTTATTATTTTAACATGATACTTTTTATAACAGGAATTCTATGGTCAAAAGAAGAACTGGGCTGTAGCATGAAACAGCATCAGCAAAGTGTCTATGTCTTACTGTATTAGTCAAGGTAGATTAAGTTATGCTTCAGTAACAAATAGCCTCTACAATGTTGATGACTTATTGACAAAAGTTCTCTTTCATGGGGAATAAAGAGGAAAGGAGAAAAAATGAGTGGGAAATATCGGAAAGGGAGACAGAACATGAGAGACTCTTAATTCTGGGAAACGAACTAGGGGTGGTGGAAGGGGAGGTGGGCGAGGGGTGGAGGTGACTGGGTGACGGACACTGAGGGGGGCACTTGATGGGACGAGCACTGGGTGTTATTCTATATGTTGGCAAATTGAACACCAATAAAAAATAAATGTATAAAAAATAAATAAAAAATAATAAAAATAATAAAATGTACAAACTAAAAAAAAAAAAAAATTCTCTTGCATGCCACTTGGATCCAGGATTAAGTCACTCTCCAGGGCATCTGTCCTTCATGAAGTGGTCCAGTGATCCAGGCCGCCCTCTGTCATGGCTTCACATCTCAGCACAAGGCCCCCACGTGGACCATTGTGAGGAAAAGACAGAATCACTCAGAGGCTTTGTATCCCTTCAGTCCAGATGTGATATTCAGCATTTCTTCTACCAGCATTTCTTCAGCCAGAATGTGAACCCACCAAACTGCAAGTTGGCTGAAAGGTGTTGCCCCCCAGAAGAAAAGAAGACCAGACATTGGCCACAATAGTATAGTCTCCACACTCAATTTAGTCCTCCCTCTTCTGGAAATTTCTACTCAGTCGTCTGTGGACTGACACTGGGACTCTAGAACACTCCAATGAAAAGGTGCTGGTCCTCTGATTGTGAATAACTAATAGTTTCTGTGTTAGGGTCAGTTTATAGTCTCTGCAAGAGGCAAGACTCATTGAAATGGCCCCGTCTTTCTTAAAATTTAATTTTCCAGCTTTATTGAGGTATAATTGCAAATAAGAATTATATAATTAAGCTGTACAATGTGATGGCTTGAAATACACCACAATTTGAAATGTGAAATGATTACTGCATCCATCACCTCACTTATAGTTACCTTTTTTGTGGGGTGTCAGGGGTTGGTGAGAACATTTACAGTCTATTCTCTCAGCAAATTTCAAGTATACAATACAGCATCTTAACTATAGTTACTATGTTATACACCACAGCCCAGGATTTAGCAATCTTGTGACTGGAAGTTGGTACTCTTTGACTGGCCTCTCCCCATTTCCTGCACCCCCAGACCCTCGTAGCTACAGTTATATTCCCTGGATCTATGAGTTTGACCTTTTATGATTACATAGATAAGTGAGTTCATGCAGTACTTGTCTTTTAAAAAAGATTTTATTTCTTTATTCATGAGAGACACACACAGAGAGAGGCAGAGACACAGGCAGAGGGAGAAGCAGATATCTTGCAAGGAGCCCAGTATGGGACTTGATCCTGGATCCCGGGATCATGCCCTGAGCCAAAGGCAGACATTCAACCACTGAGCCACCCAGTCATCCCTTATTTGTCTTTTCCTATCTTGCTTGTTTTACTTAACATGATGTGGTTGCTAAGCTTCTCAACATGAAATCAGATGTAGGGAATTTAGGAGAACACTATGTCACTGTTCTTCTTCTTCCATTACACACTTCTCTGCCATCCCTACTGGGAAGCAGGTCCATTTTCCCCGGTTACAAGGCAGAGTGCTGTGATTCCCAAGGCACTCAGAATGCCAGGTGCTAAACTCATGTGCATGCATGTGTGCACTCACACACTAAGTGTATGAAACCTTCTCTAATGTCTCACAGACCATTAAAGCATGAGATAATCCATAAAACTAAGGGCAAGTGGATATTTCAAATGATCATGTGTGCACAACTGATAAAACAAAACCCATCAGGACACTTGAAAGCGGTAAAATAATTTTCAAAAAGTTCATGCAAGTCACAGGATCAAGATGGTACTCCTGGGCTCCAAGGGAAAAATCTGTCAGAAAAGATATGCTGAGAGGTCTACTATCAGACTTCCTGCATAGTGTGGGAGGCAAGCGGTCAAGAATATAAACTGGTTTCCTGCAAGAGCCCCTTACAAGCCCCAATTTTAAGCAAAAAAAAAGGGGAAGAAATTGGGGCAAAAAGTAGAAATTTTGGGTTGTGGATTGAAGGCATTCATTCAGCAACTTCTTCAAATCAAAGACCTGGTAATCTCAGGGCTCTGGGGGTCCTAGGGACTCACAGACAGGTAGTTCCTTCTGGATTTGATGGTTTTTAATATGCTACACTTGAAGTTGCAGGGCAAAAATACCAAGAGCATTTTTTTGAACATGGGAACAAAGTTCAGGTATGCAGGGACTCACAGTTAGTCTGGAATCATGACTTAGAAAATCATACCCAGAGACCTGTTTCCAAACTTCCCTGAGCTCAGGAGAATTGAAAATCCTCAAGAATTACCAAATCCTTGTGTTTATTGCAGCGTTATTTACAGTTAATCAAGATATGGAAGCAACCTAAGTGTCTATCAGTAGATGAATGGATAAGGGAAATGTTGTATATATACACACTGGAATATTATGCAGCCATAAAAAGAATGAGATCTTGCCATTTATGACAACATGGGTGGGCCTAGAGGATATTATGCTAAGTGGGATATGTCAGACTGATAAAGACACGTACCATATGATCCCACTCATAAGTGGATCCCACTCTAAAAAAATGAATAAACAAACAAAAAGCAGAATTGGACCTATACACACAGAGAACAAACTGATGGTTGCCAGAGGGAAGGAGGTAGGGGATAGGCAAATGGGTGAAGAGGAGAGAAAGATACAGGCTCCCAGTTATGGAACCAACAAGTCACAGGGAATTAAAAGCATAGCATGAGGTATATATTCAACAATATACCATATTGTTGTAACAGTAATATGGTCACCACATTTGCTGTGAACATACCCTAATGTACAGACTTGTCAAATCACTAAGTCATATACCTGAAATTAATGTAAAATTATGCATCGACTATACTCAAATATAAAAAGAATAAACTACAATTTAAAAAAAGAATTTATGAAACTATTTGTTAGAAAATTAGTCCTAATTCAGAAGAATTTATCCATGAAATTTGGAGATTTTTAGAAGAATTTATGCATGAAATTTAGAGATTTTAAATATGTTCATCAAATATTTATTCAAAGGCTGTTATATATAGACATGTATGCCAGGCGTTGTACTAGAGGTTGGATGTGGCTGTGAAGATGAACACTTACAGGAACCTCCATGCTCCCTTTCATCTCCCAGCTTCCCTTACAATTAGGTAAAGGTCATGTTCAGGATGGGGGCCAATGGACAGTAAGCAGAATAGTGTGTGACTTCCAGGTCAGTGCCACTAAGAACCAGTGGGAAATATCAGAAAGGGAGACAGAACATGAAAGACTCCTAACTCTGGGAAACAAACTAGGGGTGGTGGAAGGGGAGGTGGGCGGGGATGGGGGTGACTGGGTGATGGGCACTGAGTGGGGCACTTGATGGGATGAGCACTGGGTGTTATTCTATATGTTGGCAAATTGAACACCAATAAAAAATAAATTTATAAAAAAAATGGAAGAAAAAAAAAAGAACCAGTGTGTCCTCTCCAATTCTCTCTTTCCTTGATCCTTGGAAGCCATATGTTCCAGAAGCCATTGCTACAAGATGGAGAAGGACCCCCTAATGCTGTTGTGCTAAGCCCCTGGGATTTACAAGTTGTTGCAACAGCAGCTGATCTTGGCTGGGGACTTGGCATAGAAAAACCAGACATGGTTCTTGCTCTCATGGAGGCTACACTCTGGCAAGAAAGATGCCCTGAGTGTTTGCAACTGTCTTTGGGGTTCAGATCTTAGATTTTGCCAAAATTATCAAACTCAGTTTTAAGGGGAGAGGATGAAACTGAAAACAAATTATGCCTGATTTCATCCCACTCATACAGTCATGCAATAAATATTTGTTGAGCTCCTACTGTATACCAGTTTTTGTTTCAGGACCTGGGGGTGTGATGAAAAAACAATATTCGTGCCAACGTAGTCTAGTGGGAGAGACAGACATAAACAAATTAACAAATAGATAGTAATATATAATGTAAATATAGACATACCACATAGTGTTGGGTAGTGACAAGTGTCATGAGGAAAAGCAAAGCAGGTCAAGGACATTGTGTCATGGTGTGGAAGGACAGATATTTCAGATGAGGTGACCAAAAAAGCATTCTCTGTAAAGGCCTATTTGAGGCATGAGCTGAATGCAATCAGGATCATCCATGAGAATAGCCTGGAGGAGGAGAATATTCCAGGCAAAAGGGCCAGCAAAGACAAGTACCAGAGCTGTCCTGGTAGGTTGGGCTCCGTGACTAAACTCTGAGAAATGGCTAGAATATTCTTCCACCAATAGCCAGGAAGCTGTGGCCAGGCTGAGGTGGATCCTGACCAACTCACACTCCTGGACATAATTTACTCTCAAATCAAAGCATTGATTTGACCAATCTTACACTCTGGCTTTAAGCTCTGTCCATACATTTTTGAGGAAATAGAGCTTATTGAACTCACATTTTATATCGTTTGTGTTAACATCCATATGGATTTCCAGCAATGTCCACCCATATTCTTTGATGCCATAGACTTCTGCAAACTTACATGGCTTCCCTACCTAATCCAGGGGTGCCCAGAGGAATCCATTGGGTCTATTAGAGTACAGGAGAAAATATTGTGAAATTCATTTTTTGTCTCCTTTTAAAAATGTTTATTTTTATTTGTTTTATTAAGGCAAATAATGCATCAGGACAGTTGCACATGTATATCATTTATAAATAACATATTTGGAGGTACTGTTTTTTGAAGTTTCCTAATAGAGATGCATCAGCCTATTAGGATGATTAAAGCCTTTGTAACACAGGTAGTTGTGAATTATGGCTGCCCCTGGATCAGGAGAACTGCTCCAACCTGCCCTCCTTGACCCAATGACCAACACACAATTAATTAGTATGACAAAAGATCTGAACAAGCACCTTGCTGGGTGATGGTTTTGCATCTGGAAAATGTTCTTTAGATGTCAAAACAGTTGGATTTTCCAGAGTTTTTCCTTGTTAATGAGGCTAACAGGAAAATCTTGAAATCCAGATTCCTATCCCCAGGGAGGTCTCCAATCTACAGTTAGAGGGTACACACATGGTACAAACCAAATGAGGACAAATGTGTGACAAATACAGACCTTAAGGCCTGTCCAAGCATCATAGTCAAAGTCAAAATATGACACAGGCATAATATATATATAATGTTACTGTTGTATTATACAGGGAAGAAGGAACACTGCTGGTTTCCCAGGGTCATACTGGGCAAGTTATTTAAATTCTCTGAGTTTCAGGGCTGCCTGGGTGGCTTAGTGGTTGAGCATCTGCCTTTGGCTCAGGTTGTGATCCCAAGGTCCTGGGATCGAGTTTCCCATACCTTCTGCCTGTGTTTCTGCCTCTGTGTGTGTGTGTGTGTGTGTGTGTGTGTGTGTGTGTGTGTGTCTTTCATGAATAAATAAATAAAATCTTTAAAAAATAATAATAAATTCTGAGTTTCGGTTGCACATCTGCAGACATGAGGATAGCCAGCAGTGACTACTGCCCAGGCCTGCTGTGGGGTTGCCAGAGGCCATCTCCATGAAGACAGTGATCTAACACATTGCCCAGGAGGAAAACCGCCATTCCATTCCTTAAGAAGCTTCTATATGCTTGGACCATATACAGTCATCTCATTCAGCCTTCCCCCAAACACCATAAGGTAGATACGATCTCTATTTTATGGCTGGGCTCACAGAGAGATTAAGTCATTTTCACAAGGCCCCACAGCTAGTAAACAACTAAGATCTGAGCCTTGCACTCTGTCTGACTTCACCGTGGAAGCTTTTCCACTCCATCAGCTGACGTCCAGGGGTGAGGGCATCTGGAGGAAAGACAAAGAGGGAAAGAGAAATTCTGGGGAAGTTACCTTTAAAAAAAATCCCTCCCAGAAACTGTCACATATATAAACATAACATCTTTCTGTGGTGTCGTTAAGTTAGAAGGAATTAAAGATGTTCTTTTCCATAAACGCAACCCATTCTTTCCGTGAAAACATAAACACATAAGAATATATAGAAGGAAGTAAAAGTCACTCCAGCTGGGAGGTGTGGTTCCAGAATAATCACTGGTTTGTCTCCTTCTAGAAGCTTCTATGCTTGGTTTCTACATGTGTAATCTCTTACTGTATACAGTATACTCTGAATGTCATTTTTCTCTTACTTCTTTGTGATCAAAACAAACCAAAAGACCGAGACAGAAGAGGGAAAGAAGAGAACAGGAATCAGCATTTTTTTAAAAAGATTTTATTTATTTATTCATGAGAGACACACAGAGAGAGGCAGAGACACAGGCAGAGGGAGAAGCAGGCTCCCTATGGGGACCCTGATGCGGGACTCGATCCCAGGACTCTGGGATCACAACCTGAGCTGAAGGCACACGCTCAACCACTGAGCCACCCAGGTACCCCAGGAATCAGCATTCATTAAGTATATAAAGGTTGGTCCTTTATACATCAATTCACTCATTTTATCCTAACCACCCCCTAAGACCTTGGAACCATAATCTCCACTTATTCCCTGACAGATAAGGTCAGGAAATCCATGAGGGGTTAAGTAACTTGTCCACAGTGAACCGAGGCTGGCTCTAACTATCCCCAAATTCCATGGAAATTTCCAAAGTCCACACTATCCCAGACCATGTCAGGACATCATCTTTTCCAGGGGTCTGCATACAAGAAAGGGGATCCCCGGAGTCTCTTGGGGTGGTGGTAGTGTGTGTGTGTGTGTGTGTGTGTGTGTGTGTGTGTGTGTAAAAACACTTGCCTTCAACCCTCCAGTGAGCCCTCCCTGGTGGGCCTGAAGCTCCAGCCACAGGATGAGGGCACATCCCCCTTAATTCCATCCCCAAACCTTCCAGCACCTGAGTGAAGTCACTCAGCAGAGCCTAACCCATCTGCCTCCCTTTTAGCCCAGTGGAAGCCAGAAATAGAGGGAAGAGGGGCAAAGAGGGCCCCAGAAAACACACGCCCCCGTTGTTTGCTCTGCACAGACCTTCTTCACAGAAGGCAGTGTTGACCAAGCTTTGTTTATCTTAGTTGCTCAACGCTCTGCAAAGTGGAAAGTTGAATACGAGGCCCTGAGAACCCATTTAAGTGCAATGGAAATCATTGATTTCTACTGAATCTCTGGAGCAAGTTTGTTTTTTGTTCCCAGTCATTTCATTGAATTATTTCATTTTTATTCACCTGCTGTCAAAACACGTCTCACATGACCGTGAGCAAAGTGATATTTTATTGATCCTGGGCTCCTGTGATCGGTGTCTCCGGAGATCCTCGCTGGACCCCTGAGAGGTTAAGATTATCAATTCCATCCTGCACATAAGTGAAGCGACTGGCCCCAGGTTTTCCCCAGGTTTTCAGCACAGAAGGCAGATCCAGGATCTGAGCTACTGCCCCCACTGCAGCCCCAGAAGCCCTCCTGGATTTGGGGGGCCGAGGGTAGAAGGTGGAGAGGGAGAGGAAGCCATTCCTTAAAACTTGAGCTTATACCACCCTCTAACTAGCTAGTCCACCCAAAGAAATATAAATAATAGTGAAAGGGAATAGAGGGGAAGAGAGAAGAAATGTGTGGGAAATATCAGAAAGGGAGACAGAACATGAGAGACTCCTAACTCTGGGAAACAAACTAGGGGTGGTGGAAGGTAAGAAGGGCAGGGGGTGGGGGTGACTGGGTGGTGGGCACTGAGGGGGGCACTTGACGGGATGAGCACTGGGTGTTATTCTGTATGTTGGCAAATTGAACACCAATAAAAAATAAATTTATTATTAAAAAAAAAGAAAGAAAACATGTTCACACAAGGCCTTGTGCTTGAGTGCTTATAGAAGCTTTATTCATCATAGTCTCAAAGCTGGAGACACCCAGACATTTGTCAACAGAAACTAATTGTGATACACCCATACAGTGCAAGTGTACTCAGCCGGGGACGTGATGAATTTCCAAAACATGATGTGGAACAAAAGGATCCGGACCCGAAAAAAAGTACACAGTGTATCCTCCCATTCTCTCCACGTCCTTCCAGAAGAGGCGAAACTGACCTATGGGGACAGTAGTCCAAGAAGTTACCCTCAGTGGGAGATCGGAAGACAGAGGCGGGGAGCTTCCCGGGTTGATTGATCTGTTCTCTGTATCGGGATCAGACTGGCAGTTACGCAGACGCACACAGATGGAAACATGTATAAAGCTGTGCCTCTAGGATTTATGGTTTTACTGCATGTAAATGACACCTTGGTAAAAGTGAATACATAAGAAGTGAAACAGGGTGGCAGTGACGACACGTGTCAGGTGATTAGCAGGTGGAGAAAGGAGGTAGGGAAGGGAGGGCTCAGGAGAGCTTTCGTGGAGTCATCCTATTTATTCTCTCCGAGCCTCACCTGCACAGTGGATATAATAAAATACTGGAAAGAAGACGGTTTGTGTACACAGTACCTGGCACCTGGGAATGAGCTGCTTTTGCCAGGATTAGGCTGTGAGCAGTTGGGGATGGGAAGTGGCAGGGTCAACTCCTGGGCAGCGGGACCAGGAAGCAGCCCCTGCACCTGCCAGGCCGAGGCAGCCAAAGGAGAAGGGAAGTGGACATGACATGACGCAACCACCCTCCCTCGGTGCTCTTTCGCCATCCCAGCTCAGCCCTCGCTCTGTTGTCTTCCGTGAGCCCTTCCCCTTTTCTCATGGGGGGCACAGAGGCAACAGCTTTGTGGGGGGGGGGCAGGCTTGGCCTCTAGGTCCTGACTGTGAGCCCACTGCACCTGTCCCCTCTGCCTCCCTGTGGTGGGGACTGGGGAGAGGCCTCCCCACAGGATGGCTTCCAGCTCAGATAGACAGACCACTGGTTTTCGATCTAGGAAGCTGCATACCCCATGCACATTTATAGCATTCTTTTTTGTTTTTAATTCAAATTCTTTTTTTAATTTATTTTTTATTGGTGTTCAATTTGCCAACACATAGCATAACACCCAGTGCTCATCCCATCAAGTGCCCCCTCAGTGCCCATGACCCAGTCACCCCCACCCCCCACCCACCTCCCTTTCTACTACCCCTTTGTTCATTTCCCAGAGTTAGGAGTCTCTCATGTTCTGTCTCCCTTTCTGATATTTCCCACTCATTTTTTCTCTTTTCCCCTAATTTAAATTCGATTTAAGGAACATATACTGTAATACTAGTTTCAGAGGCAGAAATCAGTGATTCATCAGTTGCATGCAACACCCAGGGCTCATTGCATCACATGCCCTCCTTCATGCCCATCACCCAATTACCCCACCCCCCTACCCTCCCCCCGTCCAGTATCCCTCAGCTTGCTCCCTAGAGTTAAAAAACCTTCTATGGGTTTTCATACTCTCACCCTGGCAAGACACCTTAACCATCTGATAGAAGAAACACTGCATCTCTGCCTCTTTGTTCACACTATCTCAGTTCATCAAAGCCTTTGAGGTCCTGCTTTGTGCTCAGCACAGAGTCAGAGTCGGAAAACAGGCTGTGTGCGGTCTGGTAACCGAGCCCCAGGGGCCATGCCCTTGTCCGGCAGTCACACAGCCTGGTTCCAATCTCCCGTCCACCACTCGCCAGCTCCGGTATCTAGGGCTCCAGGGCTTAACCACTATAAGCCTCAATTTTCTTTTATGTAAAATGGGGATAACAGAGATACCCATCTCATAGGTCTATCATGAGAGCGAGCCAAAATGATCCTTCTGAAATGCTTGGGATGATGCTCGGCAGGCTATAGGTGCTTAATGATTGTCAGCTGTCACCATAAATGTTACGGAGTGTGCTGTGGAGGCAGCAAGGAAGGAGATGTCCCCCAGCACGGCCAGGTTGAAAGGGGTAGAGAGGCAGGAAGGCTCGTCAGTGAGTTCGTCCTGGCTCCGGATGTGAAGGGACACAGTGAGTCCACCTTGCTTCCCTCCCGGGACAGAGCAACCTGTACAAAAGCTGGCAGCCTCCGAGGCACGGCCATGAGGGACCCGTGGAGCTGGTGTGGGCAGTGGTCTCGGGCAGGGATCAGCCAATTTGTTCTGGAAAGACCAGAGTATGTAGGTCTAATCTTCGGTTTTGCAGGCCCCACAGGTTGTGTCAACACTATTCGATTCTGCTCCCACAGCACGAAAGAGGCTGTGGTTGGTGAACAAACAGCACGGTTGTGTTCTAATAAAGTGTTCTGTGGACAGTGAAATCTCAATTTCCTTAATTTATAAACCCCTTCCTCATGCCAATGTGACCTCTGCTTCTGTTGTCACATCCCATTCTCTGATCCTGACCCTCTAGCACCTCTGTTATCAGGACCCTCATCATTACACTAGGCCCACCTGGAAAATCCAGGATAGTTTCCCTTTCTCAAGATTATTGCATCATTACATCTTATAATCACATCTGCAACATCCCTATCACCAGGTGCGGTGATACACTCATAGGTCCTGGGGATTAGGACGTGAGCATCTCTGCAGATGTTATTCTATCTACTGCAGAGGTATTGACAGGAGAGTGGCTGACGAGATGTCCCATGAGGTTTATGCTGGTCACACCTCAGCATCTCCGCGTGTCTACACCGGCAGGCCCATGAAGGCTGAGGATGGGCGAGGAGGGTGTAGCTAAGAGGGGGGCTGGAGATGAGGAGTTGACACAGAAGCCTCAGACCTGACAGCAAGGTCCAAGGGATGATCATGGATCATATGAGGGTGGAGAGAAGTGAAAGAGAAGGTCACCAGAAGTAATATGGAGAGGAAGCAAGAGGCTAGGGGCTCAGAGGGCCATCCACAGGGATGTTGAGTGATGCGGAAGCCCCTGTTGCCCTTCTCCTGTGGTGTAGGATGTGATCCATGGGCCTGCGATGTTAAGCATGAGGCTGGAGGACGGTGGGCCCGCCCTGGCTACCTGATTGCCAGAGGGAGAGAGGTTTGGAGACAGCTGTGAGTCAGGAGAATTGGACTTTCTCATGGCAGCCAGGATTAGGGATGCTGGAGAATAAACAGCCCCCACTGGAGAGGACTTCAGGAGAAGCCAGGTGCCTGCGGAAGCTGGTTATCAGCTGCCTGACTAGTACCCGGCAAGGGGAAGGGCTGCTGGGGCAGGTGATGGGGGGACTGAGCCCCAGGGCTGAAATGGGGTAGAGAGAGAGGCAGGTAGGAGAGCTGCCACAAAGCCCCATGAAGCCCATGCCCCAGGGTCCCACCAGCTGGCTGGGGGCCTGCCCTTGGAGTCTTTGTTCCTTCCTGTCACCAGGGGTTGAGGAGACTATGTCTAGGGTGGTGGAGCAGTGCCAGAAGGAGGCACTGAAGAGAAAGCTTGGAGATGTGGATTCCAACACAGCTGCCAGAGGCCCTGGGGTCAGCTGGGCGCCCTCCTGGCACTATCCCCCCATGTCAGCCCTCATGTGTGGCTCCCACCTCTTGCTTATCTCCTAAACCAACCCCTCCTCCCCATCCCTCTGTCTTATCCTCCCTCACAGGGACATACGAAAGGGGATCTGTGTCCCCCAGACTCAGCCCCTACTAGGATGCAAGTTTCCGGGCAGGGGGAAGCACACCTTTCACCTTTGCAAACTCTGAGCCAGTGGGTGACCAGTACAGGACATTTAGGGAGTGAATGACCCAATAATATAGACATTAATAGATGGGGAGAATTAAGGAAAATGACCCCATAAGATGATTACAGATAGAGGAATTAAAGGAGGGATGAGGGAGGGAGAAGGAGGCAGATTTCCATATTGTCAGCATCAGGGTAACTCTCTGAGTCTCAGTTTCCATATCTGTACTAAGGGGAAATTAATGCTACAGGATTAAAACAGAGCCCAGCAGACAGTAAGCATTTGAGAACTCCCAGCCATGATGCACGTGGTGACAGGCCACACGCTGGAGTCAGTTTGGGGATTTGTATCACCAAATGAGAGCCACAAAAGGCTTGTTAAAACTGAGCAAACAGAAATGCTTAAAGTCAACAGGAAAGAAGACCAGGTGAATCGAACCATTTCAGCCCAAGGTCGGAGTTGGGCAAGTTCAAAGACCCCTAATGCCCTCCTTATCTAAGCCACCCACGCAGGGCTCGGATCTCTGGAAAACAAGTCCCAAAGTCCTTTGGGGTCCCCCTTGGCCCCATACAGGGGTGAGTGCTGTTCCTCTCCCAGAGAGGGTTGCTGGCATGATGTCCAGGGGCAAGAGAAGATGAGGAAGGGTCTGGGACATGGGGTCATCACTTGAATACAAGTGCATGCTTTCTGAAGTTTGGAAAGGGTCACTAAAAGGAGAAAGGAGATACCTTCTAGAGGCTCCCATTGGCCAAAATGTGGTGATTGGACCATCCTAAAGGAAATACTACCATAGTTAAATAGGACAAAATGAGTCTCCTAAATACTGAAAGGCCATAATGACCATAATGGCCCATACATTCAAGAGAATAAAGTTAAAACCAAGTGTAGAAAAAGATTAGTTATGATATAAATCTTGGATTTATTAATTTTAACATGTAGAAGATAAAGTTATAGATTTGTTCTTTACTCCTTCTATTAACTCTACTGTCACTTAAAAGGCATAGATCTGCCTTCTTTTCCTCTGAGTTGAGATGAAAAGTGAAAACAAGAAACCATGAGTAAGCCAAACGTTTCCAGAAAAACCAAGACCCGAACCACACAGAGGAAGTGAGCTCAGACTGGGTCAAATACAGAAGGGAAGAGGGTCCGGTAGGGTGTTGTAAGTTGGATGATTTGCAAGATGCCAACGGGAGGCAAACTTATGGTGCAAACTTAATTCGCGTCCTGGGAGGGAAAGGTGGGAGCATCCAACTAACCCTCCTAACGTGAACAGGCTCTGACAAGACAAGTTTCACTCTTAGAGCAGGCCTGGGGTAGAAGACCCCACAAGCATCCCCTCCTTTGTGCCTCACAGCAACTATATGAGAAAAAGACTCCTATCCCCATTTCACAGGTGAGGAAACCAAGACTCTGAGATCAGCAACCAAGTCCACCGGGCTCCAACCACCCCACACCCGACTTGGCCCTCTGCTCCTGACCCCATGCCTCCAGGAGACGGGATGAGCATAGCACCCAGGAGAGGGGATCGGGGCCTTCTGGGATCAGTGGAAGTGTGGATGTGAAGAGGTGTGCCAGGGCAAAGAACGTCGTTCCCCACATGTTTCTCCTGCTCGGACCCCAGGGACTCATCTGAACAGGCTTCCAGGCCCAGAACACATCCACGAAGATCCCATGGTGGTTGGCATGGATTTAGGGCCCACGTGGGCCGAGGCTGCCCTGAGTCTGACATGAAATCATCTCAGGGACTCTTCACAGTCCTGGTACAAGTGACAGATCTTATCTTGCATATTACGGATGAGGGAACTGAGGCACCAGGAGGGTAGGTGGTGAGGCTCTCACAAAGGTTGGGAGTGCAGTTCAGGCTTGAACCAGATGTTCAGCTCCTGAGCTCATGCCTTAACCACAGCCCCACACCAAAGAAGGAAGCCCGTGTCTGGAGGGGGGAGCGACCCCATAGTGAATACGGGGGGACCCGAGAGTGGGAGCATGTCTGAGAGGCTGGTGCCTTTGTGCAGGGGCATGGGGCAGTGTAGACAGGCTGGTTCCCACGCTCTCCAGGGAGCTGTGCCAGTGGCTGCAAGGCCCCTAAAGTGCATCTCCACTCTTCTGATCAGCCTGATCCACTCAGCCCAGGGCCCCTCTCACAACCTCCCCCCTATACATGGTATAGTATTTCACCATGGCAGACCCCACAGCTCAGCTCTCAGGCTTCTCTCCATCCCACTCCCACCCCTAGGTGGGGCCCAAGGAAGGGTAAGGTATCCCCAGAAGTTTCTTCTTTAAACCAGCCTATGGGATCTTCCTATGATGCATTTGCTCCCAGGGAATCAGCTCAGAGGCTACAATCAATGACTCCAGAAGTAACCAAGAGGACGAAACTTTCCACCCCCCCATAGCTTTTGGTTCATGGGACACTGTCCTTAAGAATGGTCACTGGGTGACCTCCCTGACCCCCAACCAGGATCCTGTGTTTTCTCGGTTTCCCGGATCATCCCACCCCTTATTCCTGCATATGGGGTCCAGAGGAGCTCTCCTTAGCAGGAAATCCCAGGGGAGTGGAGACCACGAACCTCAAGGATGGGGAGATAAGGGCTGAGCATAGAAGCCCAACTCAGGTGGGACAGGGCCTGGGACCCTTCACACGCTCCCTTCCAAATGTCCCAGTCCCTCCTGGGACGTCTTGCATCCCTTCTGTACCCAGCCAAAGTCTGTGACACACATCTCCCTTCACAGACTCTTCCCAGCTTCCATGGGGCTCCCACGGGGCGCTTTCTCAGGTGGCTCAGTCCTTCCCTCCATGCCCGGCCCTGGAAAGCTGCCAAATGCTGGTGCCAGGCCCTAGGCCAGGAAGGTGACACCTGTTACCTGCACTAGCCCTGTGAGCCCAATGTGACCCTCCCTCTTACAGAAGCTCAGAGGACCTGGGTGACTCGTCAGGGTGGACACAACTAGAATAGCAGATGACAGGCAGGACTGCCTGGACCAGGAAGGGCCGGCTGGCACCCGCCTGGCTACCCACAGCTTTGTGCAAGGCGGCTTCCTGTTCCAGTTCCCCGCCCCTCCTGGACCTGCTGCCTCTGACACCCAGAGCCTCCTTCCTCCAAGGCTGGCAGAGACCTTGCACTGCTCAGGGTGCACACAGAGTCCCAGAGGAAGAGGAGGAGGAGGAGGAGGAGGAGGAGGAGGCGAGGCTGCCGTAGGAGGTGTGGAGGCCACCGCAGCACAAGGATTGGAGGTAGAGGGGCATAGGGCACTGCCCTCCCACCAGCCCTGAGGGCACCGGGCTGAGGGATCCAAGCTTGGCAACAGCGTGGAGGGTGGACCACTTGGCATTGCCCATCCACTGCAGGAGGTGGGAGGGGCAGCTGGGTTCGGAGGGAGGCCATTGTACAGATGGAAACACTGAGGCATGGGGAGAGGAAGAAATGGCCAGGAGGTACGGAGGCCAGGCCGAGCTCTCTGAGCCGCTGAGACATAGAGCCCCCGTGAGGAGAAGCCCATTCAGCCAACTGAGGGGAAAGAGCCTGAAGCCAGATTGTGGAACTAGGGCGGTCAGGATGGGAGTGGGGGTCCTCCCCGCTCTGAGCTCGTCCCTGCTCCTGCATGGCGGTGGGCCGCACGTACTCCCCTCGCAGGGTCACTGAGAGCACGGAATGGGAGAAGCCTGGGGGAAATTCCTGGAATGCCCCCTCCCCCAGTGACACCAGGGAAATTCCTGGAATGCCCCCTCCCCCAGTGACACCAGGGGGACCGGCTGGCACAGGTAGGGCCAACACCGTAAAGGGCTCCCTGCACACACCCAACACCAGGCTCTGAGCTAACCTGGGACTTCAGCATTGAATCTTCACGGCAGCCTGACGAGGGGAGCACTGTTGCGATCCTCGTTTTAGAGGTGGGGAAACTGAGGCAAGGGGTTCTGAAACCACTTGTCTGAGATCTCACAGTCAGTGAAGAGGGGAGCTGGGTTCTCAGGTCTGAGCCTACGTGTCCGAAGAAGCTGCAGATCGTTCCCCTGGCACGGTCCCACATTTGGGACCAGGGGAATGAGAGGAGGGACAAAAAAAAGCACTCGGCCACCCCACTAAGTGTCTATAGAGTGCCTACTATGTGCCAGGCAGGTGCCAGGGTGCACAGAGGGGGCGTTTTTAAAGAGATCGCCGTCAATCTCAACCCTGCACCACCACCTCCCCCACCACCAGTGCCCCTGGGCCGGGGTGGGGGGGGTACCTGCAGTAGCCCCAGAACAGGGCCGCATTCCCAGGAAAATTCAAGCAACATGCGCATCGCATGCCTCTGCTGGGAGCAGTAACAGGCTGAGGCTCGCCAGGAATGCAGCCCCGTCCTGCCCAGAGAAGCCCAGAGAGCAGGGCTGAGCAGCCCAAATTAAGAGCCCACTGCACGCCCCACACTTCAGGGAGGTCATTGGGTACATCGCTGACAACTGTGCCAGGGAGCGGGACTTCCAACCCCCTCCGATGCAGACAAGACCACCTCCTGGTTCAGAAAGGTGAAGCAGCTCGCCTGAGCTCACACAGCCCTGCTTACAGATTTGCCCTCTGCCCCCCGGCCTCCGCGTGCCAGCCCAGAGGAGCTGTGTCAGCACTGCCCGTGGCCCATTTTCTCCTCTGGAAAATCGAGAGAGTCTGAATCTGGGGCCAGCTTGGTGACTATGAATGAGCATCCTGGGTTTCCTTGCCTGCCAAAGGAGCTTTACATTCCCCGCCCCCTCCCGGGGTCTCAGGGGGCGCTCAGCAAGGGGTAGCCTTTGCTGGAGCAGCCACTGAGAGCCCCCCAGGGGGAGGGCAGGCTGCTGTCGCAGAGAGTGTGTGAGTCATGCCACCCGTCCGCGGGTGCAGGACGCCGCGGTTTATGAGCTGGGCACAATGATCCCTTTGGTGAGCTGGACAGAGGGCCGGGCGCAGACGGGCAGGCGGGTGGGCAGCTCGGTGCTGGCCTATGGACTTAGTCCCTGTTTGCTCCTCCGATAACCGGAGTGACTTTGGTTAATATTCACCAGCAACCACCCCCGTCGTCCCTGCGGGTCCACAGCTTAAATACGAACTCGAACGGGGCTCTGTCTCCTTAGCCTTGGTCACCGGCCCCGGCCTGGGACAGTAAACTGTAAGTATGCCTTCCCCTGGGGAGAGCCCCTGGAGGCAGGGAGGATGGAACAGGTGAGGGGACAGGAGGAGGCTGGACCCCCTGTTGTCATGGCAACAGCAGCCCTGGAGGTCCCTGCAGGGCCTCCCCAGTACCTCCTGGTGGATGTACCAGCCGTCTGGGCACAGTGTGGAGGTGGGGACCCCAGGAGGGAGCAGGCCTCTGTTGGCACAGCTCCTGTGCCCTTCCTGTGGGTTGTCACCTGCTAGCCTTGCCACCTTCCCCGTGCTCAGGTGCGTATCTTTTTCCCCTTCTACGGGCGAGAATGATAAGGCCCAGAGAGGGACAGTGGGGAGCCCAGGCTCCCATAGGGACCTGGTGGGGAAGCCAGGTGGCACCAGAGCCCAGAGTTCCAGCCACTCATCGGGCCTCCGTCTTCTGCAGATGCTCCCAGAACAGAACCATGCTGGCCCCAGCCTGTGCTCAGTGGGTCTCTGAGACCCCCATGCACAGTGCAAGAGGAGAAACCCTAGAGGGGGGCCCCGTCCTTGGGGCTTTCAGCTGTGCTCCTGAGGCCTCACTGTAGCCAGCGGGCTGCTGAGCTCCTCAGGTGCAGTCAGCACTGAAGCCTCGCACCCACCTTCTGAGGGGGTTGCCTAGGGTGTTCCCATTTTACAGATTAAAGAAATCAGAAAGAGACGCTCCTAACTTGCCCCACAGTACACACTGGCCAGGATCCCAACTGGGGTCACCTAGCTCCAGAACTCATGCTCCCAAACCTCTTCCTCCTGCCAGCATAATTCTCTGGGGTCTTAGGAGCCAGCTGGGGAATGGGAGAAACCGAGCCAGGCTGGCCTTGAGGCTTCTGATGCTGGGTGACCCTGAACCACGGCTCAACCTCTCTGTCCCCTTGGACAAACTGTAGGCAACCCTTGCCCTCTTTCCCCTCACCCCAACCCCGCCCCCAGCCTTGATCTCTGGGAAGGACACAGTTTTTTCTGTTATCCGTTCTTGGAGATGGGGGCTCCAAGATGATCCAAGCCAAGGCCTCCAGACTCCCAGTGGCGCTCCAAAAGATACGTAACCATTGATAACAGCTAAGCCTCCCTGACAGCTGATTGTGGTCAAGCATTTCTCGGAACTTTGTACATATTTGATTTGCACAATAGCTCTGTGAGGAAGCGCACCCTTGTCATCTCCAGGAGACAGAGGTTCAGAGAGGTCAATTAACCTGTCCAAGGTCACATGCTGCTGTGGAATTGTACTCAGGCATTCGGGCCCCAGAGCTGCTGGCTTGAGCCCACCCGGGATGCTGCCCTCTGCATTTAGCCTGACCACTTTCGAGCGTTTTCTATTTCGAGGTCTCTGGCTTCACCTTTGTAAATGCAAAGCTCTGAAATCAAAATGCCTGGGATTAAATCCCAGACCCGTAAGCAACCAGGTGGGTGGTTTTCAGTAAGTTGTTCAACTTCTAGCAGCTTCCATTTCTCCATTTATAAAATGGGGCTGATGGCCAGTCCTGCTCCACAGGGTAAGCATTGAGGGGGCATTAGATGAGACGGGGCACGCAAAACACCTGGTGTTTACGGGGTGTGACAACCGTGACAGTGACGCTGGTGTTGGCTCAGCACGGGGTTCGCAGCGAAGAGGCAATAAATACACACTCGGAGAATCGAATTCTAATTCTCCAGACTCAAGAGGCTGTTCATGGCTGAGCAGGGGCTGCCTCTCTGGTCCTTGCAATGTGGCGACTGGCCAGGAAGAGATCTGCCAATTTCTACCCACGAACCCCACCTGTGCACAGGTAGGGAGAGAGCTTCCACACCTGGCAGGTGCCCGCCCACCCATGGCTTTGCTCGTCCCTCACATCTGCCCTGTGAGGGGTTCTTTCCTCTGCAGTCGGGAAGCCAAGACTCCAGGGAGTGAAGTCACTCGCCCAGGGCTACTTGCCCGTCCGCAGCAGGGCTGGGTCACGCCGGGGTTTATTCAGTGCCAGGTTTTAGCAGGGCGTTGACGCCCCTGTGGCCTTCCCGGACCCTGCTGGCTCACTCCGGATCATTCATTTTATGCTCACAGGTGGAAATTAGAATTCGGCTAGGTAAAGGGATGGCTTGCCTCCTGCGCTCCTCCCACCTGCCCTGGACCCTGGCAATGTCACCACGACACCTTCCCCCTTTGGGCTTAACCCTTGGTCTGTACACCTCCGGGTGTTTCCTTGTCTACTTTATCAATTCCCGCTGCCTTCCAGAGCATTAGGCTTCAGGGGGTGCAGGGTGCGGTGCTGCCTGTGATAGAAGGGCATGGGGGACCTGAAGTTGTACAGAATAATTGTGAGGCCAGAGGAAGCCAGCGGGGGCTCAAGCCCAATGTGAGGGTCCCTCGGGGCCCAGTTCTGACATTCACAGACTCTGGGACCAGAGGACTTGGCTGTCTCTGGAACGCTTGCAGTTCAAGTGGCAGGAAAGCCAAGAGTTGCTCCCCACTTTGTCACCGATTTGCTATGTGGCCTTGACAAGGCCCTCACCCTCCCCAGCTTCAGACTTTTTACTGTAAAAAGAAGGATGTTACATCCACAGAGATGGATGTGGCCCCTCCCCAGCTCAGCCCAGGCCAGCAGCCCTCGGAGAGGGGGGGCACCTCACCCCACCGCCCAACCCCCAACAGGAAGTCTCCATCTATCTTGCTCCATCAAACCCAGATACCTTCTAACTGAGAATCCAACATTAGTGCAGGGGAAATTCACTGGGGTCCTCCCCTACCTCGACTTCTACAGCTGGGGGGACCAGGTCCCTGGACAAGAAGATGCTTGCCCACGGCCAAGGTGGCCCCACCAGAGGGCCATTTGCAGAGACCCAAATCTTGGCCTCATGATCTCTGAGCCCTGCAAAATTGAGGGGTTTCTGCAAACCACAGAGGCCGGTGCCAAACCCAGCGGGGAAGCGAGGAGAGGCCTAGGGACATGGGAACATACAGAGCCAGTGTGAACACTGACCGCTCTGAACCCACTGGCTAGTCTCAGAAAAAGATAAACATGTATTACGCAACGTGTGGTGTGTCATGTTTGGATCGTTTAGAGGCACGAAGGCCAGGGTGGCAAAGACAGACCAGTTTTGTGCTTCATCTTGTCTTATTCAGAGCAAACTTTTAAAAGTCTGCAAGGATAGACTTATTTCTGGCTTCTTCCCCTCGGGTTTTCCAATTCCAAATGCAAGGATTCCTTTGTCCTTGTGTTTTACTAAAACGACGAGTTTAGCTACGTGAGAAACAGCTCACCACGCGGCTGCGGGCTCACTCTCCAATGCTCGGGTCTCAGTTTCTCCATCTGTGCAGGGGAGCAGGTTGTACCTAGGAGGTGCCGACTGGTGGTCCCTGGCAGGCGCACCCCTGGAGTAGAGGGAGCTCTGAGCACCAGGGCGGGCTCTGTGGTGCTGTGGGTGACACAGACTATGACCTGCCTGCTCTAGCTGGTTCAGCCACCAGCCTTGCTGCTCCCTCTTGCATCCCTCCCACCCCGAGCCATGGAACACACGTCCCTCCCCTGCCTGCCCACCGCGGGCTTCTGCTTTGCAACCCCCACCAGCCCCTAGAGCCCATCAGCGTAAGGTCTGGCATATGGACCTATTTCATGAAATTCTCCCCATACCCTCACTTTCTATATGAGGGAAAATGAGAACCAGGGAGACCAAGTAGCTTGTCCGGGGTCGCGTGGCTGCTAGTGACAGAGGCCACATCAGAACGCAGGACTATCTGAAGAAAAGAGATGTTTTTCGACTTCCACACCGCGCCCCCTACACACAATCACACAACCCAATATACTAGAGGAATCAATTATCTCTGCTGCCCACACCACTGCCAGCCCCAGAACTGGACAGAGGTGGTGACAAGAATGAGCCGGTAAGCTGACTGCAGGGTCTGCAGCCCATTCGTGTGGCTGAGGCCACAGATGCACGTGGGGATGCCCTTCCGTGCGGACGAAACTGCTGGGGGCTAAGTCTCACCACGAGTGGTGAGTGGGGACAATCCTGCAGCTCCATGTGCTCTGGCTGTGTGTCCCTGGGCAGGTCTTACCCTCTCTGGGCCGCAGCCTCATGTCCATTCAATAGGAGGAGTCAGTAGAAGTGTCCCCTTTCCATATCCAATCTTACCTGAACCTGATCTGGTCTGATTCCTGGGTAGTCATGCACCAGTCTCTTATATTCATTGTGCCTCAGTTTCCCCTTATGTAAAACAGGGGCATGGCGCTTGTGCACAGGGCAAGGGCCACTGCAGGTGGTTGTACAGCCATCAAGAGCGTGAACTCCCACCACCCAGATGACCCGGGTCTGTGATTCTCCTCCTGCTACTTTCCTGCTCTGTGGCCTTGGGCAGGTGGCTTAAACCTCTCTGGCCTTCGGTCTCCTCATCAGTGAATGGACAACTGTCCCAGGTCATAGGTCATCACAAGAGGGCAACGAGATGAGACGGCGCAGTGCCTAGAACGGGGGTCGGCACGTGGCGAGCCCTGCAAGGGCCTTGCTACTGTTCTGTCCTGTGATGAGGATGTAGGAAAGTGTTTGGCCAGGGCCGGGGCACAGTAGAGGTTCAGCAAACTCTGTGTTCTACATGGTGACAGTGGCTGGGGGACTCACCTTGTGGCCTGACCTGGGCATGGTGCCCCTTCTCTCTCTCTCTCTTGCAGGACAATGCCATCCTCCATCACCTGGGGCCTCCTCCTGCTGGCAGGCCTGTGCTGCCTGGTACCCCGATCCCTGGCTGACGGTCTCCAGGGAGACGCTGTCCAGGAGACGGATGCACCCCACCATGATCCTGAGCACCAGCCAGCCTGCCACAAGATTGCCCCCAACCTGGCTGACTTTGCCTTCAGCTTGTACCGCCAGGTGGCCCAAGAGTCCAATACCACCAACATCTTCTTCTCCCCCGTGAGCATCGCTACAGCCTTTGCTATGCTCTCTCTGGGCACCAAGGGGGACACCCACACCCAGATCATGCAAGGCCTCGGTTTCAACCTCACTGAGAGATCAGAGAGCGAAGTCCACCAAGGCTTCCATCAACTCCTCAGCATCCTCAACCAGCCAGACAACCAGCTGCAGCTGACCACCGGCAGTGGTCTGTTCATCAACGACACCATAAAGCTACTGAATAAGTTTTTAGAGGATGTCAAGAACCTGTACCACTCAGAAGCCTTCTCCATCAACTTCAGGCACACTGAAGAGGCCAAGAAACAGATCAACAATTATGTAGAGAAGGGAACCCAAGGAAAAATTGTGGATTTGGTCCAAGATCTTGACGAAGACACAGTTTTCGCTCTGGTGAATTACATTTTCTTTAAAGGTGAGGTTGCAACACCGGCCTGAGCTATTTCCCACAAAAACATCCAAAAATATTCTCAAACACCCAGTTGTGAAACTTTCCATGGTAGTTCAGGATGAGTAGGACAGTGTGTCTCTGCATGTGTTATTCAGTTTCCCACACACAGCCACGTCATACTTTCCATGATCACCTAAGGTCAGGTGATGATGGGTTGGAAAGTCAAATCATCATTTAAAAAAAAAAAAGATTTTATTTATTTATCTGACAGAGAGAGAGAAGGAAAGAGAGCACAAGCAAGAGGAGTGGCAGGCGGAGGGAGAGGGAGAAGCAGACTCCCCTATATAAGCAGGCAGCCCGATGTAGGGCTTGATCCCAGGATCCTGAGATCACGACCTGAGTGAAGGCAGATACTTGACTGAGTCACTCAGGCACCCCAAATTGTCATTGCCTCTGCAGGACTTTTCAGAGCCTTTAATGTCCTACTGTGCATTGTCCAATCCCAACCAAGGAGGGAGGTAAAATAGGCAGCTTTAGCAGAATGTGGGAGGGAATGAGGTTGCTTAGATCATGTCTCTGACAAACTCAATGCAGTGGCAGGAGGGACAGCTTCGGTTCCAATCCTTCCTCTACCGATTATTAGCTGCGTGACTGTGGGCAAGTCATTGTACCACTTTGAGGTTCCAGCTTCTTCTCTGCAATAAGGGCATGATAGTACCCTTGTTGTCAGGTTTCTGTGGGGACTGAACACCTTACAAGGAACACGGGATCTCACGCTCACACAGCAGGTGCTCAGCTGACCTTGAAATCCAGCCTGGCCTCCTCCCTGAGGGATGGCCATGTGGGGGGCCTGGGAGGCCCCAGAGGGCACTGTGAGGTAGAGGAACAGGGGCTGGGGCAGGGAGGGAAGAGCAAGGCCAGGGCTGCCTCCTTCACTGTGCGGGCTCCTCGCTCTGGAGGCAACAGGATGATGGAGAGCCCAGGGCGAGGGTGGACAGGTCTCTTGGCTCTGCTGGGGAGCTTCTGGAGGGTCTGGCCCCTCTCCAGCCTCAGTGTCCATCTCTGTCCAATGGGAGAGTTGGGCGCAGGGGTCCCCGGGGCACCCTCCCACTCTGACTTGCCCGGACAGGGGGCTCTCTTGGGGTGGGGGGCGGGGGCAGCTGCCCAGGCACCTGCGTCCTGCACGGTGATCTAGAGAAAGCCTTGGAGTGGGGGCGAGAGGGGTTCCCTGAATGACAAGAACCTCCCACAAACAAGGGGCAGGGGACTCGGACGGGGAGGTGGTCAGGGTCAATAGAACTGAGGCCAATAATTTTCATTTAGAATCTCCCAAGTCGCCCTCAAATTAGTGAGCACAAAATACAAATAAAATGCTTGCTCTGCACATCCAGATGGGCATCCCTTAGCCTCTATAGTGTAGGCATTCTGGATCCTACTCTGGTCTTGCATCATTCTCACAAAAGTCCTTCAGTAGACCATTCATCGTAGCCCCGGTTTTACAGAACCTGCTTTACAAACAGGTTCAAAGAGAAGGATCTCGGCAGGAGGCTCAGGGCTTCTTTTTTTTTTTAATTTAAATTTATTTTTTATTGGTGTTCAATTTGCCAACATACAGAATAATACCCAGTGCTCATCCCATCAAGTGCCCCCCTCAGTGCCCATCACCCAGTCACCCCTACCCCCTGCCCACCTCCCCTTCCACCACCCCTAGTTCGTTTCCCAGAGTTAGGAGTCTCTCATGTTCTGTCTCCCTTTCTGATATTTCCCACTTATTTTTCTTAATCCCACCATCGTATCCAACCCTCCTCCCTCCTCCGGCTGATGCCCACCCTCCCTTCTCTGCAGGCAAATGGGAGAAGCCTTTCGAGGTGGAGCAAACCACGGAGGAGGACTTCCACGTGGATGAGCACACCACGGTCAAGGTGCCCATGATGAGCCGCCTGGGCATGTTCGACATCCAGCACTGTGCCACGCTCTCCAGCTGGGTGCTGCTCATGGAGTACGTGGGCAACGCCACTGCCTTCTTCATCCTGCCCGACGAGGGCAAAATGCAGCAGCTGGAGAGCAAGCTGACCAAGGAGGTCCTGGCCAAGTTCCTGGAAAAGAGACACGCCAGGTGATCCTCAAACTGGAGGACGACCCGGGAGCGGCCAAGGCAGGCCCGGCCGGGGCAGGGGAGGAGGGTGGACCCACACCCCGGGGGCCGCACCACTGTCCTGACCCTGTGCTCCAGACACGGGCCTGTGTCACTCACGCAGCACAGGGCTCCAGGCCTGTTCCTGGGGGACTCCCTGCCCCACCAGTGGGCACTGCCCCTCCCCTGTCCCAGGGCCAGCACCTGCCCTGGGGAACCGAGAAGGGGGACATGGGCTGCGGGCAAGGGGAGCGTGGCTGTGGAGTTAGAGGACGGAGAGCCCAGGGCTAGATGGGGAGGGCCCGCCGGGACCCGGCTGGAAGAGCAGCGGCCCATTGCACGTTTGGGGGGTCCTCGAGCAAGGTGTGGGTTCCTCTGTCACTAGACCGGGGCGGTTTGATGAGGTCCCCGGAGTGAAGCGACACAAGAGCCTGCAGCCCGGACTAGTGCACAGCTTGTAGCCGTGCGGCGCCCAAGCCCCGGGAGTGCTCTATCGTGTGTGCCCCACAACGCACTTGCACGTAAGCATGAGGTGCATGAACACGGAAAAGGAATCAAAGACATTGCAAGTAGAATGAACACAGTTACTATCCGGAAGGACGCATAATACCAGTGACGCACACACACCAGTGAATGTGAAAATACAAGGAGCATAAGGTTACGCTTGAAACAGCATTTGAAGACCTCTCCTACCCCCAGCCCTGCCCCCCAGCCCTGTGCTCCTTGCACCAAGGTCGAGGAAGGAGAACCAGGTGGGGCACAACCCAGATCTGGTCACGTCAAGCCTCCTCCTCACTCTGGAAGACCCTTCTGGGGACCACACATTGTCCCCTCGGGAGGGGACAGCTGAGCTTTCAGCCCCTGCACTCACACATGCCTCACTGAGCAAATGTCCCCAGGCACCCGCACCACACCGACGTTCCCCCCAGAGAAGTAGAGAAGTCCTGGTCTGGGGGCACCTGACCCTGCAGGGCAGTGTGCTCAGGGCTCCCCAGGGAGTGCCTTGGAGGGCTGCTCAGAGGAGGCAGGACACAGCGCCTGAGACTTTACAGGGCAAGCCCACCCCTGTGCTTCTCTGGCCCCAGGGGCTGGAGAAGCTAGAAATTGGATAAACCCACGCACACCCCAGTCCTCGTGTGGACAGGGAGAGGGGCCGCTGAGCGGGAGAAAGAACCAGAAATGAAGCACTCAACGTGTGAAACCCTTTTGTTTCCCAACCGTCCTGACAGGTCTGCCAGTTTGCGCTTGCCCAAACTGTCCATCTCTGGAACCTACGATCTGAAAAACGTCCTGAGCAAAATGGGCATCACCAAGGTCTTCAGCTCTGAGGCTGACCTCTCTGGGATCACTGAAGAAGGGCCCTTGATGCTGTCCAAGGTGGGTTGTCGCCGGGTGTCCAAGGACACAGCTCACAGGGGGTCTGAGGGAAGGGACAGAGGGACACAAGCACACCTGCAGACTGAGGTCCCCCTGGAGGGCCGTTGGAGCCACTCAAACAGGAGTATGGGCAGGTGACCCTGGAGGAGGTGGCCTCAAGAGCTTCTGGCATTTTGGGGATTTCCTCTGTGCTTGTGTCACTGACCCTCTGTGTCATCTTTGGCCAGGGCCTTCCCTCCTTTGGGCTTCCATGGACCCGTATTTACAAAGACAGGCTTGGGCTCAGGGATTTCAAAGGACTTTTGTCCCCTGTGTCAGTGACACCAGGAGCTATTGGCCAACCACTGAGTCTGAGTTAACGAGGGATTTCACCTAAGGAGGCCGTTTATTCAGGAAAGTTGCAGGTGACCAAAGACACAACCACAGCTCAATGGCCGGCTGGGATCTGAGTGCTGGTGTGGACCAGGCACAGAGAAGGCCCCCCTCCGAGTCCTGGGCCCCAGGGCACTGGACATCTGAAATTGGAACCGAGGCAGGAGCCATGGGGACGAAGGGCAAGGAAGTCTCCCTGCTGAGACTGTGGCTCCTTCCCAGGGAGGTGGTGGAGGCTGGTGAGGAAGGAGAGTGAGGGTCAGCCGGTGGAGTCAGGAGAGGCCTGGGAAGGTGGTGAAGGCCTGTGTGCCTGTGGATGGGGAAGGACCTGCCAGGAGGGAGAGAGGCCTGAGTGAGCCCCTCCCTGGGCCCTGCTTCCAGGCCAGGGAAGGGGAGCACCCCACTCAGATCAGGCTGCTGTGCTCCATCCCCACAGGGGCTGCACAAGGCCGTGCTGACCGTCGACGAGAAAGGGACTGAAGCTGCAGGAGCCACCTTTCTGGAAGCCATCCCCATGTCCATGCCGCCCAGTATCGACTTCAACAGGCCTTTCCTCATCACCATCGTCGACAGAGACACCAAGAGTCCCCTCTTCATGGGAAAGGTGGTGAACCCCACCCAAAAGTAACTGCCTTGTGGGTCAGGTCCCTTCCAGATGCCATTAAAGAGTGACCCACCCCAGGCTCCAGTGTGACGTGTGACTCCTTCAGCCCCTCATGTCTTGAGTCTCTGTCTCCAACCCCAGGAGGCGAGTGGCAGGGGCGGGGGCAGGGGTGGAGGTCCCAGCCATCACTGTGCACCTGCTGTCTTATTCTGTATGAGGCGTCTTCACTGTCCGAGTGCCCTGTGAGGCTGGGAGGAAGGGTTGCCTTTGCCCCAGTCACTGTGGAAAAGCTCTAGGCTCGAATCTTACCTGGGAATCCCCAAGGGGCATGGCAAGGGCTCAGATACCAACCTGCAGGCCTCCTCCTCTTGCTAAGCCCCCCAGGCCCGCTGTGTGCGGAGTGACACCCCCTGAGAGCCCCTCGGCCTGCAGGGCTGCCAGCACCGACCACGAGGCTGCCTCCCTGTGGCTCCCAGAGCCTTCAGCTCACACGGGGGCTCAGAGCTGCCCCATCTCCAGCCGTAAAGAGATAATATTCGGTCCCCTTCTCATCCCACCCTGTCACCTAAGCTAAGCTTGGGCTCCTATCACTCAAAGGTCTTTCCTGCCAAAAGCTAGGGTTGATTCTTTTTTTTTTTTTTCTTTTAAGATTTTATTTATTTATTTGAGAGAGAGAGAGAGAAAGTATGAGCAGGCAGGAAGGCAGAGGGAAGGGAGAAGCAGACTCCCTGCTGAGCAGGAAACCCAACGTAGGGCTTGATCTCAATACTCTGGGACCATGACTGGAGCTGAAGGCAAAGGCTTAACCACCTGAGCCACCCAGGCGCCCCGCCAGGGTTGATTCTTCCTGGAGACTTTCTCCATGGGGCTAGGCTGGGAATACACATCTTCCGTCTTTGTCCTTCAGTCTCTGCTCAGGGACCTTCAGACACAATACCGGTCTTCCACTTCCTCTTCTCTCCAGGTGGGTCTCTGGGTCCTCGTCTGCGTCACCTGCTCAGACTCATCCCGAACTGCCAGCCCCACCCCCCAAGACACTTACCCTGTGTGTCGTCTTCTTCCCAATCATGTGGCCAAGTTGTGGCTCTGCAAAGTTATTCTAATGAATTCATGGTCGTGGGAGGGGAAGTAGGCCATCAGCCCCACTAGCCCTACCTGCCCTCCCTTGGCTAAGCTCTGACAGGAGACATTTTTCATCTTGCCTTGATCTTGCCCCGTGGCCCTCCCCCTAGTCCTCAGAGGGAAACCACAACTCCCACACCACAGCTAGTGGCCATCCCAGGAGCAGCCCTTTCACTAAGGGCCATGTGGCTCTTTCTCATCCTACAGAGTCCCCACTGAAGAGTTATTACGGCGGTCAGGAGGTCCTGCAGGAACCCAGCTTGAGGGAGCCCTTGTCCTTGGGAAGGACTGCCCCATCCCGTAAAAAAACAGTAATTCCCACCTAAGTCACTCATGGGGGCCGAATGTATATCTACACAACTGGGTGGAATCATATGATATTTAAATTATTTATTTATTTATTTAATATTTTTTTTTAAATTTTTTTTTTTTTTTTTTTTTTTTTTTTATGATAGTCACAGAGAGAGAGAGAGAGGCAGAGACACAGGCAGAGGAAGAAGCAGGCTCCATGCACCGGGAGCCTGATGTGGGATTCGATCCCGGGTCTCCAGGATCGCGCCCTGGGCCAAAGGCAGGCGCCAAACCGCTGCGCCACCCAGGGATCCCTATTTAATATTTAAACCTTTTAAGTCAGAATGGCCACATGTGTGCAACTCCACATAATTCAATATAATGGATAAAAATTCAGCTGCCTCCCAGGGAAGTCTAATATCATCCTGATTTTTCTCTGGCTGGACACTGCGAACCTGCGCAAGTTCCATGCCCAAGACAACCGTTGTCAGACACCTGGAACGAGGCCAGAGTGAGAGCAAGTTCAGAGTCGGCAGCGTCCCAGCTGTGTGACGTTAGCAAAGTCGCCAAGCCTCTCTGGGCCTCGGCATCTTCATCACGGTTAAACACCCATTTCGAGTTGGTGTATGCTACCAAGCAGGGACTCAAAACACCTTTCAAAGGGGAGCAGAGCCAGGTGCCGATGTAAGGGACAACATTGGTGACATTCATGAGCTTCCCTGTAAGCCTGGTGCCCTGCAAGGGGCTAAGCAGGCATTTTCTTTTTTTTTTTTTTAATAAATTAATTTTTATTGGTGTTCAATTTACCAACATACAGAAAAACACCCAGTGCTCATCCTGTCAAGTGTCCCCCTCAGTGCCCATCACCCATTCCCCCCCACCCCCCGCCCTCCTCCCCTTCCACCACCCCTAGCTCGTTTCCCAGAGTTAGGAGTCTTTATGTTCTGTCTCCCTTCCTGATATTTCCCACACATTTCTTCTCCCTTCCTTTATATTCCCTTTCACTATTATTTATATTCCCCAAATGAATGAGAACATACACTGTTTGTCCTTCTCCAATTGACTTACTTCACTCAGCATAATACCCTCCAGTTCCATCCACGTTGAAGCAAATGGTGGGTATTTGTCGTTTCTAATTGCTGAGTAATATTCCATTGTATACATAAACCACATCTTCTTTATCCATTCATCTTTCGATGGACACCGAGACTCCTTCCACAGTTTGGCTATTGTGGCCATTGCTGCTAGAAACATCGGGGTGCAGGTGTCCCGGCGTTTCATTGCATCTGAATCTTTGGGGTAAATCCCCAACAGTGCAGTTGCTGGGTCGTAGGGAAGGTCTATTTTCAACGCTTTGAGGAACCTCCACACAGTTTTCCAGAGTGGCTGCACCAGTTCACATTCCCACCAACAGCGCAAGAGGGTTCCCCTTTCTCCGCATCCTCTCCAACATCTGTGGTTTCCTGCCTTGTTAATGTTCCCCATTCTCACTGGTGTGAGGTGGGATCTCATTGTGGTTTTGATTTGTGTTTCCTTGATGGCAAGTGATGCGGAGCATTTTCTCATGTGCCTGTTGGCCATGTCCATGTCTTCCTCTGTGAGATTTCTGTTCATGTCTTTTGCCCATTTCATGATTGGATTGTTTGTTTCTTTGGTGTTGAGTTTAATAAGTTCTTTATAGATTTTGGAAACTAGCCCTTTATCTGATATGTCATTTGCAAATATCTTCTCCCATTCTGTAGGTTGTCTTGTAGTTTTGTTGACTGTATCCTTTGCTGTGCAAAAGCTTCTTATCTTGATGAAGTCCCAATAGTTCATTTTTGCTTTTGTTTCTTTTGCCTTCGTGGATCTATCTTGCAAGAAGTTACTGTGGCCAAGTTCAAAAAGGGTGTTGCCTGTGTTCTCCTCTAGGATTTTGATGGAATCTTGTCTCATATTTAGATCTCTCATCCATTTTGAGTTGATCTTTGTGTCTGGTGTAAGAGAGTGGTCCAGTTTCATTCTTCTGCATGTGGATGTCCAATTTTCCCAGCACCATTTATTGAAGAGACTGTCTTTCTTCCAATGGATAGTCTTTCCTCCTTTATCGAATATTAGATGACCATACATTTCAGGGTCCACCTCTGGGTTCTCTATTCTGTTCCATTGATCTATGTGTCTGTTTTTGTGCCAGTACCACACTGTCTTGATGACCACAGCTTTGTAGTACAACCTGAAATCTGGCATTGTGATGCCCCCAGCTATGGTTTTCTTTTTTAAAATTCCCCTGGCTATTCGGGGTCTTTTCTGATTCCACACAAATCTTAAAATAATTTGTTCCAACTCTCTGAAGAAAGTCCTTGGTATTTTGATAGGGATTGCATTAAACGTGTACATTGCCCTGGGTAACATTGACATTTTCACAATATTAATTCTGCCAATCCATGAGCATGGAATATTTTTCCATCTCTTTGTGTCTTCCTCAATTTCTTTCAGAAGTGTTCTATAGTTTTTAGGGTATAGATCCTTTACCTCTTTGGTTAGGTTTATTCCTAGGTATCTTATGCTTTTGGGTGCAATTGTAAATGGGATTGACTCCTTAATTTCTCTTTCTTCAGTCTCATTGTTAGTGTATAGAGATGCCACTGATTTCTGGGCATTGATTTTGTATCCTGCCACGCTGCCAAATTGCTGTATGAGTTCTAGCAATCTTGGGGTGGAGGCTTTTGGGTTTTCTATGTAGAGTATCATGTCATCGGTGAAGAGGGAGAGTTTGACATCTTTGCCAATTTGAAGGCCTTTAATGTCTTTTTGTTGTCTGATTGCTGAGGCGAGGACTTCCAGAACTATGTTGAACAGCAGTGGTGAGAGTGGACATCCCTGTCTTGTTCCTGATCTTAGGGGAAAGGTTCCCATTGTTTCCCCATTGAGAATGATATTTGCTGTGGGCTTTTCGTAGATGGCTTTTAAGATGTCAAGGAATGTTCCCTCTATCCCAACACTCTGAAGAGTTTTGATCAGGAATGGATGCTGTATTTTGTCAAATGCTTTCTCTGCATCTAATGAGAGGATCATATGGTTCTTGGTTTTTCTCTTGCTGATATGATGAATCACATTGATTGTTTTACGAGTGTTGAACCAGCCTTGTGTCCCGGGGATAAATCCTACTTGGTCGTGGTGAATAATTTTCTTAATGTGTTGTTGGATCCTATTGGCTAGTATCTTGTTGAGAATTTTTGCATCCATGTTCATCAGGGATATTGGTCTGTAATTCTCCTTTTTGGTGGGGTCTTTGTCTGGTTTCGGAATTAAGGTGATGCTGGCCTCATAGAACGAGTTTGGAAGTACTCCATCTCTTTCTATCTTTCCAAACAGCTTTCTTAGAATAAGTATGATTTCTTCTTTAAACGTTTGATAGAATTCCCCTGGGAAGCCATCTGGCCCTGGACTCTTGTGTCTTGGGAGGTTTTTGATGATAAGCAGGCATTTTCACGTTTCCTCCTCATAGCAGTGCTGTGGAGCGGCTCTGCTCTCATGTGCCCATTCTCCAGAGGAAGAAACTGAGTCTCAGAAAGGCTGCCTGTCTTGCTCAAGGTCACGGAGCTAATAAGTGGCAGAGCTGGCTTCGGGAGCGCTACTTGTTCCTGCACACCTGACCGCATCACCCACGCTCCCTCCCAGACAGCCACAAGCTAGATTCCTACCCCAGCGTGAGAAATGCTGGGGGGCACAGCCACCTGCTGAGGACACCTGCATGACAAAACACCCTCTTCCCCAGAGGGAAAGCAGCTGACGTGTGGGAGCCCTTCCCACCTGAGGTTGAAGAGCTCACAGCATTCAGCAAACAGGCTGCATCACACTGCACACACCCACACTGGGGAGGGAGGGAGCACATGCAAAGGCCAGTTGGACCCCTGGAGCCCAGGGAAAGACCAAGAAGGTGGATGCGCTGAGAGCACTCACCTAAGAAACTATCATTCCACTACAGAGAATGGCCTGCAGTTACATTTGTCTGGGCTCTGGTGGCAGAAACCCAATTCAAGTCCCCAGGGGGCACTTGACTGGCTCCTGAGAACCAACAGGGTCCATTCCCGGGTGGGCAAACCATCAAGGCAGCCTTGTGGTAAGAGGACAGGAGAAGCTTCTGCTCTGCCTGTTCTTTGAACTACACTCACTGTCTAGGCTGACCCTCAAGCCCAGCCCCCGAAGGACACAGGCTACAATTTGTTATCCCCCATTTACAGACAGAGGTTAGACGATCTGCCCAGCACAGGCCTAGAAATCAGGTGCCGTGCTCAGGCCCATGCTGTCCTGTCCATCTCAGATCTCAGGGGCAAGTCCAACCTCCCGGTCCACACTGGATGCACCTGTCTGGCCTAACGCCAGCTGAGGCATGGTGGCCAAGGGCTCTGCCCAGGTGAGCAGGTGCCAGAGACTCTCGGGAGGCAGGGCTGAGTCCCCGGGGCCCAAGGTACCAGGGGGACAGACAGTCTTGCAGGGAGGGCCTGGCCCCAGCAGGGCTGACGGCCAGTGACCAGGGACATTTGTTCTTAGAAGTCAAAGCTGCCTTTCCATGACAGGTCCCCACTCCCTGTGCTGGAAGTCACTTCCGCGCTGTATTACTCAGGCCGCGTTTCAGGAGGGCTGGTAAGGGCAGAGTAAAAGAAATCGCTCTGATTGCTTACGCACATGTCTGACTTCCTCTGACTCTTGATTTGGGGGCAGAAAATCAGCAGAGAGATGAATGACAGATATTTGCACATTTTGTTCGTGAAGACCTGAGCTGGGGGTCAGATGGCCTTGGGATCTTGACACACAGGCTCTACCACAAACTAACATGCCCTGGGAGCTGGGGAAGTCACCACCCCTCTGGGAGCCTCGCTTTTCTCACCAGTAAAATGGGAGCACTAAGGTCCCAAGGGTCTTGATGTTCTTCAAGATACTAAGCACCTCAGGACAGCCCAGCGCAGATCTTCCCCATGATTCTCCTGAGCCTCGGCACTTGGCAGGTGCCCGTCACCTCCTTTCTGTGCCCAGACAGACTTTGGAGCCCAAAGGACATGGACTCCAGCTCCCAATGTGAAGATTCCAAGGGCTGAGTCCCTGGCAGTCATAAGTCCAGTGACATCAAAAGGCTGATGCTCAGCAGAGGTCAATCATGTATCAGACACAATTCTAGGCTCTGGGGGGGGGGGTTATAATTCATTTTCTCCTCTCAACAGCTCTGTGAGGACAGCATCAAGGCAAAATAAATACTTAGTCTTGCATGGCCATGGGGCTCCCAGCACCCCACCCTTCCGATGGCTCTTGCACCTGCTGGTTCCGCTGGACTAGGCCATTTCAAAGGAGAACAGCAAGGCCCTCCAATGATATCAGGCATGCCCAGGCTGCACTCTGGAAGCCCCCCAGGCTGATTTCCTGCAGTGGACGTGGTTGTGGACCCACAGGACTGGGTGTCCCAGTCCCCTGAGACTGCCCTATAAATAGGGGAAGCCCCAGGAGCCGTTGCGAGACACCTGCAGTGAGCGGCCAGCCCAGCCAGCCTCTCTGGGCAACCAGTGCATTCTACTGAGTGAGTCCCTTCCCATCAGCCTCCTCCTGAGCTGACATGGTCAGCGAGGCGGGGGCCCCTGTGCCAGGATTATTATGTCCACTCAGCAGAGGAGCAAACTGAGGCACTGATAGGTTTGGCTCTGATTTGCCGGGCTCAGGACTGGCAGGCAGGCAGTGGAGCCTTGGCCGTTCTGCTCAGCACCACCAGTGGGGAGGATGGAATCACGCCATTCAAAGGCCCCCAGCACGTCGTAGGCCGGCTATCGCGATGCATGCTGCTGGGTGGGGCTGCTGGGGGATTACCTTCGCCTTCTCCCACCCTCCCCAGGTTTGGAAAGGACCCTGTGGTCCAGGTGGTCTTCACCTGTGTCTCTCCCACCTGCAGGTGGCAGGGACAAGTCCCCTTGGAGGGTCCCTTCATGCTCCTCAACACGCTTCTTCAACATGCCTCGGGATCCTTCTGTCTTACGTGGCTCCTTTTCAACTCCAGCCAGAGCCAGAGTCCTTGACCTTGCCCTGTAGATTCCATGCCCTTCACTTAACTATCTTACTGGAGAATGCCCATGCCCTTTTAGCTTTCCCCCAGGGTAGCCTGCTCCCCAGATTTCCAAAGGATGGCCCATGGTACCCTCCACCCACTCCCTGTGCCCCACCCCCATCCCCCGCACAGTGGACCTCGGCCTTGGTCTTGTCACTGGAACTCCTCCTCTGCAAGGTTGAAGTGTATTCATTAACTCCTCAGATAACCCTGCTATCTTGTCTGTCACCTCCTCCCCTTTCTTATCTGGGTTCATGGCCCTTCTCCCACTCGTTGGCCCCTTACTGATTGTAAAAGTTTTCCTTTGCGAAACCCACCACCCTCCTCCCCCCAAAAGTGGATCTCTCGGGTCCCTTCTGGCCATGAGTTTTGACTGCTAGCCCAGCTTCCCTCCCACCTCCAACAATCTCATTTTAAAGAGGAGGATCCGAGAGATGGAAAATTTTTGCTCTGGGTCTGCAGCTAGTGAATGAGTGAAGCAGGTTAGAACCCAGGTCTGTCTGAAGCTAAAAAGTGGGCTTTTAACCACTTCCTCCCCACCACGTCACCCCTCTGTCCCTGGAGGGACCAGCATCTCCAAAGCCGCTGCCATCCAAGTACAGGCAGGGACTCAGGTGGTGTCCAGGGGTGTAGGTGAGCTGGCTGTGGGGACCACAGACGATTTGGGGGCTTAGATCTGGGACTCATCGTGAGGCCAGCTCAAGAAAGGCTCCTAGAGGCTATAGCTGTGCGTGAGTGTTTAGGAGGAACAGCCCTGACACTCAGAGGAGCTTGTCATTAAACTCCCAGGGGCAGAAGAACCACAGGGGCATCTGAGTTCCCACAGTGTCAGGTGAAGAGATTTGCTGTGGTGTCCTGAAAGCCTGCCACAAAATGTCATAGCAGAATCCTGAGACCTCCCCGCTGACAGGGCTCCCACCCAAGAAGCATGGACACCCCAAACTAACTGGGACCAGTGGACTCTGTGCCCCAATGAACAATGAACTCACTTGACCCAGACCTGCTCTGAAATGAGACGTCTGTCCACCTAGGGAAAAGGAGGCCTCCCAAGGACACACGGCCTTGAATCCCTCCTCCCCCTACACAAGGGCACTTTGACCCCAGGGGACACTGGAAACGTCTGAAAATTTTTTGATTGTCATACCTGCAAGTGGGGACATTGCTACTGGCATCAAGTTTTGTCTAGGATGCGTCTAAACATCCTCTCATGCACCGGACAGCCCCTCACAGCATAGAATCTTCCAGCTCAGAGTATCAATGGTACTGAGCTTGAGACCCCTGACTCCCGGTGTGCTCAGCCTCAGAAGCAGCCAAGTTCCCGCTTCAGGGAGGTAGTTATCAGGCGAACATGACCTTGTACAGAGCACCAGGCACAAAGCCTGCAGACCTGCCTGGTGCCAGCGCTGCTTGGCCAGCCGTGTGGCCTTCAGAAAGTCCCTGAACTGTGTGCTCTCCAAGCCCCAAGTCACTGAAATAGAAGTTAATGCCTCTGAGCACCTTGAGGTGAAGGGGCCTCAGTGCTTTTGTCAGCAGCATCCCCCAGAGTCGGAACATTGTAGGGTCAGATCATAATCCACGCCAGGCTCAGATGCCCCTACCCTGAGGGCTGCAGCAGCTGCAAGGAAAGGGAGCAGGAAGTGTAGGGAGTCAGGGAGAGTTTGGGCCACAATCAGCCAGGTTGGGTTTCTGGCTCTGTGTCACTGGGCAAGCGCTTACTCCTTCTGGACAACAGCCTCATGCCAATGGGGGCCAACGGGGGCCTATTCCAGATCCAGTCATCCCTGTACCTGCTTCCTGGGTAATCATGCACCCATACATCATGCTTACTGTGCCTCAATTTCCCGTTACGCAAAACAGAGGCATGGCGCTTGCGCACAGGGCAAGGGCCACTGCAGGTGGTTGTACGGCCGTCAAGAGCGTGAACTCCCACCACCCAGATGGCCCGGGTCTGTGATTCTCCTCCTGCTACTTTCCTGCTCTGTGGCCTTGGGCAGGTGGCTTAAACCTCTCTGGCCTTCGGTCTCCTCATCAGTGAATGGACAACTGTCCCAGGTCATAGGTCATTACAAGAGGGCAACAAGATGAGATGGCACAGTGCCTAGAACGGGGGTCGGCACGCGGCACACGGCAAGCCCTGCGAGGGCCTTGCTACTGTTCTGTCCTGTGATGAGGATGTAGGAAAGTGCTTGGCCGGGGCCGGGACGCAGTAGAGGTTCAGCAAACTCTGTGTTCTACATGGTGACAGTCAGCGGCCGGGGGACTCAACCGCGTGGCCTGACCTGGGTGGGTGCCCCTTCTCTCTCTCTCTCTCCCTCTCTCTCTCCCTCTCTCTCTCTCTCTCTCTCTCTCTCTCTCTCCCTCTCTCCCTCTCTCCCTCTCTCCCTCTCTTGCAGGACAATGCCATCTGCCATCCCCTGGGCTCTCCTCCTGCTGGCAGGTCTGTGCTATCAGGCTCCTGGCTCCCTGCTCGCACCCAGGCAGGATCACAGTCTCCATCAGCATGGACGCTTCCCCAACATAGCCACCAAACTGGACAACTTTGCCTTCAGCCTGTACCGCAAACTGGCCCCAAAATCCAACAACAACACCTTCTTCTCCCCCGTGAGCATTGCTACAGCCTTCACGAAGCTCTCCCTGGGGACCAAAGGGAACACTGGCACCCAGATCCTACAGGGCCTAGATTTTAACTTCAAGGAGACACCTAAGGCCAATACCCACAATGCTTGCAGCGTTTCCTTGACACCTTCAACTTGTCAGCCAGCCAGTTCCAGCTGACCAGCACAAGGGTGGTTTTCATGGATAAGAATCTGAAGCAAGTGCATGAGTTTTTGGAGGATGTCACAATGCTGTATCACTTCTCCGTCAACTTCAGAGACACAGAGGAGGCCACAAAACAGATCAACCAGCACATAGAGAAGGGAACCCAAGGAAAAATTGTGGATTTGGTCCAAGATCTTGACAGAGACCCAACTCTTATTCTGGTGAATTACATTGTCTTTCACGATAGGTTTTACCACCAGCCTGAGCTGGTTTGAAAGGAAACACGCAAAAATAATCTAACCGGTCTAAGCTTTCCTGGGAAGTGCGGGATGGGATATGGCGGTGCATTTCTGCATGCGTGACTCAGTTTCCCACACACGACCACTGTCATACTTTCTGTGATCAACTAAGGTCAGGCGATGACGAGTTGGACAGTCTTATTGTCATCTTCTCTGCAGGATTTTTCAGAGCCTTTAATGTCCCACTGTGCCTTGTCAATCTCTATCAAGGAGGGAGGTCCAATAAGCAGCTTTAGGAGAGTGTAGGAGGGAATGAGGTTTCTTGGGTCACATTTGTGACAACGCCAGTGCAGCGGGAGGAGGGACAGCTTTGGAGGCAGAAACACCAGGGTTCCAATCCTTCCTCTGCCGATTATTAGCTACGTGACTGTGGGCAAGTCATTGTACCACTTTGAGGTTCCAGCTTCTTCTCTGCAATAAGGGCATGATAGTGCCCTTGTTGTCAGGTTTCTGTGGGGACTGAACACCTTACAAGGAACACGGGATCTCACGCTCACACAGCAGGTGCTCAGCTGACCTTGAAATCCAGCCTGGCCTCCTCCCTGAGGGATGGCCATGTGGGGGGCATGAGAGGCCCCAGAGGGCACTGTGAGGTAGAGGAACAGGGGCTGGGGCAGGGAGGGAAGAGCAAGGCCAGGGCTGCCTCCTTCACTGTGCGGGCTCCTCGCTCTGGAGACAGCGGGATGATGGAGAGCCTGGGGCCAGGGTGGGCAGGTCTCTTGGCTCTGCTGGGGAGCTTCTGGAGGGTCTGGCCCCTCTCCAGCCTCCGTGTCCATCTCTGTCCAATGGGAGAGTTGGGCGCAGGGGTCCCTGAGGCACCCTCCCACCCTGACTTGCCCAGACAGGGGGCTTTTTTGGCGTGGGGGGCGGGGGCAGCTGCCCAGGCACCTGCGTCCTGCACAGTGGTCCAGGGAAAGCCTTGGAGTGGGGGCGAGAGGGGTTCCCTGAATGACAAGAACCTCCCACAAAAAGGGGCAGGGGTATGTGGACAGGGAGGTGCTGAGTAGGACTTGGGGAGCTTCCAACTACACCTAATAATTTTCGTTAATCATCTTCAGGCCATTCACAAGCCAACATCAAATCCACGTCAAAATGCTTGCTCTGTCCACCCAAGTTGGTGCCATGTTGCTTCTGCAGTATATACATTCTAGAACCTCCTCTAGCCTCAGTACAAGCCCATGAAGCCTTTCAGTAACCTGATGGGATCCTTGTAACCCCAATTTACAGGTGATGCAGCTGAGCCTCAGAGACAAGCGCCTGACCTGGGCACTCCTCCTGGCACACTTATGCACATCTCCCACCTTCAACTTTCCAGGCAAATGGGAGGATAATTTCAAGTTTGAGCACATCGTGGAAGGAGACTTCTACGTGAGTGAAAACACCAAAATCAAGGTGCTCATGATGAGCCACCTGGGCATGTTTGACCTCCACTGGGAAAAGGAGCTTTCCAGCTGGCTGCTGAGGCAGCGCTGCCAGGGCAGAGTCAGCGCCTTCTTGATCCTGCCCAAACTCAGGAAGAGGCAGCAGCTGGAGAGCAAGCTGGCCAAGGAGGTCCTGGCCAAGTTCCTGGAAAAGAGACAAGCCAGGTGATCCTCAAACTGGAGAATGACCCAGGAGTGGCCACGGCAGGCCTGGCCAGGGAGGCTGGACCCACACCCCGGGGGCCGCACCACTGTGCCCGACTCCGTGCTCCAGACACGGGCCCACATCACTCACGTGGCACAGGGCTCCAGGCCTGTTCCGGGGGGACTCCCTGCCCCACCGTAGACATGGACCTCCCCTGTCCCAGGGCCAGCACATGCCTCAGGGAACCGAGAAGGGGGACACAGAGCAAGGTTTGGGTTCCTCTGTCACTAGACCAGGGCGGTTTGATGAGGTCACCGGAGTGAAGCAACACGAGAGCCTGCAGCCCGGACTAGTGCACAGCTTGTAGCCATGCGGCGCGCAAGCCCCGGAACACTCTATCATGTGTGCCCCACAACGCACTTGCACGTATGCGTGAGGTGCATGAACACAGAAAAGGAATCAAAGACATTGCAAGTAGAATGAACACAGTTACTATCCGGAAGGACGCATAATACACACGCACACACACCAGTGAATGTGAAAATACAAGGAGCATAAGGTTACACTTGAAAGAGCATTTGAAGACCTCTCCTACCCCCAGCCCTGGCCTCCAGCCCTGTGCTCCCTGCACCAAGGTCGAGGAAGGAGAACCAGGTGGGGCACAACCCAGATCTGGTCACGTCAAGCCTCCTCCTCACTCTGGAAGACCCTTCTGGGGACCACACATTGTCCCCCCGGGAGGAGGCAGCTGAGCTTTCAGCCCCTGCACTCACACATGCCTCACTGAGCAAATGTCCCCTGGCACCCGCACCACACCGACGTTCCCCCCAGAGAAGTAGAGAAGTCCTGGTCTGGGGGCACCTGACCCTGCAGGGCAGTGTGCTCAGGGCTCCCCAGGGGAGTGCCTTGGAGGGCTGCTCAGAGGAGGCAGGACACAGCGCTTGAGACTTTACAGGACAAGCCCACCCCTGTGCTTCTCTGGCCCCAGGGGCTGGAGAAGCTAGAAATAGGATAAACCCACGCACACCCCAGTCCTCATGTGGACAGGGAGAGGGGCCGCTGAGGGGAGAAAGAGCCAGAAATGAAACACTCAACGTGTGAAACCCTTTTGTTTCCCAACCGTCCTGACAGGTCTGCCAGTTTGCGCTTGCCCAAACTGTCCATCTCTGAAAACCGTCCTGAGCAAAATGGGCATCACCAAGGTCTTCAGCTCTGAGGCTGACCTCTCTGGGATCACTGAAGAAGGGCCCTTGATGCTGTCCAAGGTGGGTTGTCGCCGGGTGTCCAAGGACACAGCTCACAGGGGGTCTGGGGGAAGGGACAGAGGGACACAAGCACACCTGCAGACTGAGGTCCCCCTGGAGGGCCGTTGGAGCCACTCAAACAGAAGTGTGGGCAGGTGACCCTGGAGGAGGTGGCCTCAAGAGCTTCTGGCATTTTGGGGATTTCCTCTGTGCTTGTGTCACTGACCCTCTGTGTCATCTTTGGCCAGGGCCTTCCCTCCTTTGGGCCTCCATGGACCCGTATTTACAAAGACAGGCTTGGGCTCAGGGATTTCAAAGGACTTTTGCCCCCTATGTCACTGACACCAGGAGCTATTGGCCAACCACTGAGTCTGAGTTAACGAGGGATTTCACCTAAGGAGGCCATTTATTCAGGAAAGTTGCAGGTGACCAAAGACACAACCACAGCTCAATGGCCGGCTGGGATCTGAGTGCTGGTGTGGACCAGGCACAGAGAAGGTCTCCCTCTGAGTCCTGGGCCCCAGGGCACTGGACATCTGAAACTGGAACCGAGGCAGGAGCCATGGGGACGAAGGGCAGGGAAGTCTCCCTGCTGAGGCGGTGGGCTGCCTCCCAGGGAGGCGGTGGAGGCTGGTGAGGAAGGAGAAGTGAGGGTCGGCAGGTGGAGTCAGGAGAGGCCTGGGAAGGTGGTGAAGGCCTGTGTGCCTGCAGGGAGGGAGGCCGTGGATGGGGAAGGACCTGCCAGGAAGGAGAGAGGCCTGGGTATGATCATGAGACACAGAGAAGGAGCCAGACCCGTAGGGGAAAATGGTTAAGGAGAAGTGTCCTCAAAGATGTTAGGTAACCAATTGATGGAGCCCATAATTACTAGAGAAAGAACTCTGACTTATTAGGTCCCATTCACACATACACATAAACACACACACACACGCAGATGCACACACAGACGCACACGTGCATTATGCACTCACATATGTTTATTGAGCACCTATGCTACTGAGGCTCCTCACATGAAGCACCTTAGTAGTCCTGAGCGTCCATACGGGATAGGTCTCACTTTCCCATATAGGAAATCAGAGTTTTGAGAAGAGTAGTCATCTCCTTGAAGTGACACAGTTAGTTAGGGGGAAAAATGGGATTTAAACCCAGATCTTTGTGATGGAAAGTCATATTTTTTTCTACTACAGCATGATGATTCAGTTGCGAATGTTGTGATCCTTTAATAAAAATGCTCAAATGGTAGACACCCAGCCAGCAATTCTGCTCATTTGTCATTGTTTTCATTCTTATATCAAGGAAATGCTAGGAATACCCAGTTTTTCAATGGGGCTTTGGAAAGATCCCCTCCTTGAGGCCCCAGAACAGCTCTCATCTCATCACATTGGGCTTTGTTCCCTGCTCTGGGTGGGAGATGGTGAAGCCTGTCTCTTCCTCAAACAGGTCTGTCTGTCTCTTCCCTCCAGGCCATGCATAAGGCTATGCTGAGCATCGATGAGAATGTCACAGAATATTCTAGAGTCATCCCTTCAGAAGAGAACACCTGGTCTAAGCATCTGTCCATCTCGTTCAACTGGCCCTTCTTAGTCATTATCAAGGATGAGAACACCAACATTCCCCTCTTCATGGGAAAGATGGTGAACCCCATGCAGAAATGACTGGCTCTCTGGGTTCAACCATACTCTTTCATTTCAGGCCCCCTCCCTAGATGACATTAAAGAATTGTGGACCTGGCCCAAGCATGAGTGTGAGGAGCACATCCCTAATCTTCTTATCTTGAGGTCTCCCTCTATATGTGTGGGATCTGGATCATAGTAAGATTCATGTATTTACTTAATTCATATGCATTGGGCATGTACATCATCCAGGCACTGTGCTAGGCAAGATGAAATGCTGGCTGAAACCCACAGTTTAATAACAGACATGGAAAGTCAGCAATGGCAGGAGATGGGCTTCTCTGAAAGTGGGTCAGGATACCTAATTAATTGTTTAGGTATTGGTAGGAGTGTGACAAACAAAGAGGAAAGAGGAGAGGCTAAGCCAGGTAGATCACTCAACAAGGAAGAAGCTCTGGGGTCTACACTCATGCCCGGTCTGGGGGCACTGTGCTCAGGGCTCCCCAGGGGGATTGTAATTGATCACAATCAGTCAGAGTGTTAAAGACTCACACCCACAGTAAATATTGGTGTTTGAAACTCTGGTTAGATCACACAGTAAAACATAAAAAACAACAATGCCCTTGAAGGAAGCATTGGTTAATGCATCTTTTGATGCCAAAGTGGGTAAGGCCTCTCTAAACAAGATGAAAACTCATAAGTCATAAAAGTAAGGCTTGATATATTTGACTTTATAAAATACAAACTGTATGGCAACAAAATATGTCATTCACTTCACTGAGAAGATATAGTATTATAAATATTTATGCAGCCAGCATCAGAGCTCTTAAATATGTGAAGCAAACATTGATAGACTTGAAGGGAGAAATAGCAACCCAGTAATAGAAGATTCAATAATCCTCTTCCAATAATCAATAGGAAATCAGAAAGAAGAACATTAAGGAGAAGAATGACTTGAATCACACTAGAGCCTAGCTGGGTTAATAGATACACACAAAACACTCCACCCAATGACAGCACAATAGACATTTTCTTCAAGTGCCCAGAGAACATTCTCTATGGTAGACCATATATTAGGCCACAAAACAAGTTTTAGGAAATTTGAAAAGACTGGAATCATACAAAGCACTTTTCCAACCACAAAACTAAAAAATCAGTAGCAGAAGGAAACCTGGAAAATCTAGAAATATATGGAGATTACAATTCTTAAACAACCAATCGGTCAAAGAGGAGGTCACAAGAGAAATTAGAAACTATTTGGAAGTGAAATTAGAAATTAAATGGAAGTGAAAATACAACAAGCCAAGACTTACAAGATGCAGCCAAAGCAGTACTCAGAGGGAAATTTGTAGCTGTGAGCATTTACATTACAAAGAGGAAAAATCAGATCAACAACCTAACTTCACACCTTAAGAGACTAGGGGGGAAAAGGGAACAAACTGACCCAAAACTAGCAGAGAAAGAAAATAATAAAGGTTGAAGCAGAAATAAACAAAATAAAGAATTTTTTAAAAGAAACAATAGCAACAATCAACAAAACCAAGAGTTGGCTCTTTGAAAAATTCAACAACATGGACAAAGCTTTAGCTAGACTGGCTAAGAAAATACGAGAGAAGAATCAAACAATTAAAATCAGAAATGAAAGAGGGAACATTTTTTAAAAGATTTTATTTATTTATTCATGAGAGACACAGAGAAAGAGGCAGAGACACAGGCAGAGGGAGAAGCAGTTCTCCCCATGAGGAGCCCATTGCGGGACTCCATCCCAGGAACCCAGGATCACACCCTGAGCCAAAGGCAGACACTCAACTACTGAGCCACCTAGACATCCCTCTTTTTTTTAAATTCAATTTGCCAACATAATAAATACATCATTAGTTTCAGATGTAGTTTTCAATAATTCATCAGTTGCATATAACACTCAGGGCTCATGACATCACATGCCCTCCTTAACGCTCATCACCCAGCTATCCCAACTCCCCACCCACTTCCCCTCCAGCAGCCCTCAGTTTATTTTCCAGAGTTAAAAGTCCCTCATGGCTTGTCTTCCTTTCTGATTTTTTCCCATTCAGTTTCCAAGTGTAAAGGGGTAAAGGCAAATACCATGAAAAAGTCCAATGCCAACGAATTGGATACTCTGTATACAGTAAAGAAATTCCTAGAAACACACAATATATCGAGAATGAATCATAAAGACATAGAAGATAGACAATGATACTAGTTATACCTGATGTGTAACAAGGAAGGTAATTGAATCAATAATCAAAACCTCCCAACGAAGAAAACCCTGGACTCCATGGCTTCACTGTCTAATTCTACCAGACATTGAACTGGAGGGTATTATGCTGAGTGAAGTAAGTCAATCGGAGAAGGACAAACAGTGTATGTTCTCATTCATTTGGGGAATATAAATAATAGTGAAAGGGAATATAAGGGAAGGGAGAAGAAATGTGTGGGAAATATCAGAAAGGGAGACAGAACATAAAGACTCCTAACTCTGGGAAATGAACTAGGGGTGGTGGAAGGGGAGGAGGGTGGAGGGTGGGGGGGAATGGGTGATGGGCACTGAGGGGGACACTTGACGGGATGAGCACTGGGTGTTATTCTGTATGTTGGTAAATTGAACACCAATAAAAAATTAATTTATTAAAAAAAAGAATTACACAGACTGAACCACTTTCTTACAGCATACACAAAAATAAACTAAAAATGGATTAAAGATCTAAATGTGGGATCTGAAACTATTAAAACTCCTAAAAGAAAACATAGACAGTAATCCTTTGGACATTAGCCTTAGCAGATGTCCAAGAAAAACAAAAGCAAAAATAAACCATTGGGACCACACCGAAATAAAAACTTCTGTACAGCAAAGGAAACCATCAACAAAACAAAAAGCCAACCTATTGAGTGGAAGGAGATATATGCAAATGCCATATCCAATAAGGAGTTAATATCCAAAATGTGTAAAGAACTTACACAACTCAACCCCAAAAAAACAATGTACTAAATTTGAAAGTGGCCAGTGGACCTGAGTAGACATTTTTCCAAAGAAGACATCCAGATGGCCAACAGATTTATGAAGAGATTCTCAACATCACTCATCATCAGGGAAATGCAAATCAAAACCACAATGAGAGGTCACCTCACACCTGTCCGAATGGCTAGTATCAAAAAGACAAGTAATAGCAAGTGTTAGTGAAGATGTGTAGAAAAGGGAACCCTCATGTACTGTTGGGAATGCAAACTGGTGCAGCCACTGTGGAAAAACAGTTTTCCTCAAAAACTTAAAAATGGAAATACCATACAATCCAGTAATTCCACTATCAGATATTTACCCAAAGAAAATTAAAACCCTAATTGGAAGAGATATATACACTCCTACATTTAGTGCAGCATTATTTACAATAGCCAAAATATGGAGGCAACCCAGATGTCCATCAATAGCTGAGGGGATAAAGAAAATGTGGTATATACATATATATAGTAGAATATTATTCAGTTATAAAAAAGAATGAGATCATCCCATTTGTGACAACGTGGTTAGACTAGAGGGTATTATGCTGAGTGAAATAAGTCATACAGAGAAAGACAAATATATATTATTTCACTTCTATGTGGAACCTAAAGATAAAACAAATGGACAAACAAAAACACAAATAGAATCTTAAACACAGAGAACAAACTGGTCATTGTCAGAGAGAAGAGGGATAAAGAGATGGATGAAACAGATAAAAGGGATTAAAAGGCATAAAGTTCCAGTTATAAAACAGGTAAGTCAAGGAGATCAAATACAGCATAGGGAACACAATCAATAACACTGTAATACTGTTGTATGGTGACAGATAGTGATCACACTCATCATGGTAGGAATTGAGAAATGTATAGATCTGTTAGTCACTGTCCTGGAACAAAAAAGAATTCACATAAATCCTCCACAAACCCTTCCCCAAAAATGGAAGAGGAGGGAATACTTCCTAATTCCTTTTATGAGGGAATACTTCCTAATTCACTTATAACTCTGATGCCAATCAGAGTAAAATAAAATTATTTATTTTACTTGCTTCTGATGCCAGAGCCAAACAATGACACTATAAGAAAACCACAGACCAACATCTCTGATGAATATGGAGGCAAAACTCCTCAACAGAATACTAGCAAAGACAACCCAACAGCACAGAAGGATCATACACCAGGACCAAGTGGGGCTCATTCCTGGAAAGCAACCTGGGGTAACATACAGAAATCAATCATTACAATCCATCTCCTCAACAGAATGAAGAGAAAAAACACAAGATGGTCGCAGTTGATGCAGAGAAAATATCTGACAAAATTTCAAAACCCTCTCGTGATAAAAACACTAAAAAAAAAAAAAAAAAAAAAAAAAAAAAAAGAAACAAGAAATAGAAAGGAACTGCCCTCAACATCATGAAGGCCATGTATGAGAAGCCTACAGCTAGAATCAGACTCAATGGGGATAGACTGAATGTTTGCTTCAGGAACAAAATTAGGAACAAACCCAGGATGCCTGCTTTGGCCTCTTCCATTTAACATAGTTGGGGAAGCAAAATAAGCCAGTCGTAGAAGGACAAACACCGTATGATTCCACTTCTGCGAGATCCCTAGAATATCGAAATAGAGACAAAAAAGCAGAATGGTGGGGGCTGGGGGTCGGAGGAGGAGATGGGAAGGCAGTGTTTACCGTGGACAGAGTTTCAGTTTTGCAAGATGGGCAGAGCTCTGGGGATGGACGTTCGTGATGGTTGCACAACAATGTGAATGTCCTTAGTATTGCTGAGCCGTACACTTAAAAAATGGTACGATGGCAAATTTTGTATGTGTCTTACCACAATGAAGAACAACAGGATACAAATCAGGTTTAAATTTAATAGTAATGACAACTGCATGACCACTATTTTCTAAACAAGCTAGTGAAATTCCTGATATATGAAGCTGTTACTCCTAATTCTATGGCTTTAGTGATAATTTCACATTAATTCATTTTTTAAAAATGTATTCAACTGCGATACCAAAAAATGCCATAAAAAGCCAAAGGACAGACTGAGAAATTTTGTAGGTGATATGACAAAGAGAGGATCATTTTAACTTTAAAGAACTCTCTCAAATCTAAGGAGACAGGAAGTAATCCAGTAGGATTACAGGCAAAGGACTTAAGCAAGTAGAATGTAGAAAAATAAATACACATGGCTGATGGAAATAGAAAAGAATTCTCAACCCCACTCATAATTTAAAAAACATAAATCAGAGCGCCACCTGCCACCTATCAGATCCACACAAATGTGCAAGGTTGATGATACTCTACTGATTTCCACGTGAAGAAACAGATCTCATGCAATAGATGGGGAAGTGGAGATGTGTGTTATCTCACAGGAAGATAGTTTTGTGACATCTATTAAGTTAAAAGTAGAAAAAATCCAAGTTTTTAAAAAAAAGATTTTATTTATTTATTCATAAGAGACACAGAGACAGAGGCAGAGACAGCGGCAGAGGGAGAAGCAGGCTCCCTGCGGGGATCCTGACTCCATCCAGGTCTCCAGGATCACGACCTGAGTCAAAGGCAGACACTCAACCCCTGAGCCACCCAGGTGCCTAAAATCCAAGTTTTTGATTCAGGAATTCCACTGCGAGGAATTCACCCCATGAAAATATTTACCAAAAAAAAAAAAAAAAATGTAAGGGAACAAAGTTCTTTTGAATTGCAGCATTGTTTAAAGAGAAAAAAAAAAACAGAAACAAAACAACAACAAAAACCAACAACAAAACCCTAAATGTCCACCAATAAGGGAATGACTACATAAAATTGGGTACAATCTCTATAATGGAATGTCATGCAGTCTTTCAAAGTCATAGGGCTAGATCTATACAGGGTGATAGGGAAAGATCTCTAAAAGAAAAACTAGGAGCATTTTCTCACGTGCTTGTTGGCCAGGTCTATGTCTTCTTTGGTGAAATTTCTGTTCATGTATTTTGCCCATTTCATGATTGGATTGTTTTTTTCTTGGGTGTTGAGTTTTATAAGTTCTTTATAGATCTTGGATACTAGCCCTTTATCTGATAAGTCATTTGCAAATAACCTTCTCCCATTCTGTAGGTTGTCTTTGAGTTTTGTTGACTGTTTCTTTGCTGTGCAGAAGCTTTTTATCTTGATGAAGTCCCAATAGTTCATTTTTGCTTTTGTTTCTCTGCCTTCATAGATGTATCTTGCAAGAAGTTGCTGTGGCCAAGTTCAAAAAGGGTGTTGCCTGTGTTCTCCTCTAGGATACTGATGGAATCTTGTCTCACAGTTAGATCTCTCATCCATTTTGAGTTTATCTTTGTGTCTGGTGCAAGAGAGTGGTCTAGTTTCATTCTTCTGCATGTGGATGTCCAATTGTCCCAGCACCATTTATTGAAGAGACTGTCCTTTTTCCAGTGGATAGTCTTTCCTGCTTTGTCGAATATTAGTTGACCATAGAATTGAGGGCCCATTTCTGGGTTCTCTATTCTGTACCATTGATCTATGTGTCTGTTTTTGTGCCAGGACCACACTGTCTTGATGACCACAGCTTTGTAGTACAACCTGAAATCTGGCATTGTGATGCCCCCAGCTATGGTTTTCTTTTTCAATATTCCCCTGGCTATTCGGGGTCTTTTCTGATTTCACACAAATCTTAAGATTATTTGTTCCAACTCTCTGAAGAAAGTCCATGGTATTTTGATAGGGATTGCATTAAAAATGTAAATTGCCCTGGGTAGCATAGACATTTTCACAATATTAATTATTTTAATCCATGAGCATGGAATATTTTTTCCATCTCTTTGTGTCTTCCTCAATTTCTTTCAAAAGTGTTCTGTAGTTTTTAGGGTATAGATCCTTTACCTCTTTGGTTAGGTTTATTCCTAAGTATCTGATGCTTTTGGGTACAATTGTAAATGAGATTGACTCCTTAATTTCTCTTTCTTCAGTCTCATCGTTAGTGTATAGAAATGCCACTGACTTCTGGGCATTGATGTGTATCCTGCCACACTGCCAAATTGCTGTATGAGCTCTAGCAATCTTGGGGTGGAGTCTTTTGGGTTTTCTACATACAGTACCATGTCATCTGCAAAGAGGGAGAGTTTCACTTCTTCTTTGCCAATTTGGGTGTTAAACTATGTTGGAAAATTGAACTCCAATAAAAAATATACAAATAAAATTAAAAAGTCACAGGAATTTAAAAAAATAAAGAGAAAAATAGGGTAAAAAGCAAAATACAGAATAGTGTACAAAGTATGATTTCTCCTGTGAACACATACATTCATTCATCTGACAATTATTTACTGAGCATCTACTATGCAGCTGTGAACAAGACTGACAAAATCCTTGCCCACAGGAGCTCAATGCGGGATATAGGCAATAATCCTGGCAAGTCAATACCATGTGTAGAATAGGGGAAGGTTACAAATCTTAGAGCAAAAAATAATGCAGGTACATGGGATGGGAAGTGTTGGATGTGAGACAAGCTCAGAGTGATCAGGGAAGGCCTCACCAAGAAACCCAAGGCATATGAGAAAGTAAGCCATGCAGGTATCTGGAAGAAGAGCAGTCAGGCATAGTGAATAAGGTGATGCAAAGGCCCAGGGGCAGGAATGTCTGGCATGGTCAAGGGAAGCAAGGAGGCAGTGTGCCTAGAATAGGGGAGAAGAGGGGAAGCCCCCTCTTTTTTCCCTATGAATCATCTCTAGGGTTCCATGGAACACACTTTGCTAAATGCTGCTCTGGGTGAGGAGGCTCTTAGGTGAGGTCGTGACAAGGGCATACCTGCATTTAGTTGGGTCACTCACGCAGTGATCAGGGGAATCAATTGGCGAGGGAAGGTAAGGTGAGGAGGTCAGAGAGCTTACTCCCCTGTGATACACTGTCCCTTCTGGGCTAACATGCCCCTCTGCTTGAAGATAGTGATTTGAATACCAGATGCCCCTGCACCCAGAGACTCAGTGGCGCCCACTGAAAGCACGCTGATGCAGCAGAGTGGCATTTGACATTTTTGTTTCAGAGTGACAGCACCATCTGGTGTTGCCTGGAGACCCAGCCTACCAACCTCTTCCCTGGGCATTAACTGGAGGGCAGCTGAGGTGCAAGAGGCAGAGTGGACAAACAGGATTGTCAGGTGGGGAGGAGGTGGCCAAGCCCAGGATTGCACAAACCCACATCACCTTGGGCTTGTTAATATTAACTCAATCTCTAGTCTGGGGGAGCACCGGCAATCTCTAAAGTCACTGCCCTGATAAATATTGTTTTGCTCATCTTCTTGGTTGGATCTTCAATGATTGTCTCTTGGCCTAAGATTGTGATCCTGCTGAATCCCCCATAAATAAGCAGCTTTAATCCCCTATGATTACATGTCAGGGAACATTCCTCCCATGGGACAGGACAATATCTGGTTAAGGCCCAAATGGAAGTAGAAACCCAGCAGAAGCAACATGAATGGGCAACCAAAGGGCTTCAGGATAATTGTCATCTTGATCCATTTCAATAATTGTGCCATCAAAGCTTCCCCTAGAAACGTATTTTTTCCTGGTGGGCACCCCCTTTCTTTGGTATCTGAATAATTTTTTGACTCCTACTCATTGTTCACATAAACTAAAGTTAGGAAGAAGTAGATTCAGTCAACCATTCTTTTACTCAACCAACTAATACTAAGTTAATCACTCTTTTATCCAACCATCTTATACTAAATTCCAAGCACATGCCAGTCCAGGGCTACACATTATGCTATGTGTAATTTCCATGCAAATTCAGTGAATAACTTTTAATTCAAACTTCTTTATAAGAAGAAGCAAGGGCTTTGTAGATATTCTATTGCACTGCTGTTTATTTAGCAAATTGTCTTCATCATAAAGGGCGGTGGGACAAGTTGTTCACCGCACATGGATGTCCGACGGAGAGAGAATGGGGCCTGAAATCCAGGCCATGCTACACTTGCCAAGTGGTACATCCTGGTATATGGTGACATCCATCTGGTATGAGATGTATTCTTTTTACTTTACACAAAGATGTTATTACTTCAGAGAGTATGTGATAAAATAAGTATAGTAAAATATTAATGATTGAATCGATATGGTAGATTTAAAGTGGCCACTGTAAAAATCTTTCATAATAAAATGTTGAGGCAGGGAAAAGTGGCATGTCATTCTTTGCCAAATAATGCATGGGCCAGAAAGATGCTGTTATGGGTTAGATTGTGCCCCCCCTCAAAAATTTATATGTTGAGGCTCTAACCCCCAGTACCTTAGAATGTGACCTCATTTGCAGATAGGGTCTTCATAGAGGTGATCAACTTAGAATGAGGTTATTAGAGTGGGCCCTAATCCAATAGGACAGGTATCTTTATAAAAAGGGGAAATCTGGTCACTGGGCTGACCAGAGGAAACAGAGGAAAGACAATATGAAAATACAGAAAGAATAGCATGTGGGCAAGAAGATAGTCAATCTACAAGCCAATGAGAAAAGGCTGGAACAGATATTTCCCTCATAACCCTCAGAAAGAACCAACATTGCCAACAGCATGATTTCAGACATCTGGCCTCTAGAACTGTGAGATAATAAATCTCAGTTGTTTAAGGAGCCCAGTTTGTGGTACTTAGTTGCGACAGCCCTAGCAGACTAATTTAGGTGCCTTTTCCTCATCTGCACTGAGGGAGGTCACTGAAGGGTAGCAGAGACTAGATCCTCACCCTGAACTCCTAGAGTACACACAAATGTAAGGAAGGCTTGGGGTTTAGTGTTTTAGTGGGGAGACTTCCTACTGTGGGGTTTGGGTTGCTGGGAATTGACCGTGAGCTAATGTTTGCCTCAGAAAGAAGTGAATGATAGTGAAAAGAAGTCATTATTCATTGACATATAAAGACCAGCTGCTGTCCAATAATGGAGCTACAAGCAGAGAGTTTTGCCACTGATGACTTTTGACACCCAACAGTTTTCCACATATAAAGACACAAGACAGGGTTGTTGAAAACAACAACAACAACAACACAGGAACCCAAACAATCAACCAGACCTGGCAACCAGGGAAAAGATTTGTTAGTGCCTCGTTCTGTTCCTGGTACTAACCACTCATGAGCTATGCCATCTTGGGTAAGCCACTTGAACTCAATTTTCTCATTTGCAAAGACACAAGTTTTGGGGAAGACAAAGGTATTACATGTAAAGCTTTAAGCACATAGTAAGTGCTCAAGAAATGAGGGCAAAAATTCAGAGACAAGATTGAGATAAGCCCCATGAGGACTAACAAACAGGCTCAAAGGCTTGTTTGTACAACAAACAAATGGCTGCCGGTGAAGGTCAGCAAGGCTGTGGATGGCAAAATCAATATTTGGCTGATATCAGGTGTTTTTCCATATTAGACACTGTAAGAATTGACTATGGTTTATTGTCAATCCTGACAGAATGTGTGCTGGAGTAGGAAGAACACTTGCTTGTGAGCCAAGGGAAGGGATTCTAATTCTCACTGTGCTCTGGACTGTGTAACCCTTGATAAGTTCCTTCTAGCTCTCCCAACCCTCTACTTCCTCATTGATACAATGAGAGTGATGGCCTAGACTTAAAAAGACAAACATGTAACCATGCACAATTTCTTCTGCTCTCACATCCACACAGCCATCACCAGTCAGCCATGGCCCTATTTTCATCTTCATTCAGGCACAGTCTCAGAATCCTTCTCAAGATAAGATTCTGAGAATCACTAAAAATAAATCCAAGATGGCAGCAGGGACAGAAACCATTCACTGTCCTGTCCCAGATGATCTCTAAGATGCCTACTAGTTCTTCTGTTTGCCCAGTCTGATTCCTTCCTAGGCCAGAGATGACGTTGTTTTGCATTTTTCAAGATTTTCATTTGATAATTATTTGGGACATTTCACTGCCTGGGTCTTATATTTTGACTTGTCCTTAGGCTTCAGTTTACCTCCTCCCAGACCAAATATCCAACATCCTCACAAGCGTCCTAGATGTTGGTGTCTCCATTATTTTAAGTCACTTGGCTTCCTCTGCCCATGCCCACGACAGTCTTGGTTAATGGATTAAGGCACTCTCATACAGAAAGATGGAGTTTCGAATGCCTTCTGCATTCAGTGTCTCTACCACGGCCTACCAATTGCTTAAAATTGATGCATCAGATAAAAACCACTGGCCATTTCATCACAGGAAAATATGTGCAGAGATACTCTAGAGGAAATTACCGAACCAAGACTAGCTCTGTGTGTGTGTGTGTGTGTGTGTGTGTGTGTGTGTGTGTTGACAGGTCCAGCTTCAAACCAGTGCCATATGAAAGCTTTCTTTTCTGTCCCTAGGTAAGCCTTCATACCACCTTTCCAATTCTTTTCTTACCAATGTAGCCACCTCACAATGTTTTCAGGATGGATGGATGGATGGATGGATGGATGGATGGATGGATGGGAGCATGAATGGAAAAATGGATAGATGGATGGGAGGATGGATAGATGGATGGGAGGATGGATGGGTGGTTCGATGCATGGATGCATGGATGGATGGGAGAATGGGTAGATAGAAGGATAGCAGGATGGATGGGAGATGGATAAAGATAGATGGGAGGATGGATGGGAATATGGATAAATGGATGGGAGGATAGATAATGGATGGAAGGATGGAAAAACACTTTCACTGGGGAATGTGGCATCTTTCCTTCCCCCTTAACCTCTCTGACAGTGTAGCAAAGCCACCCTCCATGACCAAGTCAGTTCAGCATTCTTTGTTCCTCTAGTTCCCCACAGACCAGTGAGCACCGGACATCATGCACCCAAAAGATGTAGGTGCAGTGGGCTAAGGTCTGGAATATTTGCCTAAGGAGGGTACGACCTGCCCTTCCTGTGTGTTTCTGCCTCCATGACCACCAGAATCAGCTGTCGATGTTGGCTACCCTCTCTTCTCCTCAGCTGAGGACAGCTGCCCACAGGGACCAGCCTGGAGGGTGCTGTGGATACTGGTACTGGGTCTGTAAGTAAAAATTTCCTTCCTCTAGCCTCATGTGTGGTCTCTTTAGCTCCCAGTTAGCACCTGAGGCATAGCTGTCTCTGCATGGCTATGGGGTATGGCATGGGGAGGGAACAGAGCAGTGCCACAGGACAGGTGGCTTACCTGTAGGTGAGTCTTACTGTAGAAGGTCACCTTGTTCTGAAATAGGGAGCCAGTGAAAGATAAAACCAAGCCTTTGGGGGCATCAGACCTGGAATCAAAGGTGCTGGCTCAGTCACTGGCCAGTTATAGACCTTGAGCAAGCCACACTATCTCCCTGGGAGATAGATATCTTGAGATTTTGCAGGAGTTGGTTGTGAAAATTAAATAGAGCATTACTCAGAGTATTGGTTCAAAGGACGAGACTTTTATGAAGAGACTGCATAGAAAGGTGTGGAAAAGTTGGAGGAGAAAACAACAGGGTCTCTGGTGAGACACCCAGAGGTTAGCAAAACCAAGGAGCTCTCACTTGCCCAGAGGTGAGGCAGTAAGGAAGAAATGGTTAGGGCAGGAGCCACAGAGGAGGTGCTTTCTGGAAGGACCCAAGATGGTAGAAGGATGCAGCTGCTCAAGTGGCGTGGAGCTGAAGCAGGGAGCCTCCCTGTCCTCCTGCCCAGCACTCCCACCCATACCAAACATAAGAAGAAGCCAGTGGCCAGGAGAGGTAGGAACAGCCAACTTTTGCCAAGTGCTTACTACATGCCATGAGCACATACACTATTTCATTTAACTTTGACTCACAAGGAGTTTAGCCCTGAGCATTATAAGTGCTCCCCACAATATAACTTGTGTTATTGGTTTAATGGGGTTTCCCACTGACCTGGAGGGTGAATTCAGATCCTGGACATTTTTAAGAAATGGGGGAACCAGTGACCCCCACCACACCCCTAGCCCCAAGTTTTCCTTAACAACTTTTTTTAGAATGAGGTGTGTATTTTACCAAATCATAAAGCCTTGTGTGCAAGGTCTCCGAAGATGGGGAGACACGACCGCAGCAGAGGACAGTGGGGGGATGGGCTGGAGTCCAGAGAGGGACAGAGGAGTCTCTTGGTAGAGTTCTTCCTGAGAATCCCCACCTGTCACCGCCATGATCAAGTAGGGAAGTCTATAGGCCCAGGACACTGCCATTCCACAGGATGAAGACTACTTGTTGCTTCCTTCTCCCTCTCTTCCTCCTCCAGCCGATGATCCCAGGGACTGCTCCGTGTTCCTTGGACTTCATTCTGGATACAAAGATAAAGGAAACCCTCACTGGCTTAGAGTTACATCCTTCCCCAACACAAAGGATGTCATGTGGCAAGAACTCAGGCAGACTGTCCTCCTGCCCTGCAGGGAAGACTGTCACTGGCTGTGCCTGTGGCTATGGCTGTGGTTCCTGGGATATCTGGGGCGAAACTACATGCCACTGCCAGTGCAGCACTATTGACTGGACCACCGCTCGCTGCTGCCCCCTGACCTGAGGGGGAGGAGGGCGAGAACCCAATGGTGTGACCATGACTGTAAGGAAACCATACACCTGCCTCAAACTGTTCCTTTCATTTGTTACAATCCACCTCTTGGGTAGTAAAGACAATTTTTACTTAAAAAAAAAAAGGCAGGGCACCGTGATCCCTAGGGTAGGACCTAGACTGTATGGGAAACCCAGGAGTTCTCTCTCTCCCTCACTCAGGGAGCCTACTTAGTCCTTCCCCACCCACTCCCGTCTCTCCAGACCAAGCAGCCAGGTTCTCTCCATTCCATGGGGACAAACACCACTGTTCCCATGCTCACAGGACAGGGAAGTCACCCATGGGACGAGGACAGGCCCACTCAGTCCCAAGTACAAATTCTGAAGGAAGAGTCTGGACATCCTGGATCAGGTGCCCATTTCCCATCAATCAGCACGGCTAGAGGCAGGGAGCAGGATCGGGTGAGCAGGTGGGGAGCTGAATCTTTATATAGTGAATATTATATTTCAAGTAGAATGTATTCTTATAACTAAAATCAAAAGAAAGCAGATACTTTATGATAAAACTGTTGTGGAGTACATGCTCTGTGTGGAATTCAGAGGAAAACCCAGATTCAGTGATTAACAATGCCAAAAAATGCAAGTAATTAGCCATTATTCAAATAACAGTGGTGCTATTTCTCTTTTGTGCCCTTTTAGACTTTTATGGCCCTAAAATTCCATTTTATTGGGAACCCATTTTCCACCTGGTCTTTCTTGACAAGGTTTGTTTTTTTTTTCTACTTCAAACAGTTTCTTTTCTTTTTTTTTAATATTTTATTTATTCACGAGAGACACAGAGAGAGAGACAGAGGCAGAGACACAGGCAGAGGGTGAAGCAGGCTCCATGCAGGGAGCCCGACGTGGGACTCGATCCCGGGTCTCCAGGATCAGGCCCTGGACTGAAGGCGGCGCTAAACTGCTGAGGCACCAGGGCTGCCCCTTTAAACAGTTTCTAAATAAAATTCTGTATTTCAAGAGAAAAAAAAATCTAAAGAAGCCTAAAGGGTACAGCTAGGACTTTTCTCCCCTAACAACTATAGTTTTACCAAACATGTGGTAAACATCACCCACCATGTGCTCACATCAAGCTTAACACAGGTCCAGAGGCAGGACTCGAACCCAGGTCCACCTGATTCCAAAGCCTGTGTCTCACCCCAGGGCACTCAGTGGAGGAAAGTAGCAGGGAGCGTTCCGGGGTGCCGAGTCCTGCTGGACTGGCTGGCCACGTTCTGCGTCTCTATTTGTCCGGGACGGTACACCCCACGCTGTTCTTCTGGCTACTGGTGGCCAGGCTGGGTCCTCACGCCTGTGGCCAAGGGGCTCCTGACCAAGAAAATCACGGGAGCCCAGTGACCCTGTCGGCCTCCCCGATCTCCCTGAACAACTCCCACTTTGCCTTCAGCCTGTACAGGCTGCAAACCCAGCAAGAACGTCCTCCCCCCCCCCCCCCAGCTCCTCCACACCCCCTACCCTGCTGGCTCTCCTGGCCACGCGGGCAGTGCTCACCCAGGTCCTGGAGGATCTGGCTTCGCCCCCGCCCAGGTCCCAGACAGCGGGGTCGTGCGCACTACAGCCAGCAACTCCTTGCCCTCCTGCTGGCCCCGGAGGCCTGCTGGCCAGTCACGGGCAGAGCCTGGCACGCGGTTTTGTCGACCCTGCCCACAACCTGTACCACACTGAGGTCTTCCTCGCTCCCTTCGGGAACAACCACAGGGCCAGGCAGCAGATGGACCACCTCATAAGCAAGAGGACCCATTGGGAAGCTGGGCACTGTCTTGATCCTGGCCAATCATATTTTCTTTAAGAAATTCTCTAGAGATTATTTTTTTTTTAATTTTTATTTATTTATGATAGTCACATAGTCACAGAGAGAGAGAGAGAGAGAGAGAGAGAGAGGCAGAGATATAGACAGAGGGAGAAGCAGGCTCCATGCACCGGGAGCCCGACGTGGGATTCGATCCTGGGTCTCCAGGATCGCGCCCTGGGCCAAAGGCAGGCACTAAACCGCTGCGCCACCCAGGGATCCTCTAGAGATTATTTAGATCCCTTTGCAGTTAGCTACAAAGTTCATCCGTCTTTTGCCCAAGAGGAGTATTTCCCTCCACCTTCTTGCTGCCCCTCCAAGAATTCAATCACTTAACTCTCCTGCACCTGCAGCCCCTCCCTCTTCTGGTACCTTCTCCTGAACATCCCAGCTCTGTCTCAGGCGGTAGCCCCATCACAACCAAAATTTTAGGTCGGGGTGCCCCCACGAAGGCACATAAGTTGGGTGTTTCGCAGCGAATGAACACGTGCTTTTTGGGTTTGTTTGTTTTTTTAATTCAATTAGCCAACATAAAGTACACACTGAGTCCCAGATGTAGTGTGCAGCGATTTACCAGTTGTGTGCAACACCCAGTGCTCATCCCATCACGAGCCCTCCTTACTGCCCGTCACCCAGTTACCCGGTCCCCCCATTTCCCTCCCCTCCAATGGCCCTCAGTGTGTTTCCTAGAGTTAAGAGTCTCTCATGGTTTTTCTGCCTCTCTGTTGACTTCCCGTTCAGTATTCTCTGTTCAAAAAACTCACTTTTTTCAAGTTGTAACTGCAGAACATGAAGCTACGTTCAGGGCCCTTGTAACAGCCTTGCCCCCTCGGGCTATCCCGGCTCACCGGCCGTGCCACCCATCACAGGTCTTGCTTCTGGGCCCAGGGCTCATCCCAAAGAGTTTTTGCAAGCTGCCTCTCACCCACCCTTGAAAAGAAACTCCTTGTTGAGCTGGGGATCCTGTCCTGAGGATGTCCCTGGATCCTGAGGATCTGTCCTGGCGTCCCCCCAGCGTTGCTACATTTAACTCTATTTTGTGGACTCTCCTCCCTGACACTTCCTCCTGTGGGCTCAGCGTGGCTTTGCTGGTTTTCTTAGCTCTGCCGTTTCTGTGTATCTCCCTGTCATGTGGAGCCTGTTAAAGACGGTGTTCCACAGAGTCCTCCCTTGGTCATCTTCCTTGGCCAAGTTTGGCTCTCCAGCGGCCCCTACCCCTCCTGCACTCTCTATGCCCACCCCCACCTCTCATGAGCTCCAGATCCACACCTCCACAGGCCATCAGGTCCCCTCCACCCAAATATCCAAGACATGCCCTAAGTTCAGCATGTTCAAAAGAAGAAGAATCCCTTCCCACTGACCCTACAACCCCCCAAATCCCCCTCTTCTGTTTCTTTTCCTTTAAGTGTCAGGGCATCTGCCAAACCAGCTCTAACCATGAGCTGGGCAGATCTTCTATCTCTTCCCACCCCTCCCACACTACACTTCTAAGCAGAAGCCACGACCTGTGGGGACCTCCTCTCTAATCTCTCTCCAGGCTGTGCCACTGTCCCTCTCCACTGCCACTAGCCTCATCGGGCTCCATTACCTTTTTTTTGTTTTTTTAATTTATTTATAATAGGCACACAGTGAGAGAGAGAGAGAGAGAGAGAGGCAGAGACACAGGCAGAGGGAGAAGCAGGCTCCATGCACCGGGAGCCCAATGTGGGATTCGATCCCGGGTCTCCAGGACCGCGCCCTGGGCCAAAGGCAGGCGCCAAACCGCTGCGCCACCCAGGGATCCATTACCTTTTACCAGAAGTATTGCAATTGCTTCTCAACTGGCTTTCCTGTTGTCTCCCTTCACCCATTTTCCATGCTGCTGTCGGGGTAACCATTCCATCAACCAGATTTGACCTCGTAGCCCCACTGCTGAACACCTGTGAGTCACCCCAGCCCAACTTAGGACCGTGCTCCACATCTTTGGCACAGACGCCAAGGCCGTCCAGTGACCTGCTCCCCGCTGATTGCTTCAACCGCACCTCTTGCCACCCTCCCTACTCCCCTCTTTCTGAGAGCATCACAGGTTATTCGCATGAAACAATACACCTTTTCTGAACTGCATGATCCCTCCACTCTATGGGCCTCTCTACACAGGCCACCCACTCCTCTGCCCCCCATCTCCTCTCCACTTTCCCCACCACTGGGTACCCACCCATCAGGGCTCAGCTTCAAAGTCACCACCCCCAGGAAGCCTTCCTTAACATCCTCCACCACTGGGGTCACCACATTTAGAAATAAAACAAAACATGGGCATAATTATATTTATTTTTTAATTTATTTATTAATGAGAGATACAGAGAGAGAGGCAGAGACACAGGCCGAAGGAGAAGCAGGCTCCATGCAGGGAGCCCGACATGGGACTTGATCTCGGGTCTCCAGGATCACTCCCTGGGCTGAAGGCAGGCGCCAAACTGCTGAGCCACCCAGGCATCCCCTATATTTATATTAGAAACAATTTGTTTCTCTGAAATTTTGTCTGGCAACCCTACACACCGTCCCCCCAAAGTAGGTGGAGGTGAGAGAACCAGTTTTCGTTTTGAACATGCGGAGCATGAGATGCTTCTAGAATATCTGGATGAAGGTGACCAGTTGGCCAGTGGGGATTTGGGTCTGGAGTTCATAAGAGGTGTGAGCTGTGCTTAGAGAGTTGGAGGTCTTCAGTGAACAGGAGGAGTAGAGCTGCTGGAGGGGACCCATGCCTCTCTCTCCTCTGTGTCCTTATGGCTCCACCTCCTTTCCTTAACCTGAAGATGTAACACGCAGTATCAGAGTTTTCTAATTACTTACTTCTAGCCCGCAAGACTGTGGGCTTCTTCATACGGGAGATGCTATTGTTCTGTATCACACCCAGAATCCAGACACTGTCAAGATTAGTGTTCAGAAATTCAGCTCCCTGGTTCTCGGCGCCTCCTGCACTGCAAGGCTGGCTATGAGCCCCTCAGAGCTGAACCCCTCAACTTCTAGATGGGAGCCTCAGCTGCCAGACGAGAAGGGAAGGCAGGGAGCCAGCTCCAAAGGAGGAGGGGTGGGCTCAGCCCAACCCTGACAAAGCTCCTCAGGCCCTCTAGCCCACGTTTCCCTGTAGACGGCACCCAACTGATATTAGGGGAGAGCATAGTGTCATATTTTGGAGAGTTGCAGTGAGCACCGTAATGGTAAAATTAATAGCTAACAATTCCTGAGCAACTACTATGTACTAGACACTGGGCTCAGGCTTCACGGAGGGCATCTCATTGAATGCTGACAGATATCCAACGAGGTCGTTGTTACACCTCCGGTTTATGCATGAAGAAGTGGGTGGTCCTCATTCTCTCTCTGGCCTCACCTCCTACCACCCTCTCCATCACTCCTTCAGCTCCAGATCCACAGGCTTCCCAATGTCCCTTGAACACGCCAGACTCATTCCTGCCACTGGGCCTTTGCACATGGCATCCCCTCTCTGGGATATTCTCCTTACCATTCATTCCATCACTCCCTCACCCCACTGGGTCTTTCCCCCATATCACCTTTCCAGGAAGGCTTTATGCGAACCGATAACTCCCCTCTCCTGACATTTCCTATCTCCTTTCCCTTTATCTCTCTCCTCAGCACTACCACCATCAAACATATTTTTCCTTATTTTACTTGCTCCTTGTTTGCCCTGACACATAAAGCTCCCCTCTGACAGCGGGTCCCTTGTGCACGACTGTATTGCCCGCATCAAGAATGATGCCTGGCACACAAGAGCCCCTCCCAAACTACCTCCCAAATGAATGAAGTCCCTGGCATCAGATGCCCTCTGCTGGGAATGCTGGCGGTGTCCTGTCTCTTACCAGGGAAATGGAAAATCCTCTTTGACCCAAAGCTCACCAAGACCAGACCCTTCTCAGTGAGTGAGGGGGTCAAGATCCTGGTGCCCATGATGCAGCAGCTGGGCCGGTTCCAGCTTAAGCATTTCTACCACCTGCACAGCCATGTCCTCCGGCTGCCATGCAGCTGCAACGTCACTGCTGTCTTCATCCTACCTGACACAGGAAAAGCCAGGGACACAGAAGAGGCTCTCATGACAGAGCATTTTGACACATGGACTCAGCCCTTGCCACTAAGGTAAAACCCCAGCTGTCTCTGCTCCCGAATGTAGTGAACCCACCTCAATGGCCACCCTCTCCACCCCTGTGACTGGGAGGCTGTGACCCTTCTGGTCTTAGGGCCCATGATGGGAGGGAGTGGGGCCCGTTCACACCCTAACCATTAGGCAGGATTCAGCCAAACACTCCTGCAAGCCATGGAAAGCAGTGTGCTGTCACAATAAAACATTCAATCTTCCTCTGAGGGATTTACAGTTCATGTGAGGGTTTCAAACACTAAGACGTTGTAAAGGACCAAGCAGCATTTCACTTAGCTTTACCCAGTGTTTCCCAAAGAAGATTTGAACATGCCATGCATTTCCACATAAGACCTAGAAACCAACTATGCTACTATGGAAGCCATGGCTGGAGAGAGATGCCTCCCAGCTATTCATTGATTTATTTTTTGTGACCAGTGAATGTCCCAGTGGGAGCCAAGACCAGGCCCCTTTACACCTGGTCATGGTGTAATGAGCCACCCACACTTCCCATCCCTCCTCTTTGCCATGTCCTTCATCCACTCGCTTGCTCCCCTACGGTACCTGAAGCCTCTGCTACTCAAAATGTGGTCTATGGACCAGCATCATTGGTTTCATCTGGGAGTCTGTCAGAAATAGAGGACCTCAGGCCCCATCCCACACCTACTGACTCAGAGTCTTTATTTTAGCAAGACCCCAGGGGATTCCCATGCACTTTGAAGACTGGGACTCCAGGGAAGTCCCACTGCTTCCGGGTAGATCTTCAAGATCCCCAGCCGTTACAAATCACCAAGTGCTGTCTCACATGAGCCATCTCTACAGCCATCATTTTGTCTCAGCACATAATGGACCAGACACTCTCCACTGGGGTGGGGGAGGGGGGGTGCTATAAACTGCGTATCATGCGATGTTTGGCAGCATGTCTGGATGCCCGTACAACCTGCCACCACCCCCAGTTGTGACCACCAGAAAAGTCTCCAAACATTGCAAGCTATCCCCTGGAAGACAAAGTCTCCTTTGTGCTACAGGATGAACCCAGGTGCAAACTGTGGGCTCCTGCACCCTGCCCTCCCTGGGTTCTTTCTCAGCACCACCCAAGACCTGGCCCAAGACTATACATGGAGTGAACCACACTGAGTTCAGGGTTGAGGTTTTCACCCCCACAGAACTTTCTCAGTCCTGCCCCTAGAGAGGACTGAGACTCAGCTCTCCTCCCCATTGCTTGGCCCCCTGCAAGGCACCAGCAGAGGTGAGGAAACCATTGGTTCAGCTCCCAGTGGAGATAAGGAGGCCAAGGACAGACGCATTCTCAGCACTCGGTCTCTCCCTGCAGCCATGAACCTAGACAGCCACGATCAGGCCATGCCATGGGCAGAGCCCCTGTGTGCTTTTCAGGAGCAGACATGGAAAGGTGAGCCAGGAGGAAATAGGAAAGCCTGGGTCCCCGCCCTGCCCCAGAGCCACCCTCAGGCAGGGACACAGGGCAAGGCTATATGCTGGGCCTAAGACAGACAGACAGCCTCCTGGACTATGAGGCCCAGTGCAGGCCAGTCTGAGAGGCAGCAGCATGGCTGGAGGGCAAGCTTTGGCTGTGGGTTCTTTCCTTGCTCTTTAGAAACTGTATCACTTGGGGAAAATCACTTAACCTGTTGGGTGCTCCATATTCCCATTGATGAGAAGCAGGTATTGGTAGCACCCAGTTCCCAGAACCACTGTGAGAACAAATGAAATCACCTTATAAAGTACCCAGCACAGGTCTGTTCATTGAAGACACCAAGTAGACACAGCTGACCTGGATTTTATGCTATTAACTAACAGGTGGTGAAATTGTTGGCCAGGGCCATTTATTAGGTGATATTATTTCAGCTCTCTTCTCGCCTTTCATTCCCCTAAATAGCAGAAGGAGGCCATATTTTCCAAAACTCTTTTTATCTGGGAACAGTCAACTGGACCAACTCTTGCCCTCAATGGACATGGTGGGTATGTCCCATTACCACGCAGGAATCACAGGCATTTCTCTACAAAGCATCCCCATGAGGATCTCCAGGGTGAGTTAAATTACACCCCAGGTGTCTGGGCCATTTGTAACGCACCTCTCTTCCTCCTTCATCCAACATGCACGGGGTGGGGAGGCGGCAATGCCATGTCTGAGCCATGCTCGGGGGGTAAACAGGGCTCCCTAGCTGGTGGGCAAGTCAAACGTGGAAATGGTGAGTTACAACACCCCCATGGTGTCCTGAGGACAGCTGCTCCAGAGGAGAGGGCTGAGCCTCATTTGGGAGTGAGGGGTAATGCCTCCTTCCCAAGCTCTCCACTAAAGCAAGCACTCCTGCTTTGGGGAGCCGGGAGGAGCTATGGAGAGCACGAGACCAGGTGTGTTTCTGCAACTCCCCCCCCCCACCCCGGGAGAGCAGGGGAGTCACCTTGTGGTGCCTAGACTGAGTCCTGAAGTCCTAATACCACTGTGGGATCTCCGGAGAGTAGAAAGGGGAATTATCTGGAAATATTAACCAGCTTTAGGAGAAGGCAAGTACTGGGGGGGGGGGGGGTGCAGCGTGAGTGGTGACAGGCAGGATGGGAAGTGGGGCTGCAGTGAGCTGGATCTGGCTCCAGAGGAGCCTTGTCAGCCAGGCTAAGGTGGTGGGACAGTCACCCTGTGAACTGGGGGAAGAAGGAAGACCACCAGGGAGCTGTAAGCAAGGATGGGATTGCATCTGAGCTTCAAGGAATTCAGGCCGATGTCCCAAGGAAGGAGATCACAGCAGAGCCTGAGGATCCGAGGGTGGCAGGTGGATAAGCTAGCCGGTGACAACACAGGCAGGGCTCAGAGAGAGGCAACATAGACAGTGAGAAGCGTTGAGCAGAAGAGGCATTTGCAGGTGGAAATGCCAGACTGTGGCTGGCTTGGGGGTGGGGAGTCAACCAAAAGGACACCAGCTGTCTGAGAGGCGAGGGGAAATCCATGCAAGGCAAGAGCATCCCATGAACACACACCGTGGAGGGGCAGAGGGGACCCTGCCGTAGAGGAGGGACTGCACAGAACAGCACGGCGAGCCCTGCAACCAAGGGTGCCAAGCCCGATGGGGAGAGACAGCATCCTCCATCTGTTTGGATGAGGAATCAGTCTCTACCAGGGGACAGAACACCCCAGGTCATGCATCTCATCTTGATAGAATGGGGAGTCGATTGCCAGTCTCCTGGGCACTGGCGGTACTCTGTGCGCCCCAGGACACAGCCTCTCCCCGGCAGACAGAGGGTCAGAGCTCAGACTGAGGAGCGGTGTGGCCACCCCTGGAGGAGGGGCAGCTCATGCTTGGATCAGTGCTCTGAACCTCGGTCCCCGCAGGCAGTGCACACAGCAGAGCTGACCATGGATAAGAAAGGAGAAGAGGCCCAGGATACCTTGGGCTTCCAGGCCCTCCCCAGATCCCAGGCCCTCCCCAGGTCCCATGCCCCACCCCCTTTCATTTCAACCAGACTTTCCTGCTATTAATGTTTGAGGAAGGCAGTCGCAGTCTCCTCTTCATGGGGAAAGTGATGAATCCCATAGCAAAGCCATAGTCAGGTGGCCAGAGGACCTGCCTCCCTCCCCCTCTACCATCCTGGGCTCCTGAGGAGAAAGGAAAAACAAGACCAAAGTTTACTGAGCACACAGCTCATGGGTCTATCTTCTGGGCTTTGCACAAAACCCCTCTGAGTCATTATCCCCATTGCACAGATTAGCACACCAAGGTCCAGAACAGCTGCGCGATCACAAGCCAAACTCACTGCCCCAACACCAACATTTCTGGGAGGATCTGCAAATTCAGATCGCTCTCATGACCTTCTGGCAGCTTCACATCTGGACTTCCTCCTCTGCTTGCAGTTCTCTCATGCCCTGCTGCCTGAACCGTGGCAGACCTGTGTTCCTTTGGAGAAGTGGCTCAACGAAGCAGCAAATGCAGCCTTGTGAGGGTGTTTTGGTGCCACTGGGCCAGTGGTTCCCCCACATGACTCGGGGAACCCACTGTGAGTGGCGCAGGCGCCATCTGTGTGACATAGAGGGTAGGACTGTGTCATCAACACCACCTGATGGCAACCAACGGTTTGGCCCAGAGGTTTACGAGGGGCCAGCTGAGTTTCACATCCTTCCACAAGTGGTTGAGAAGGAAGCACTCAAGGGAACTTCTCAGGTTCTCTTTGGCAAGAAAGACTACTTAATATTATTTGTGTTTGGAAGCACCTGCATGCCTCAACAATGCTCCTGCAAAGGCTAAGCCAGCCCGATGCTCCCTAGACCCAGTCCACCAGTCAGTCCTATGTAAATCCTCTGAGTAAGCACCCACTGAGTACCTGACGTGTGTGAGGCATGGTCCTGAGGCTGAAAGGAACAGAGGAGGCAGTCCCATCCTCAAAGAGCTCGTCATGGAGGTGTGCACGGGGCACACCACCCACTGCAACCACTCCTGGTCTGGGATTGTAATATATTCTCTTTTGCTACAAATAGGATACATGTCCTCCCTGGGAGGCATGTCAAGTGGAATTTTAAGCTGAATGGTCAAGGAGCCCAGGTCGGCCAGAATCTGAATCATGATAACAAGATGGTAAAGGTGTAGCCTGAGGGCAAACTGGAGCCAGAAGATCACAGCAAGCTGGTGGGAGTCCGTGGGAACTCTGATCCCATAGTCATTGGGATCACTGACTACTATCACCAGCTACCCTGCCTCAGGTTCAAGTGTCCCCTCTCTGACCACTGCCTTCTTTCTTTCCAGCTCATTCCTTTTGGCACCCAACCCCAACAAGCCTTCAGCCCACTGGGATGCATGATCCATGGACCCTACCAGTTACCCCCTCCCTCTCTTCCTCGGGCCCTGGCTTCCTCCTTGCCCTGCTTAAATCCCATAACCAGCTGTACCCTCAGCTCCTTTGCCCTTCTCTGTCTTTATCAAAACTCCCCAATTCTCCCCTTGCTCCAAGCCGACATGCAAATTGCTGAATATAGCTGACACTGATGGGTGTCATTTCAAATTCATGATCACTAAACCTCAAAAGAGGCCTTGATCCTAGGAGCAATCACTCTCTACATGAGCCCTTTTATTCTCCCACTGCCTTAAGTAAATACTTCATAACCTGGCTTTCATACCTTCACCTCTAACGCTTCCTGCCCCAAATCACTCTCAGATGATGACCTCATTTCCATTTTCCCTGGCAAAATATAGGCAATACTCATCTGCCCACCACCTGCAGCTCTGCTCATACCTCCACCTTTCCTTTTATCAGCATGGAGAAGCTGGTTGTGCTCCTAACTGAGGCCACCGCTTCACCTACACCACTGGCTGTATTTTATTTTATATCACCCACACAAGGACACCACACCAGCAATCCTGCCCCTCCACCTCCTCAATCACAAACTCCCCCCCCCCCCCATCTACTGGGCTTGTTCTATCAGGATGCAAACATGCTCCTATTTCTTCCATGAGATGGATGCATGCATGCATGCATAGATTAGGTATAGGTATATAGACACACACACGATGCTAGATAGCCACAAACATAGATGATGATGATGATAGATAGATGATAGATAGATAGATAGATAGATAGATAGATAGATAGATAGATAGATAGATAAATGTAGAAGTATAGATAAATATAATCACTCCCCCCCCCCCCACAGCATACACACCACTGTGGTCTATCAACATAGTGGAATACCAACAAAAAAAAAATATCTATTGATATGTGTACTACAATGTGGATAAATCTCAAAAACAATATGTTAAGTGAAAGAAGCCAGACCACTTCGATGATGAATGGATAAGGAAGATGTGGTCTGTATACAATGGAATATTCCTCAGCCATCAGAAAGGATGAAAACCCACATTTTGCTTCAACATGGATGGAACTGGAGGGTATTATGCTGAGTGAAATGAGTCGATCAGGGAAAGACATCATATGGTTTCACTCATACATGGAATATAAGAAATAGTGAAAGGGACTATAAGGGAAAGGAGGAGAATTGAATGGGGAAAAATTAGAGAGGGAGGCAAACCATGAGAGACTCCTAACTCTGGGAAACAAACAGAGGGTTGCAAAAGGGGAGGTGGATGGGGGTATGGGGTTACTGGGTGATAGGCACTGAGGAGGGCACTTGATGGGATGAGCATTAGCTGTTATAATATATGTTGGCAAATTGAATTTAAATTTAAAAAAATAATAAGAATTTAAAAAAGAAAGAAGCCAGACCAAAAATATATGATTCCACTTATACAAATTAACCAGAAAAGGCAAAAGTATGGAGCCATAAAGCAGATCAATGGTTGCTGACAGTTGGACATCAGAGTAAGAATTGATAGCAAAATGGTTTATGGGATTTTTTTTTATTTGTGGCAATGGAAATGATCCAAAACCTAATGACATTGGTACAACTCTAAATTTACTAAAAATCATTGAATCATTCACTGTCAGTGGGTGAATCTTGTGGTACATCAATTATATCTCAATAAAGCTGTTTAAAACAACCCTTTACAGATACATGAAACAGCACTGAGGAGGAAATTTTACTGCTTCAAATGCATATGTCACCATATACACTAAAAAAAAATGATAAAAATCATCATCATCTGAAGACGTTAAAAGAACCATAAATAAAATGAAACAGTGTAAAAAAGACAAATGAAACAAATAAAATGAAACAGTGTAAAAAAGACAAATGAAACAATGTAGAAGAAAGGAAATAATAAACATGACAGAAGTTAATGAAATAGAAATAGAAAGCAACATAGAGTAAGACTGATTAAGAAACTCAAAAGTCAGTTTTTGAATATACAATAACATTAATGACCCCTTGGTGAGACTGATCAAGAAAAACAGAAGAGAAACACTAATAACTAAGGCCAGAAATGAAAAATGGACCATTCCTGTGCATCCGGAACATGCTAAAAAGAAAAAAAAAGTAGTATGAGTATGTTATAGAAACTGTATATACATTAATTTTTAAAGGTAGATTAAATGGACATTTTTTTAAAATCCTACTTGAATAAATAGGAAATCTGAGTAGCTCTCTGACTATGAAAGGAATTAAGTCCATGTCTAAAAAATTTCTTGGGGGGCAGCCCGGGTGGCTCAGCGGTTTAGCGCCGCCTTCGGCCCAGGGCCTGATCCTGGAGATCTGGGATCGAGTCCCACATCGGGCTCCCTGCGTGGAGCCTGCTTCTCCCTCTGCCTGTATCTCTGTCTCTCTGTCTCTCTCTCTCTCTCTCTCTCTCTCTCTCTCTGTCTATGAATAAATAAATAAAATCTTTAAATAAAAAAATAAAATAAATAAAAATTAAAAATTTCTTGAAAGGAAACTCTAAGCCCAAATGATTTCTCTGGCAAATTCTGCCAAACATTTAAGGAAAAAGTAACACCAAATATACACACTTTTCCAGATTTTTAGAATAACAGGGTACATTTCCCAAATTGTTCAATGAGGCCAGCCTGAAACTGATACCTAAACACGGCCAGAGCAGTAGTCAAAGGGCAACTTGTGACCGCTGTGTGTGACACATTGCATTGATTATTTCCACTTATCAGCACGATACCCCTTGTAGGCAGGCACAATTCTTCACCTCGCTTAATGGACCAGAAAATTGAGGTCTGCAGACAGTAAGGGATTTGCCAAAATCACGTAATGAGTAATTGTTGGAGCCACCCTGGAGTTCGGGTTGACAAATTCCAAAGGTCCCTGGCAGTTCCTTTTACTGTTTGAATTCTAGCCTCCTGCCTTCTCTGACTTCAGGGAAGACAGAAGCTTAGGAAACGGAGCCTTGAAGAAGTCAGGCAACTTGCTCAAGGTCACAAAAGAAGTTGGGGACAGAGCAAGAGGCAGGCTGGGACTGTGCTCCAGGCCCCTGCAAAGGACATGCAGAACTGGCCCACTGCATCCCCTGTTCCTGGGACTCTTTTTCAAGCCACTGCCAAGTGTGCCATACGTGGACCGCCAGAGGGCGTTCCCATCACCACCCCACACCGTGCGCCAACCTCCTGGGTTTAGGAATCTGCCCTGCAGAATTCCTACAGATCTAGACTGGAGTGCCCATAATCCCTGCTCTGCTGTGGGACCGGCTAGGGAAGGAATGCATGAAGCTGGAGGTAGCTGAACTCTGTGGTGAGGACTTTGGCCAAGGCACCTGGGTTCAAATTCTGACTCCTCTACGTACTGGCGTGACTTCAGGTAAGCCCTCCAACCTGTCTCTTGCCAGTCACCCAATCTGGCAAATGAGAATATCAATCATCACTAGTATTCCTATGCCTTGGAGTACATCAGGCACTGTTCTGGGCTCTCTCCACATATTACTGCAGGCATTCTTTACCACAACCTAATAGATTCTAGATACTAGGATTTCTGTTCCTCAGCTCAGGTATAAAGAGCTTATGTAAGGTACCCAACATCACAAAGCTGGGGTCTGGATTTGAACCCAGATCCATGCTCTTGACTACTGTACTGTCCTACATGATAATAATACCCTGTGGGTTCTTGTGAGGATCGAATAGACGAATACTCAGAAAACACCAGAGCCAGCACCAGTGAGGACTTGATAAATGCTGACTGCTGTCCTCACTGGGTACTGGACCCTATGCTCAGTGTTTTACACATGGCTATGAAACCAGAGCAGAGCAGGAATTGGCAGGTAGGAAGTCTAGAGGGAAATAAAAGGGAAACTTACCGGTGAATTGATGGCTTCTCTGGGCTGATTTCCTGCCTGTCCAGGAGAAGACAGCTCCAGAGAGAGTTAGAGTCCTGCTTAGTCCAGGAAAAGCCCGAAGGCTGAGCATACAGGTGGAACAGGTAGCCTCAGCAATGTGGGCCAGCAAGGCTGCAAGAAAGGGGGTCAAGCAGTTCCCCTGACCTACCACAACTAAAAGGCAGGCTCTGGAACCAGCAAGGGCCATCTCAGGTTAGTCTGCAAAGCTCAAGATTTAGCCCATCCCACCCCCACGCTGGCCATCAGTACAGGTTGGCATCCTACTGTGCTGTGTTGGAATGCCAACACGTAGGCACAGTAGGATGCCAACACGGCTCATGATTCCTTGGGTAAACAGCCAGCCAGTGCTCAGCAAAGGCCAGCCAAGACTCCCACCTGGTGATTCTAATCACCACAGGTCCCTGGCTTGACCTGACCTGTCCCGCACCAGATGGGACTCCAGGCAGCACTGCCTTATCCACAAATCTATAGAAGTTAGAAGGCCCTAAGCAACCATGCCAGTCCCACCTTCTATGGTTCGCAGAATTGGGCAAGAGGAACCCAAGCTACCCATTTGTGATGGAGTGATTTCACTTGAGGGTGATGGTTACTCTTAGAGGACTCTAGCCAGAAGCTCCTCCCAGGATTTGAGGTGAACCCTAAAAGACCAGCAGGTCTTTCCTGAATGAGACTCAGATGCATCAATGCTGAACAGGGCCCCCTGGTATGGAGGGAATGGATCTCACTCGCCTGAAGGCCATGAGCCATGGTCTGGCACACAGACCAGAGGTTCAGGGAACACGGAACTAACAAATGAACATCTGACTCAAAAGTACTTAAGAGAAACGTTCATGTAGAAAATTAGTCCCCCACATTAAGGTCCTCATGTTCATGGTTAAAGACAGTCAGGCTAATAATAGCCAGTCCTTGGTAGGTGCCAGTCACTAAGGAGATAAAATAACAACAATTTTAGCTCTGGCTGTCCTGAGTGAGGCCTAACCACGCGCTCACTGCTGCGCTAGGCTCACGGATGCATCCAGCCTTAACCATGTGTATATACATGTATATGTATTTTCAGAATTCTTTCAGAATCCATTTTATACACATAACCTTTGACTCTTAAATACTTCCGTGTTTATTTTCCAAGAATTTGGGATATTCTTTTTCAGTAAAGCTCTCAACTTCAGGAAAGTCAGCCATGCTACAACCCTTTCCTCTCATGTACCGTTCATATTCCAATCTTGTCAACTGTCCCAATAATGCCCTTTGTAGCACACATTCCCACAGTTAAGGAGGATGCATTGATGTACCCATCAGGGATGACTTGATGGTTTTTCAGGGGTCACCTCAAACCCTGGGGAGAAGCTTCTTGCTGAAGACCTCCCAGAATCACCGCCTCCTCCTCTGAAATCACACCATTACAGATGCCATGCCTCTTTGATCTCCTCCGAGTGGTAACACATTTTTGTCTTTTATGACACTGACACTTTTAAAGAACACAACCCCTGAAGTAATTAAATGGCACATACATATGGGAAAAGACTAATTTGACCCCCATTTCACACCATGTACACAAACCAGATCTAGATGGACTGCAGATCTAAATGTGATAAAATAAAGAAATAAATGCTTTCTAAATAAGAAAATAGGTTTCACAACATCAGGAGAGGCAAAGATTTCTTAAGCAGGACATAAGCAGCCCTGACTGCAGAATAAACAGAAGGATTGGGCCCCACTGGAACTATGCACTATGTTCACGGAAGATTCCATACAGATAGCAAAAAGTCAGGCCACAAACTTAGAGAAGCTTTTTCGCAATATATTTATCTCTCTCCCCGGCACTCCTACCAATCAATAGAAAACAATAATCTGACAGAAACAGTCACTTCTCCCCAATCTTACTTAAACAGGGTACTTCTCAAAAGACAACACCCTTAGCTAAGAGGGAGAAACTACATTATCTTTTAACCCAGGGGTTTCCAGCTCTTGTATATTTAACAAAAATGTTTAAGCTTATCTGGCTCTCCCATGTTTTATTCCAAGTAGAAAGTATAAACCAGACCATACCTCCCACAGCTCACCTGGAAATCTCATCATCTACTAGCTCATTTGTTCCACTTTCCACATTCATGTTACCACAGGTGACAGCGTTGCTAAACTTTCTGACTCTGCGGAGTAAGAATGCTCTTCCTCCTTCCCATAGCCTGGACCCTACTTTTCATTAAGCTCTTAACAACAACCTCCAAAAGGGTCACAGGCGTCCACTAACTGTCATTATAAGACCTTTCCAACTCAGCTGCCCCAAAACTACTACCTCATTCTCTTTGTTATGCAGCACCTCACCCACTCCCAGGTATCTAAATCTATTCTAGGTACTATAGTCTAATAATAAATTATCTAAAATTTTAATAGCTTAAACAACAGTTTATCATGCTCTTGTATTCTAAGGAGAGGAATTCAGGCAAGGCATGGCAGGAGTGGCTTGTCCCTGTCCTCATGATGGCTAAAGGCCCCTGCTGAAGGTTTTTCAGTAAAGGGCAACCACCATAATACCAAAAATAGAATAAATATCTTTTGAACCAATAGGAGAAAATTCAATCTCTTCCAGGCAAATAAATAAGAGACACCAAAAGAAAAAAATAGATAGTAAATGGAATATATGAAATAAAATGGTATGTTAGTGCTAATACAACAATAATTAAAAATAAATGTAAATAGGTGATTTTTGCCAATTGAAAGACAGAGACTCTCATTTTTGGTTCATAAAAATATATTCAACCAAATGTTATATAAGTGAGACATTTTTAAAACAAGAAAGCACAGGGGCACCTGGGTGGCTCAGTGGTTGAGCTTCTGCCTTTGGCTCAGGTCATGATCCCAGGGTTCGGGGATCAAGTCCCATATCAGGTTCCCTGCAGGGAGCCAGCTTCTCCATCTGCCTCTCTCTCTGTGTTTCTCGTGAATAAATAAATAAAATCTTTAAAAAAAAAAACCCACTTGGAAATGAAAGGATGGAATATAACAGACAAGTGTGAACCAAAACAAACTTAGGAAAGCAATCCTCATAGACAAAATAGAATTTAAGGCAAAATGTGTCATGAGAAACAAAGATAAGCGAAAAATAAGCAATAAAGAGAATATAATTATCAAAACTTCTGCTTTAACAGCCTCAAAGTACATCAGCCAACAACTGACAGAGATAAATGAATGAATAATTGTGACAGGAGATTTTAACATTTCCACTGAGAAACCAAAAGGGCAAGCAAGTAGAGAATCAGCATAGATGATGAATAAAAGAATAAGCTTGGGCAGCCCTGGTGGCTCAGCGGTTTAGTGCTGCCTTCAGCGGGGGGTGTGATCCTGGAGACCCAGGATCGAGTCCCACATCGGGCTCCCTGCATGGAGCCTACTTCTCCCTCTGCCTGTGTCTCTGCTTCTTTTTTTTTTTTTTTAATAATTTTTTTTAATTTTTATTTATTTATGATAGTCACACAGAGAGAGAGAGAGAGAGAGAGAGGCAGAGACACAGGCAGAGGGAGAAGCAGGCTCCATGCACCGGGAGCCCGACGTGGGATTCGATCCCTGGTCTCCAGGATCGCGCCCTGGGCCAAAGGCAGGCGCCAAACCGCTGCGCCACCCAGGGATCCCTGTGTCTCTGCTTCTGTGTGTGTGTGTCTCTCATGAATAAATAAAATAAAAATCTTTAAAAAAAGAATAAGCTCAAGTAATTATACATATACATGTATGTATACACATTTACGCATACTGAACAGATACTACCCATTATTTTTTAAGAAAACATCAAGCATTTATAAAGATAAAGCATATATGATTGCAAAACATCATAAATAAGTTCCACATGTTCAATATCATATATGGACATAACTCATTTTATTGTGCTTCACTTTACATGCTTCACAGATACTGTGTTTTTTCAAATTGAAGGTTTCTGGCAATCCTGAATCAAGCAAGTCTGTTGGCACCATTTTCCTGACATTTTCTCATTTCATGTCTCGGTGTCACATTTTGGTCATTCTCACAATATTTCAAACATTTGCACTATTATTATATTTCGTAGGGTCATATCTGATCAGTGAGTATGACCTGCAGAAAGCTCAGATGATGTTCAGCATTTTTTAGCAATAAAGTACTTTTTAATTAAGGTATATACATTGTTTTAGACATAATGCTGTCGGACACTTAATAGACTGTAGTGAGGTATAAACATAACTTTCTATATACTGGGAAGCCAAAACCTTTACTTGACTCACCTAATTGTGATATGCACTTTATTGTGGTGGTCTGGGACCAAACCAAACACATCTATTAGGTATGCCTTGTAGGTAATATTTTTTGCCCATAATGAAATAAAAGTAAATAACAAGATGGGCACCGGAGTGGCTCAGTTGGTTAGGCATCTGCCTTCAGCTCAGGTCATGATCTCGGGGCCCTGGGATCAAGTCCTGCATCGGGCCCTCTGCACAGGGTAGGGAGTCTGCTTCTCCTTCTCCTCTGCCCCTTCCCCATTCTCTCTCTCTCTCTCTCAAATAAATAAACAATCCTTTTTTAAAAAGTAAATGACAAAAGAGTAGCCTAAGGTTCTAAATACACTAAATGACTTATTGCTAAGTTACCCTGGTGTTAAAAATAAAACCATAAAGAATACTAAGAAACACACCAGAACATGACAATGATAACAGTCAATATCAAAAACTTGAGGGGCATCAAAAATTAGATGAAGACTTAATTTTAAATACATTTATAGGGAGACTGGAAATGTTAAAAAGTAGGAAAGCTAGGTAACCATTTAACTCAAGAAAATAGAAAAAGAACAGATTAAAAAACAAGAAATTTGAAAGGATGGTAAAAAATAAAAATAAATGAAGAAATCCATTTAAAAAAAAATAGATTTTAAAAAAACCAGTAAGGATTAATAAAACTAAAAACTAAAAGCTAACCCTTTGAAAAGATTAATTAACTGGACAGATCTCCCTAATAAGACTCACCAAGGGGAAAAAAGAAGAGAGAGAGAAAATACGTAAATAAAATATAGAAACCAAAAAAATTACTGTTATGGCAGAGATTTAAAAATAATAAATTTCTAGATATAAATTCCAAAATCGGCTCAATAAATAAAGAAACTTCAAAAGACTGATAAGGACTGATAAAACTGAAGTGCCCCTAAAACTCTAAACCAGCTCTGGATGGAACTTCTCTTTATTCCTGGAAACAGCACCCCTCATCCCTGGAAGGAAGTAATAATGTCATCAACCAGCAGAGGGCACAGGACCCTGGGCATTCACGCGAGGCCATATTCTGCATGCTGTGATCAGGCCTGTGATGAGCCATCCTGCCCGGAGTCCTTTGGGCGACTGATATGAACAAGGAGAAAAAGTGAGTTTCTCTCCTTCTGATATCACATAACCAGTCAGAACCAAATAACCTGGAGCTGCAGTGGCCACCTTTGTCTCCACCATACAGGCTAAAGCAGGAAAGCTGAATAAAGAGCTTAAAAAGAAGTTTTTTTAAAAAGAGAGTGACATGGCACCCAACTTGGAAGCCCTGGATCCAGCCAAGCCTGAAGGCCTCCCCACCCTTCAGAAATCTCCTCCATGAGACCCAATATATATTCTTTTTTGCTTTAAAAAAGTTTGTTGTCCAAAAAATAAATAAAAATAAATAAAATAAAATAAAAAAATAAAAAAAGTTTGTTGTCTGCCACTTCCAATCAAGACAACTAATAAAAATGCAGAAAGAGGGAAGGTGCTAGACTTTCGAGTGGAACGGTCTTGGATTTGAATCTCAAGGGAAGCTCTCACTTGAGCTCCGTGTGCCTCAGTTTTGTTATCTACACAGAAGTGATAATAAGAGTATCTACTTTGTAATGTCGTTGGAAGATTAGATGAGATAATCCATGGGAAGCACTTGGTTGCTTTTCTTCCATGTCTCTTTCCTACCAGAAGGAGGTCCCACTGGAGGCAGGACCTCGCTAGACTCATCCCCAGCCCACGCTTAGCACCGGGTTCTTCACAGATGTCTGTGCCACTGGGCCAGTTAAGGGCACCTGTGGCTTCCGTGCCAACTGCCGCCAGGCAACCACAAGCAGTGACGCAACTTCAGGCTCATTTTGATATTAAAAATACAACTTCAGGCAACTGAACGCAGAGGAAAGTTAACTTGCAGCATTGCTGTGTTTGCTCAAATGTCCTGGAAAAGACTCCCATTGGTTAATGTCTGGGGGGAGGGGACCACCAAATGGTGAAGGCCACTGGCCCCCCTCTAACCATTAACCAGCAGGGAAGCCGGCAAACAAGATTTAGCGGTGGTGCCCCGCAGGCCTACTGTACACATACTAGGACCCAGGACAGCCGGGCGAGCCAGCAGTTGCAGCCTGAGCCCTCTGCAGACCGTGAGTAGCACCTGGACACTGTCCATCCCTCCTGCTGCTGCCCGGCCGCCAGAATGAAGCCATGTACCTCTTGCTCATTTGATTTTGTTAATGGGCACTGAGCAGTAGGGCAGCCAGCAGTGACCTGAGGCCGGGCGTATGAGTAGTGACATGCAGAGGGTCTCACAGTCTGCGGGTCACCCCTGGGGGTTTGATTCCCCCCGGCCTGCAGCCTTGCAGGGGTTGGCACTGAGCTAAGAGCCATTCCCATCCGTTGTTCCACTGATGCTCCAAAGCCCAGCCAAGTAACATAAGCGAGACTGACAGCTGGGCGGGATGGCCGCAGGGCAGCACGCCTGCTGGGGGGTGCAGGCAGGGACAGTGTGCCCACTGGCACAGTGGACTGTGCGTGCCTCAGCCTCGCACACGCCTGCTCCTCGCTGGTCCACCTGGGGCGAGGATACTGCAGATGGAACAGGATGCCTTGCATCACACCACATGTCCTGAGGCTTAAGTGCAGAAGGCCCAAGACTCTACCCCACCCCTAGGGGTGTTCGTGAAAATAAAGAACACAGGGGATCCCTGGGTGGCTCAGCGAGTGAGTGCCTGCCCAGGGCATGATCCTGGAGTCCCGGGATCGAGTCCCACGTCAGGCTCCCTGCATGGAGCCTGCTTCTCCCTCTGTCTGTGTCTCTAACCTCTCTCTCTGTGTCTCTCATGAATAAATAAATAAAATCTTAAGAAAAGAAAAAAAGAAAAGAAAGAAAAGAAAAGAAAAGAAAAGAAAAGAAAAGAAAAGAAAAGAAAAGAAAAGAACCCAGTGGACATTTACTTGGAGCCTCATTTCAAAAATGAGAGACAAGAGGACATAAGTGAAACTCATGAAGAGTATCAATATTTTGCATTGTAATTTTGCTGGGTACTTTGTGGAGATCTGCTTGACTCTTGTTGCTTTGCTTTCTCTAGAGAACGGTAGAACGGCATGGCACAGGCCCTGAGGCCAGGCTGTAGGGCTTAGAATCTCAGCTCTCAACAGGTTACCCTCTACCTCCCTGGGCCCCAGTCTTCTCATCTGTAAAGTGGGCCCAGGATGACCCGCTGAACGAGGCCACAAAGGAAAGTACTCATAACCACCGTGCCTGATGTTCATGACAATCTCGGGAGCTGGATGGAGTTTTCATCCTTACCTTGGGGGGTTGACACAAAAGGGGATGAGGTACGAAATCCCAGAGACAGCAGGAAGAGGAGGGGAAAGCAGAACTCGTAACGGGGCAAGTGCACCCGGCTTGGGGCTGCACGCGGGACCAGGTCCTTGCCCAAAAGGGCTCCAGACAGCTGTGAAGGGGACAGGGCTAGCAGAAATCTCACTGCAGTGTGACGGGAGGAAGGGGGACCGCCACAGGGAAGCACAGAGAGCAGGGCTGTTGGAGGAGAGCTGGGACCTGTGTCTCCAAGGACACAAGGCAGTGAGCAGGGCAAGGCGGGGAAGGGATGGCCCTACAGAGTGGAGTCACACGGACAGGATGGGGGCAGGTCCATCTTTGTCCCTAGCTCCCGAGTCAGAGCCAAGCTCCATAAGCAAGGAACTGAGATGACCTGCCCTGCCCTGACCTTGGCAGTGGGATGATAATCTGGTGTGTGCTGGAAGAAACCTCAACACACCTGGCAGTGCTGTGCCTCAGCCCTCAAGGGGCCAAATTAGAGGCTGGGGTGGGGCTGTCACCAGGCATGGAGTCATGCAGACCCCACAGGCCATGTTAGTGAGGACCAACCCCTCCTGGAGTTAGTGTTTAATGGGTAGACTTCTGGTTGAGATGATGAAGTTCTGGAGATGGATGGTGGTGGTGGCTGCACGTCAATGGGAATGTACTTAATGCCACTGACTATACACTTAAAAATGATTAAAATGATCAATCTTTTGGACTTGAGTTTTACATATTCTGGATGTTAATCCGTTATCAGATATGGACTTTGCAAATATTGTCTCCCATTTTGTGGGTTGCCGCTCTGTTGATGGTGTCCTTTAGTGAACAAGAGTTTTTAATTTTAAAGAGTCCAATGTGTCTAATTTTCCTTTTTTTGCTCATAACTTTCATGTTGTATCCAAGAAATCATCACTAAATCTAGTGTCATAAAGTTTTCCCTCTATGTTTTCTTCTGAGTTTTATTTCGTCCTTACATTTAGGTCTTTGATCCATTTTGAGTTCATTTTTGCAGGTGATATAAGGTAAGGGTCTAGCTTCATTCTTCTGCATGTGGATAATCCAGTTTCCCATCATTTGTTGAAAAGACTATTTTTTTCTCCCACTGAATAGTCTTAGCACCATCGTCAAAAATCATTTGACCATATATACAAGGGTTTATTTCTGGGATCTCCATTCTATTCCATTGGTCCCCATATCTGCCTTCATGCCAGTACCACCCTGTTTTGGTTATTGTAGTTTTATATTGAATTTAAAAATCAGAAAGTGTGAGATCTCCAACTCTATTCTTCTTTCTCGAGACTATTTTGGAAATTCAGGGTCCCTTGAGATTCTATATGAGTTCTAGAGTGGATTTTCCTATTTCTGCAAAATGTTTCATTGGGATTTCGACTGCATCGAATTAGTAGATTTCTTAGGGTGACACTGACATCTTAAGTATTCCAATGCATGAACACAGCATGCCTGTCCATGTATTAATCTCTTAATTTCTTTCAGCAATGTTTTGTAGTTTTTAGAGCACAAGCCTTGTACCTGCTAAGTTAACTCCTAAGTATTTTATTCTTTTCGGTGCTATTGTAAATGGAATTGCTTTGTAAATTTCCTTTTACAGTTTGTTCAACTGTTTGTATATGAAAACAGAACTGATATGTATGTGTGTGCTGATTTTGTAGTCTGCTACTTTTCTGAATTCATTTCTTAGCTCTTGCAGGGTTTTTGTGGAAACTTTAGGGTTTTCTACATGTTGCTGTGATGTTGATCAGGTTGTCTATGAACAGAGATCATTTTATTCCTTCCTGTCCAGTTTGGATGCCTTTTATTTCTTTTTCCTGCCTACTTTCTCTGGCTAGAACTTCCAGTGCTGTGTTAAATAGAAGAGGCAAAAGTAAGCATCCTGCCCTGTTCTGAATCTTAGATGAAAGCTTTCAATCTTTCACTGTTACATTAGCTATGGGCTTTTCACATATTTTTTTTTATTATATTGAAGTAGTTTCCTTTTAGCCTTAGTTTGTTGAGTGTTTTTATCTTGGAAGGATGTGTTGAATTATGCCAAATGCTTTTTCTGCATCAAATGAGATGATCATGTTCTTTTTTTCTTCATCCTGTTAATGTAGTATAGCACATTGGTTGAGTTTTGTATGTAGAACCATCCTTGTATTCCAGAAACAAATCCCATTTGGTCATGTATAATCATCCCTTTAATATGCTGATGAATTCTATTTGATAGTATTTTTGTTGAGAATTTTTGCATCAATGTTCATAAGCAATATTCATCTGTACTTTTCTTTCCTTATAGGCTCTTTCTCTGGTTTTGCTATCGGGGCAATGAACAAGTTAGGAAGTGTTCTCTCCACTTTGATCTTTTTGGAAGGGGGATTCATGTGAATTCTTTAATCATTTGGTGGAGTTCAACAGTGAGGCCATATGGTCCAGGGCTTTCTTTGTTAGTGGATTTTCAATTAATGATTCTGGTTTGTTTGTTTGTTTTTTTACTATGTATAGATCTATTCAAATTTTCCATTTCTTGTGATTCAGTCTTGGTATGTTTTGTGATTCCAGAATGTTTTTTTCATGTTATCTAGGCTATCCAGTTTGTTGGTATGTAATTTTTTCCATAATATTCTCTTGTAGTCCTCTTTATAGAGTTTATTTATTTTTACTTTAGAGATAGAGTTGGGGGGAGGGGCAGAGGAAGAGAAAGAGAGAATCTCAAGCAGACCCCCTGCTGAGCACAGAGCCCGGTGCTGGGCTTGATCCAGGAACCCTGAGATCATGACCTAAACCAAAATCAAGAGTTGGGCATTTGACTGAGCCACCCAGGCGCCTCTCTTATAATTCTTTTAATTTTTGTAGAATTGTTAGTTTTAGTCCCCATTTTCATTTCTGGTTTTAGTAGTTTGAGACTTTTCTTTTTTTCTTACTCAATTTAGCTAAAAGTTTGTAAATTTTGTTCATCTTTTTGAAGACCATATTATATTGTATATCACCATACTATATTATACTATAATGATTAGGTAGATTTTGGTTTTATTGATATTTCTAGTCTTCCTATTCTCTATTTTATATGCCTCTGCTTTAATCTTTATTGTTTCCTTCTGCTACCCCATTCTCTTTTGGTGACTATTTAATTGGAATATCTTTTTCCATCTTTCCACTTTCATATTTATGTCTTTGGATCTAGAACGTGTCTCCTATAGTCAGTATATAGTTGGATCACTTTTTAAATCCATTCTGCTGGGGATCCCTGGGTGGCTCGGCAGTTTCGCGCCTGCCTTTGGCCCAGGGTGCGATCCTGGAGTCCCAGGATCAAGTCTCTTGTCAGGCTCCCCGCATGGAGCCTGCTTCTCCCTCTGCCTGTGTCTCTGCCTCTCTCTCTCTCTCTCTCTGTCTCTATGTCTATCAAAAATAAATACAAATAAAATCTTTATAAATAAATAAATAAATAAATAAATAAATAAATAAATAAATAAAAAATCCATTCTGCTGATCTCTGTCTTTTGATTGGGGAATTTTATCCATTTACATTTATAGTAATTGCTGATAAAGAAGGTCTTCTACCATTTCCTATTTGTTCTCTTACAGATTTTTTGTCCCTCATTTCCTGCATTACTATCTTCTTTTAGGTTTAGTCTATTTTTTTTTGTAGTGAAACATCTTAATTCCCTTCTCACTTCCTTTTGTGAACACTCTATAGCTATTTTCTTTCTGGGTATCACAGAAATTATATTTAACATCCTAAAGCTATAACACTGTCATTTGAATTTATGCCAGCTTAACTTCAGTAGCACACAAAAGCCCCTCTCCTATGTAGCCCCATCCACATACACATCCTTTTAGTTATTTAAGTCACAAATTATATCTTTATTAATTGTGTATCCAAAAGCATAGACTAATAATTGCTTTTCATGGATTAGTCTTTTAAATATATCAAAAATTAAAAGTGGAGTTACCAGGCAAAATTAGAATAATATGAGTTTTTCTAATTGTTCATATGTTTACCTTTACCAGGGATTTTTATTTCTTCCTATAGACTGTATTTACTCTCTAGTGTCCTTTTCATTTTAGCCAGAAGGACTCCCTTTAGCATCTCTTGTAGGGTGAGTTTAGTGGTAATGAACTCCCGCAGCGTTTGTTTATATGAGAATGTCTAGATTTCTCCCTCAATTTTTAAGGATGGTTTTGCCTGATCCAGGATTCTTGGTTGACAGGTTTTTTTTCCTTCCAGTCCTTTGAATATTTCAATTTGTTGCATATATAACCTTTCTGGGTCTCCATTTCTGCCTACCTCAATTCATAATAATAACCTACTTTATTAGCCTATTGATGAGGATTAGATGAGAAAATATAGGCAAAACACATAGGTCGGTGGTGGGCATCTGGGAGGTACTTGATAAATCATAGAAGTATAATCATATTTTCAGATGAGGAATTTGAGGTCCAGGGTCCTGACTTGTCCCAGGTCACATAGCCAATGTGGAGGAAGGAACTGAGATTTGAATGGGACCTCCATAGGGTCTTCTGCCTACCATTTCACCATGCCCCCACTGCCTCAGAGGCCCTACATTACCTAATGAGCATTCCTGATTTTCCAGGGCCTGATCATCCTGAACAATGCTGCTTGCTCTGTGCACCTATTTCCTCTGGCTGTCCACCAGTGACCTCTTGACTGTCCAGGCGAAGGACCCAGATACTGATGTGACCAAAAGTAGCTCTCACCGGGACTTGGCTCCAAAGAATGTTGACTTTGCCTTTAACCTGTATAGGCATCTAGTGGCTTCATCTCCTGACAAGAATGTCTTTATCTCCCCTGTAAGCATCTCCATGGCCTTAGCTATGCTGTCTCTGGGTGCCTGTGGCTATACACGGGTCCAGCTTCTCCAGGGCTTGGGCTTCAACCTCACCAAGATGTCTGAAGCTGAGATCCACCAGGGCTTTCGGCACCTCCGCCACCTCCTCGAGAAGTCAGACACCATGTTGGAAATGACTATGGGTAATGCCTTGTTCCTTGACCGCAGCCTGGAGCTCCTGGAGCCATTCTCTGCAGACACCAAGCACTACTATGATTTGGAGGCCTGGGCTACAGATTTCCAGGATGGGACTGGAGCCAGCAGACAAATCAATGAGTACATCAAAAATAAGACACAAGGGAAAATTGTAGACTTGTTATCGAAGCTGGATAGTTCAGCCATGCTCATCCTGGTCAACTACATCTTCTTCAAAGGTACCCTTCTACCCATCTCATTGCCAAGAATAGTAAGAGTCATCAAAACCCAGGGTGCATTCTTGGGCAAAGCCTTTGATTTTACAAAGCATGTTTTCATCTGTGAATCTCCATCTTTACCATAATCCTATTTGGAAGGTAGACTATATCCTCTTACATGTGATTAAAATGACACCCAAAAGAATTGACCAATTTACCCAAGCTCATGTAGGTTCATTTGAAGCTCAACTATGTAATCATGAACAGACTGACTGCCTCATGGTCTACAAATATTGGCTGAGTTCTGGCTGTGAGTCAGTCAGGGGCTGGAAGCCCAGCATAGAAGCGGACAGACACAGCCCACCCAGACAGACACAGCTCCTGCCCCTTCCCAGGAACTCCCTTAGATTGCCCCTATGCCACACACTTCCCCAGTGCTCACAGCCAGCTCTGACCAAGTTCCAAATTCCAGCCCTTCCTCACCAATTTGGAGTAGGGTTTTCCAAAGTTCTTGTTCATAAAATTACCATTTCAACTTGTTAAAATTAGAGATTCCAGAGCCCATGCCATACCTACTGAGGCAAAGCTCCTGCAAGCAAGTCCTAGAATTTGTATTTTTAACAAGGCCCCTCCCCCAATCATTTTTATGATCAGACAATTTGGGGATACATTGTCCTTGAGAAGAAAATCTACAGCCCTTAGTCTATAGCACTGGTTCTCAACCCAGAGTGATCTTCCCCCCCTTCTAGCCTCAGAGACGCTTGGCAATGTCTACAGATACTTGGAGTTGTCACGATTGAGGGTGAGGTGGGGTGTGTTCCTGGCACCTAGTAAGTAGAGGCCAGGGAGGCTGCCAAACCTCCTAGTGAGCTGGACAGCACCCCACAATGATATCTGCTCCAGAATGGCTATCATCCCAAGGCTGAGAAACCCTGGCCTAGAGTCATCTGCTTCTCTGTCCTCTCCAGCCTCATGTCTCAACACTTTCTCTCCTCCAAGTTCCCAACATACAGCACACACACAGCACACACACACACACACACACACACACACACAGTGTGGAACCACACCAAATTTCTTCCAGGTCCTTGAGCATGACTGTCCTCATGGAAGCCTGAGTTAGTTCCCTATGGTTGCTGTAACAAATTACTACAAACATGGTGGCTTATCTTACAATTACGGAGGTTAGAAATCCAAAAATGGGTCATGTTGGGATAAAGTTAAAGTGTTGGCAGGGTGTGTTCCTTCTGGAGGCTCTAAGGGGGAACCTGTTCCTTGCCTTCCCCAGCTTCTGGAAGACACCTGTGTTCCTTGACATGTGGCCCCTTTCCTCTTGAAGCCAGTAATCATATCCCCATGACCTCTCCTCTGACACTGCCCCTCCTCTTCCACTTTTAAGGAAACCCTTATGATGATGCTGGGCCCATGTGGATAATCCAGAATAATCTCCTCATCTCCAGATCATTTGATTAGGAACCTCAATGTCCTATTGCCATGCAACATAACATAGTCACAGCTTCCACGAATTAGGAAATGGGCATATTCGGAGGGCCGTTCTGCTGCCACAAAACCCTTACTCTGTCGCCTGAGCCCTCCCCCAACTAGTCTATGCCTAAAACTTCTTCCCAGTCTTCAAGTCTTGGCCTTAAAGTTACCTCATCCATGAAGCTTCCCTGATTCCCTCAGTCAAATCCTGGCTTTTCATCCATACCCCCTACAGTCTTCCCACACCTCATCTTAACAATCATCTTGTTAGACCTTGTAACCCTGGACCAACGTGGTTTGGTTTCAATTAAATAGTCATATTCAAAGAAATGAATGTGAAAGAGGAAAAAAAAAGTAATGACCACATTTAAAGTGTATCTCTCAATAGCATTTAAGCTCATCCAGAGCAGTCTCCAGAAAGGATCTCTATATACCCTCCTTTTCTCCCCAGCTTCCACCACACCAAATTTCTACCAGGTCCTTAATCATGACTGTCCTCATGGAAGCCTGAATTAGTTCCCTATGGCTGCTGTAACAAATTACTACAAACATGGTGGCTTCTCTTAAAAGAGGCCTCCCATGAGCCAGCAGCACCCTGCAGCTCTTTGTTACCTGTCAGACTTACCATCCTGGTGCCCCCTCACCCCGCCTTCTATCCTCCATCCTCTGCACAAGTCTGGGAACCCATCTGGCAGAGGCAGGCATGATGCTGACCTTGGAGGGTGTGAAGCTGACAAGACAAAGGCATCATTTTTTTCCTCCACCTTCACTAAGACATAATAGACTTATAACACTGCATAAGTTTAAGATGTACAAGGTGATGACTTGATATATGCATAATTGCACAATGATTACCAAAATCATTTGGAGTTAACACATGCACCCCCTCCCATAGTTACCTTTGTGTGTGTGTGTGTGTGTGTGTGTGGTGAGAATCCATCAGGTGTGCTCTCAGCGACTTTGAGGATATGATACAGTGTTGTTGACTTTAGTTCCCACGCCTACGTTAGATCCCCAGAACTAGTTCATCTTATAACTAGTTTATAACTTTGATCACTTCACCCATTTCTCCCAACCTCCTGTCAGGGGACAAACCATCATTTTACTCTGTTTTTACGAGTTCCAGAGTTCACATTCTACTTATAAGTGAGATCACTCAGTATTTGTCTTTCTCTGCCGGGGTCATTTCACTTACAATAATACCTTCAAGGTTCATCCATATCAACACAAATGGCAGGTTTCCCTTCTTGTTTGTGGCTTAATAATATTCCACTGTGTGTGTGTGTGTATGTGTGTGTACTCACACACCATGTTTTCTTTATCCATCATCCATCAGTGGACATTTGGGTTGCTTCCACATCCTGAATATTGTTCATAACACTGTGATGGACAGAGGAGAACAGATGTCTCTATGAAACAGTGTGTGCATTTCCTTCTGATATGTTCCAATGAGCGGGATTGTTAGATCAGATGGAATTTCTATGTTTAATTTTTTTAAGAACCTCCACAGTATTTTCCAAGTACAGTTGGCTGCACCAGTTTACATTCCTACCAACACTGCAGGAGGGTTCCCTTCTCTCCACATCCTCACCAACCCTTGTTATCTCTCCACTTTTTGATACGAGCCATGTGCATAGGTGTGAAGTGATAAATCATTGTGGTTTTGATTTTATTTCCCTGATGACTAGTGATGTTGAGCACCTTTTCATGTACCTGTTGGCCATTTGCATGTCTTATTTGGAAAAAGAAAATGTCTATTCAAGTTCCAAGCCCATTTTTAATTGAATTATTTGGGATTTTTTTTTTTGCTATTGAGTTACATGAGTTCCTTAACCCTCTATCCAGTAGACAGTCTGCAAATATCTTCTCCCATTCTGTGGGGTGCCTTTCATTTCGTTGACTGTGTCTTTTCCTGTGCAGAAGCTTTTGATTTGATGTAGTCCCTCTTATTTATATCTTCTTTTGTTGCTTTTGGAGTCACATCCAAAAACTCAACACCAAAACCTCATTGATGTTGAGGAGCTTCTTTTTCCCTACGTTTTCTTCTAGGAGCTTTGTGGTTTCACACCTTGTGTTTAAGTCTTTAATCCATTTTGAGCTAACATTTGCAAGTCAGGTAAGATATGGTCCAATTTTTTCTTCTGCATGAGCATCCAGTTTTCCTAACACTGTTTACTGAAGAGATTATTTTTTTCCCCATTGAGTAGTCTTGGCTCCCTTGTCAAATATAAGTTGACTGTATGTGCAAGGTTTATCTCTTGGCTTTCAATGCTGCTCCATTGGTTTCTGTGTCTGCTTTCATGTGAGTACCATACCCTTTTGATTACTATAGCTTTATAATGTAGTTTGAAATCAGAAGCATGATGCCTCTAGCTTTGTTCTTTCTCAAAATTGCTTTGGGTACTCAGGGTCTTTTATATTTCCATACAAAAGGCAACATTCTTTACCCTTGACCACGGGAGGGTCAAGGAGCCTGGGAATGTGTGCCCAGAAATGTTTCTGGGTGCTTCCAAATTCCGCAGGTCATCTCTCCCACAGACTATGTGCTCATGCACAATATCCTTGTCTCTTTCAAGACCCCAGTGCCTTTGCACAGTGCATGGGATGGGGAAGGAGCTCCATAGTGTCTGCATAGAGATTCTGGCATAGAGAAGGACAGTAAACCCAGGTACAAAGCGAGGGTACTCCTGAGCCTGAGAGGGGGTTTGTGGGCCAAGTGCCAGCACATCATTTGTAGTGTCATTTGGCACAGGGCTTTCCTCTCACAGGTTGCCAGCATTCTCATGACCGACCACACTAGGGCTGAGTTGAAGGAAATGATCGCTCCCAGTAATAAAATCAGAGAGGCTTTAGACTTCTGGAGGCAGGACCAGCCGCCAACCAGGCTCTGTGCTGCCTTGCTGTACACGGATTTTCTAGGACGCAGAAAAACTAACTGGCAGGCCCGTCCTTAAGCTGGGGATCCCCTACCATGTTTCCAGCAAGCCAGCATAGCAAATAGCAATGAGGAGTGACGTAGCTATCATCACTCAGCCTCAGACATGTAAAGCATCCCTGGCACGTTCCTTCCTTACTTAGTGAACTATCTTGACATTTTTTTTTTTTTTTTTTGGAGAACATGAAAAATGCAATTGAAAGATTTTCCATAGGAATCATCCTTGCTGTCTCCAATTTGCCTCCATAAATTCTTAAGCTTCCCTACCATGAGTTCTCCTGAGCGAAGAATTTTCAAGAAGAAATCCCTTAAAGGAGAGGTTAGGCCCCATCCTGCATTTTGTTTTGTGCCAAACCAGATATGGTACACTTTCTTCTAGAAAAGGAATACTCAGCAAAAAGCAAACAGCAAATTTTTAAGGATGATAAACTTAACACTGAAAAATACTCTTTTTTTTTTTTTTGCTGTGAATTGGACAAGTTAGCCACAACTGACCACCAGCCTTCAGCCTAGGAGATCCCAGACCCTCTGGAGGATGGTTTGAGAACCTTCAAGTTATCTCACCTGCTGTGAGGCAGCCAGACTATGACATCACATCAGTGATCAGGAATGGGGCAGACACAGCTCCTGGGCCTCCAGGCTCTGCATCCACAGCCTTTCCCTCCATCCTCCTGCCTCTCCCTACTGCCTCCCTTAGCGGCCCTTACAGGGGATTGAGGCGGGCTCAGAATAAGAGTTCTGACCCTGGGGTCCCTAAATCCCAGGCAGTGTGATGGAGAAGGGTCTGCCTGGAGCTCTGCACCAGCCCCCCCCCCCCCAACCAGCCTCAGTTGGGAAACAGCTGCCAAGGCCTCTGAGGTCAAAACAGCCAAGAGCCCCTGGACACACTGTCCTCACTCACCTCCAGAGCTGAGGTGTTAAACCTGGAGCACCAGAGGCCCTGGTGAGGTCAACTCATGTCTTTAAATATTCAGAGTCCTATCACCAGAGGACTCACAGTTGCTTGGAATAAACCCAGAGGGGCCGAAGAGGCTCAGCAGATGGGCCTCACAATCAGGCAGGCTTTGGCTCTAAGGAGCAATTTTCCTCCCATGAGAGCTGACCAGTAGCCGAAAGTCTAGTCTGTGAAGGTAGTGAGCTCCCCATCACAAGGCTGACAAAGAGGCTGTGTGATGCCACCCCGGAACACAGTAGAGGGATTCAAGCCCAGCTGTGGGGAGGAGGCTGTGACCTTGAAGGTGTCTTCTCACCCTGACTTTGCCTCCAGGAAATGTGGTGTGGCCCCTGGGGCCCCACGGGAGGTCAGGAGCCTCCCTCGGGGGAGGGGACACAACCCACCGGGCAGCTGGGCTTCTGCGGCCAGACATCAAGGCGTGGGCATGAAATGCATGATCTGTTTCTCCAAACCTCTCCCACCCCGACCTTGAATCTGCAGCCCAAGCTCCATTTGGCACCATTTCTGTCCAGAGCCTTCCTGCCCAGGATCCACTCCAGGCAGTTGCGGGGGAAGGGAGAGGCAAAGTCTGGTTTATTGAGTCGTACCCCCAAATCTAAGGGCCAGCATTCTCCTTTGTCGCCCTTCTTCCATTTTTAGAGGCTCAGACACAGAATTAATCCTCAATCCATTTCGGAGAATGGAGGACAGAGGTGGCTTTAAAGTGCTGGGCATCTCACAACTTTCGAGGAAATCCTAGCCACTCTGGTGGGGACCTCGCAGGGAGCAGCCACCGTGACACCTGCTTAGCACTCTGCCACCACCCAAACTGCATTCTCCTGGGGCTCTCACGGGCCTGTCTCCTGCCACCCCTCTCCTTCCTTTCCAGGCACCTGGGAACACCCCTTTGACCCAGAAAGCACCAGGGAGGAGGACTTCTACGTGAACGAGACCACCATGGTGAGAGTGCCCATGATGTTCCAGTCGAGCAACATCAAGCACCTTAACGACCAGGTGCTCCCCTGCCAGCTGGTCCAGCTGGAGTATATGGGCAATGGGACCGTCTTCTTCATCCTCCCAGAGGAGGGGAAGATGGACACGGTCATCGCCGCGCTGAGCAGGGACACCATTCAGAGGTGGTCTGAGTCCTTTACCAGGAGGTAAGTCCTTCTCCTTGTCCCCACCAACTCACCCTGCAGGGCTCATATGTTTTCTTCTGAGGGTCCCCAAGGGCTTGAGGCTCTCTGACCAAGAGGTCACCTCGGTTTACCCACCTGTCCATTGTCACTGAGATGCTTTGGGGCATTCCACAAGGGGAGGTCCCCTTTCCTGGAAGGCTAAGAGACCCCTCTGCATTATCACATTTTTGCATCATCGGCTTAAATTGAGTTCCCCAACCCCCCAACCCCTCGCTTATCTGTTTTTTTATTATCTTGCTTACCTGGATGGGTAAGCAAGATACTTACCAGGTATGGGTAGGACTCCCGGCAGAGGCCAAAATCTAACGAAATGGCAGTCATGCCCATGACGGAAAGAGCACAAAGCCTATGAATGATTCTCAAGTCACTCAGGGGGGTAGCCCTTCTTCAATCTATCAATCCATCAGTAAATACGTAAGAAAGGAAAGGCATAAGTAGGTAATAAATGAGTAAAAGAAAGGGAGCGAGGGGTGTAAATGTAGAGGGGCTGGTGGTAGGGAGGAGAACCAGCCCGTGAATGCCCAACCTCAGGCCCACACCAGGGGCAGGTTCCAAGCACACACACAGGGAGGCCTGGAATGAATGATGAATGAATGAGTGATTGAACCCATTGCCCCCAGGCACCCCTGAGCCAGACAGCGATTGAAATTATGGTGGAGCATGTGCGCAGCCCCAGCCCACTCCTTGGAGGAGGGGCCAGGTGTTCCTGAACATGATCCTCACTCTTGTGAGATTGCTTGTGCCCAAGCAATCAGAGCAGTGCCATCAGGGTGGGACCTGGTAGTGGCTGTGGTGGTGGAGACCCAAAGGGCGGAGAGGACACAGGAGGGGAAGTGGGCATTTGGATGTGCAGTGGCTCAGGAAGGCCTCCCGAGCGGACTATATTCCACTCCAGAGCAGAAAACCAGATTCTGGTGGAGCTGATGGTGTGCAGTGACGTCAGCTGTGTCAGAGCAGGAGAGGAAGTGTGATGCGGGAGGAAGGTGGGGAGGCCTGGCCACGAGCGCCCACGGAGGAGGAAAGGGCGCAAACCAAACACAGGAGGCCGCACCCAGAGCACCAGCAGGGCCGGGCAGCAGCTGCCAAGAACGAGGCAAATTCTACTTGAACGCAATTCGTCATCCGAGTTTTGCAGGCAAAAAAATCTAGAAAGAAGCTCTTCTACTTTAATACACATGCAGGTTTTGGGTTTTACGGTTTCCAGTTATTTTTATTTTGAGTTGCAGCCTCAGATTGCTGCTCAGCTGGAGCTTCTGGAGAGGTTGGTCCAATTCCATGAATAGAGGCCGAGGCGCCTGCGAGTTGGACCTCACCCCTGCAGGGAGGAGCCAGGAGTTGGACTTCACCCCTGCAGGGTCGAGCTGAGCCGTCAGCTCCGTGTTTCCTAGAAACTGGCCACAGCCACGTGGGGACCCAGCGGTGTTGTTAGAGTCCTGGAGCCACCGCACCTAACCTTGAGCATGGGGGTGGGGGTCGGGTGGGGAGGTGTGCACGTGGGCCTGGTTTGGGCCACGTGAGGGATCCCTGGCTGGCTCCTCACCACTGCAACTGCCCCGTCCCCCCCACACCCCTGCCCTTCCAAGGGAGCCTGTGATTCCAGAACAGCGCCGCCAGGGGGGTGATTATGTGCCACTCCGGCTCCTACTCTGTTGTAAATGACAAGGATCATCTTTTCTTTTTACACCAAAAATGATATTTTCACTAAAACACTTTAGCTTAAAAAACATCAATAATACATGCCATTTTCATCTAGATTTAAAAAAATAATAAACATCCAAGGCAGATTCTTGTACCTTTAGGCGTCATATATGATTGGAGATGAATACTCTATCCAAATGACACTCTCCTAGCCCCAGAAGGCAGACGCTGTGCTCCTCACCTCCGGGTCTGTCACCCCTCCTCCCACCTCACCCCTCCTGGGATCACCTCCTCCCTCCCCGCCCTGAAGTGTCATCCCTCAGGGTCCAGCTAGCTCGCCTCCTATGGAAGTCTTCTTGCCCCCCACACAGAGCTAGTGGGTGCCCTCCCTCCCTCCTCCCTCCCTCCTCCCTCCCTCCTCCCCCCCTCCCTCCTTCTCTCTGTCTCCTCCCTCCTTCCCTTTCCCTCCTCCTTCCTTCCCTCTCTCTCCTCCCTCCTTCCCTTTCCCTCCTCCCTCCCTCCTTCTCTCTCTCCTCCCTCCTTCCCTTTCCCTCCTCCTTCCCTCCTTCCCTCTCCCTCCTCCCTCCCTCCTTCCCTCTCCCTCCTCCCTCCCTCCTTCCCTCTCCCTCCTCCCTCCCTCCTTCCCCCTCCCTCCTCCCTCCCTCCCTCCCCCTCCCTCCTCTCTCCCTCCCTCCCCCTCCCTCCTCCCTCTACCTTTTCCCACAAGGCAATGGAGCTTTGAAGCAATGGGTCTGTGGCCTCTTCACAATTCTGCTGCTTCCCAGTGGTGTGACTTTGGGGGAATCCCTCAGCTCCTCTTGAGTTCTCTCTGTCTGGACATTGAGGATACTGGCCCCAACTTCCCAGGGCTGCGTGTGCATGCGTGCATTTGATTGTGATACAGAAGCTAAAGGAACCCAGCTGGTGTTTGGTATCGGCCAGGATTCCCAACTGCTGTTTGCTCTTCTCCATCTAGAGAAGTGCCCTTGTTGCCCTGCGTTGCCTTGTTGTGTAAATGAGGATGAGCACAGAGAGGGACAGAACTTGGTTAAAGCCACACAGCATTCATGGCACCCCTGTTCCCAGTGGGTGTTCCCTCCACTCCTCTGTGTCTGCCCTGGGGGTGCCTGGGGTACCCCAGGGGCTTCTGTAGGATTGCTTTTCTTCAATGTCCAGTGGTCCAGCTAGACCACAGTGGAATCTGCTCAATGAACGAGGCCCCGAGAGGAAGCTGCCTGAGTGATGCAGAGAGAGGTAAACCCTGCCTTTAGTTCTGTCCTTTCCCCTTTTCCCCAAAGATCGTGGTGTCCGGCTGTGAGGCAGGGTCTGGAGGGATCACAGGGGTAACAGAAGTCGGCTGGCTAGGCCCAGACCCAGGAAAATCTAACCCTGTCTACTTACCTCCCGAGCAGCCAGGTAAACCTGTACATCCCAAAAGTGTCCCTCTCTGGAGCCTACGACCTCAGGGCCATCCTGAGGGACATGGGCATTGCAGACTTGCTGGATAATGGGGCAGATTTCTCCGGCATGACCCGAGAGGCCCAACCGAAGTTGTCAAAGGTAAGTGTCGGTAGAGCCCATCCTTTCCCCTCTCATCTCCCCCCCCTTATTATGCATAATAATTAGCAACATGGAGCCCACTCATGAATAGGTCTCTAAGCCCATGTACCCATTGTGTCAGGTCATACAGAGCATGCAGCGTGGAAAACAGAGTGGTCATGGCAGGACCGTGTGTGGCCCCCACCAGAAAGGATCCAGGAACATGGGAAATGTCAGAAAGTCATATCACACCGTCTACCCACTACATTCTTTACCTTCAGTCTTTAGCTTCATGCTCTGTCGGTCACTCAGTCACTCAGCAAACGTTTATTGACACCCACTCTGCACCCCACACCGCGAGGCACTGGGTATTCCTCCAATACTGAGACATGGCCCTGCCCTCGCGGGTTCTCACGGTCATGCGGGTGACAAAACAAGAGAGGGGACAGGAGAAAGCCATCGTGGCAGCAGCCCTTCCTGCAAGCGCACAGATGTGGACCATCGCGGTGCACACAGTACGTGCTCAATAAAACACATGGTATGCGAAGGATTGAGGCAAACAGCCGCCTCCTCATAGGGGGAGCATAACTTCTCCAAGGAGGAGCCTCTGGCTTGGCAAAGGTAGACCACTCGCCCCGGCCACACAGGTAGTAAGTGACACCCTGACGTTCAGCTTAGGGTCTATTTGACTCAAAACCTCATTTCCCAAGACAAACCGCAGGGCTCCCCATCCCAGCTCCGCTTCTTCCTGTACCTGCTTATGGAGCTTCTTAGAGCCTGTGGCTCCTCACTGTACAGTCAAGGAGGGTGCCCCCTCCCATAGGACGGTGATAATCAGCCAGTTCTGATCCACGGAAGGTCTTTGACGCAAGCTCCTCCAGGGTTTGCAGAGCTGGTCTCAGAACTGCTCCTAATTGTGGTCACAGCGAGAGGTCGCTCCACAGCCCGGCTTGGTTCTGAGCAGGTGCGGGCGCTCTGCCTAAAGGGGTCCCTCCCATTTGGCTAGCAGGGTGCAAAAGGAGCCAGGCCCACCCCACCCCCCCAAAACCCAGTTAGGAGTGCCTGGTGTGGATGCTGATGTCCAGTTAGTACCCTGAGACACCCGGTCTCCCTGTGGTGGGCCCCGTCCGCCCGCTTCCTAGGTGTGACCTGGTTCTGGAGGTGGACAGGCCTTGGCCCTAGTCCCGGGGCTGCCACTTAGACGTGAAGCCAGCAAGTGACCCTCCCTGAGCTTCGGCTCTGCCCCCCGTGAAGGCGAGGGTGGGAGGGTGGCAAGGTGCCACGTGCAGCAGGTGCTCAGCCCTCACCTCTGGCCTCACCTTCGGCCTCCACCAGGTGGTCCATAAGGCTGTGCTGCAACTCCACGAGAAGGGCTTGGAGGCAGCCGGCCCCGCCGGGGTCACGCCAAACGTGGAGTCTGAGCCTCTCACCTTCCACTTCAACCGGCCCTTCATTGTCATGATCTTCGACCACTTCACATGGAGCAGCCTTTTCCTGGGAAAGGTTGTGAATCCGACCTAAGGGTGCATCCCCCACCCCGGGAAGCCGCAGCCCCAGCCGAGCCTGTGCACCAGGGACCCCACAGAAATGCTCTGAGGAGCAGCAATGCCGCCCCCCCCCCCACCGTCTTCTCCAGGTTCTTCTGTCCAAATAAATAACCATCACTGCAACCACTGGCAGGTGCGGATGGAGTGGGGCAGTTGGCAAACTTGGAATGATAGAAATGCGATATCGCAACGTGATAGAATTTCCTGGTCTTGATCCTTGTGCTGTGGGTGTGTAATGTGTGGAAGCTGGGTGAAGGGTGTAACAGAAACACGATTGCTTTTGTAAATTTTTGCAAAGTCTGAGATTATTTCTTTAATCTTTTAATTAATTAAATCTTTTAATTAAAATTAATCTTTTAATTTAAAAGGAGAAATCACGCAAGGCCCAACAGAAAGACATCTCTGATGTGCTGGGGGAGAATGACGTAACATCTTCAAAAAAGAAAAAGAAGGAAACAAAGCAATCCTTCAAACACAAAGGCAAAATAAACGATTTTTTTTTTCCAGACAAACCAAAGCTGAGAAAGTTTGTCACCATCCTACTATAAGAAAAATTTCAAGTAGCTCTTCAGGCTGAAACAAGATGATTCTCTTTTTTATTATTATTTTATTTATTTATTCATGAGAGACACACAGAGAGAGGCAGAGACACAGGCAGAGGGAGAAGCAGGCTCCATGCAGGGAGCCTGATGCAGGACTCGATCCCAGGACCCCAGGATCACAATCTGAACCAAAGGCAGACGCTCAACTGCTGCCTTTGGCAGTGTTGTGAGTGAGCCACCCAGGGGTCCCTGAAACAAGATGATTCTAAGTGAAAATTTGGACCCACATAAAAGAATGAAGAATGAATTTACCTGGAAAGGGTAAATACGTGAACAAATAGAAAACGTAAAGTATAATTAACTGTCTAAAGCAAAAGTAGTTAACAGTTTGTTGCTTCAAGCTCCTGTGCTCCCTTTATCCCTGCCCTGCAAAACCTGATCTGGACATGATGTTAAGCTTTGTCAATAGAGGGCGCGAGAGAAACGTTGCCTGAGGAGGAGGCTTACCCTCCTGGTTTAGGGCAAATAGCATTAAATGAGAGAAGGAAGAGATATAGATAGATAGATAGATATTAATAGATAAATAATTATGAAATTTATAGATAGCTGGGAAGATGACTGATTTTATATATATAAAATATATAAATATATAAAGAGTATATATAGTAAAAATATATAGTGTATATATATATATATATACACACACACACATTATATAGATAGTATATATATATCACCTTACTTAATAAGAAAACACTAAATGCATTCCCACTAAGGTCAAGAGTAAGACAGGGCTGGTTATATCCACCACCATGTCACATCGTGCTGGGGGTATTAGGCAATACAATTAGACAAGAGAAAACAGAGGGATGGAATTGGAAAAAAGTGAAGTACAACACTACACGCAGATGGCCTGTCACATAGCTGCATAACTCTCACAAATTAGTGATAAAACAAACTCATGTAACAAAAGAATTCAGCAAGCCGTCAGGCTATGGCATCAACATGGAAAACCAACAGCCTTCATCCACACAAATCACAACCAGTTAACTAATGGAGGGGAAAACCCAGTAGCAACCAAATATATATGTACACACACACACACACACACACACACACACACACACACACAAAACACTTAGAAATTGGGACGCCTCGGGGGCTCAGTGGTTGAGCATCTGCCTTTGCTTGGGTAGTGATTCCGGGATCCTGGGATCGAGTCCCACATCGGGCTCCCCGCAGGAAGCCTGCTTCTCCCTCTGCCTATGACTCTGCCTCTCTCTCTGTGTGTCTCTCATGAATAAATAAATAAAATCTTTATTTAAAAAAGGAAACAAGAAATCTGCAGAATCTACATTGAGACAATTATGACATGACTCCCTAAAGAAGCAAAATTAGACTTGAACAAATGGAAAGATACTCCTTCTTACATAAGACGCCTCAGTATCACCTGGATAGCCATCTTCTCTGGGTTAATTTAACAATTTGATGGTATTCCAATAAAAAATACTAGCAATTTTTTTTTCTGGAGACAGACAAGATGATCCTGAAGTCCGTACAGAAAGACAGACATGCAAGAAGCCAGGAAACACTAATGAGGAAAAACAGGGGTGTGGAGGGAGGGGCAGGGGCGAGGTAGGGAGGATAGAGGACCAGCATGAGCAGATATTTAAGGCAAACCACACAGATCCTCTAATTACTTCTGTGGCCCTGGTACATAAATCCGTGGGCAGCCCAATGACACAGGTTTGTGAGACTGGAAATAGATACCAGTACACATGGAAATTTAATATTCGAAAAAGAAAGACTTTTAAATAAATGGTATTAGGACAACCGAACAGTCCCCAGAGGGAGGAAAGGATAAAAGTAGACCTAGTTCATACCATATGTAAGAATAAGCTAGGAGTCAGAGATTTACGTGAAAAAAAAAAAAAAGAAGAAGAAGAAGCTAGAGAGAACACAAGAAAGCACCAGTCAATTCCTCTACAATTTAGGCGTAGGACAAGGTTTTCTGAGCATGACTCACAGCCCAGATGAAATTAAAGAAAAGACTGGCAAATTGGACTCCATAAAAAGTATTTTTTTTTTAACTGCCTGGTCAAAAACCCATAAGCAAAGTCAACAGAACTGAAACCTGGAGAGAATACACGTGCAAGGTCCGTCACTGGGAAAAAGCAGACGTCCCTTCTGCGTGCTGCTTGAACATATGAAAACATGCTCAGCTTTACGCCTAGTTTTAAAAATACAAATTAAAACTCCACGGAGGTGCCACTCCCTGACTGTTGGATTGGCAAAGTCGTGAGAGCGTCACACCACCCCTGCCAAGGGCGCAGAGACTGTGGTGCACGCATCCCTGGTGGGAAGGCTAAAAGCCAACTGATGCGACAAATCAGCGCACGGGGATGGCTTCAGACGCAGCAGTGAGTCCATCCACAGTTCCAGAGGGCAAAAGTGGGAGGGCAAGGTGTCAGCAGGGTTTGTTCACGCACGAGGCTGGGAGACACAATCCGTTCTGCACCTGTCTCCTAGCTCTGGTGGCTGCCACCGTCCTTGGCGTCCCACATTCTGGTCCCCTCCCCTGTCTTCACAGGGCCTCTTGAAGGCATCGGGAAGGCCTTGCTCTTGGAAGGTCAACTGGCACTGGAGTTAGGCCCTAGATCCAGGGTGATCTGCTAGTCCTTGCCCTAATTCCAGCAGCAAAGACGCTCTTTCTAAATAAGGTCACAATTCACAGTCCTAACCCGGAGTTAGGACCTGGTTATAGCTTTTTCGGGGACCAGGATTCAACCCAACACATATAACAAAAATGCAGACATGTTTACTTTTGATCCAGGAATTCTAGGAATTTAACCTAAAGAAAAACCTCCTCCAATTTTTAAAAATAATCTGCACAAGGTTATTCATTGGAGCATTATTTGTAATTACAAACTATGAAAAACTACTTAAATGAGCAAACATTGGCAACTGGTTGAGCAAACAATAGAGCACTATGAAGTTGTAAAAAGTAATAGTAATAAGGAGGACTTCTGCAAACTGAAAAAGAAATAAAGCACGTGTGCACCTCCCTGCAAGGGACCGGGTGGGGTACAGAGCAGAAGGGATGGGAGGAATGACATGTCTCTTCGGGGACCTCTTCCTGTGGTTTAGACTCCTGGAATAATGTTAATGTTCTATCTATTCAAATATAAAATTAAATGAACAAGATGAGGAGAACCCTAAAAGCAAATGAAAAGAAGAACAAAGGAATTCAAATGTATTTCAAATAGTTAACCTAAGAAGGGCACTTGGTGGGATGAGCACTGGGTGTTATACTATGTGTTGGCAAATTGAATTTAAATTAAAAAAATTTTTTTTAAAAATATAACCTAACCACAGTGCAGGGGAGAAAAAGGATTAACCCAAGGAAATTTGAACACAGTGTTTGGACGATGTACCCCCAGTTTGAAGAGTAAAAGACCACAAACAAACCTTGAAGGCTTTTTTTCAGGTTTGTTTTTCAAAGTGGAGTAGGTATAGCAAACATGACATTATTTATATCTTTTGTAGGGCTAAGCAAGAGGAAAGGTGACATACAGAATAAGGAAGCAAGAAAGAATCCTGTAGGGTAGGGTGTGAATTAGAGGCATAAGGGGCTCCTGAGTCACTCAATCAGTTAAGCATCTGGCTCTTGGTTTCAGCTCAGGTTGTGATCTCAGGGTCTTGGGATCAAGCCCCGCATCAGGCTCTGCCCTCAGTGTGGAGTCTGCTTGAGATTCTCTCTCGCTCTCCCTTTTACCCCTCCCCCTGTTCCTGCTCTCCCCCTCTCTCTCTAATAAAAGAAATAAAATCTTTTTAAAAATTATAACTGAAGGTATAAGCATGGTTTCTAATACATTCCTAATATCTAGGTATGCCTGGGATGATTTAAACATCTAATAAATGCAAACATGGATACATGTACATTGATAATAAGATCAGTAATGGATTAAAATGCACTAAATAAAATTGAGCCCATGAATCTTTACTGAGAATGTCGATAAATATAAAAGGAATAGGAATTTAGACCATCCTCTTAAAAACTGATTCAGGCAAGGGCGTTCCATGGATATACATCAGGGAGGCATGAGGAATGTGATGAAAAACAGGATATTTAAGTTTGTTTCCAAGTATCCCCTCACAAATGACTTATTGCAGGAGACACAGTAAGTGTATCTTGGAGAAATGGATATCCCCTTAACCAAGTCATTAAAATATACATCATCAATTAGGGACAAACAGACATCAGGCGCCTCTGGACGTGATATTCTGAGGACCCAATATTTTTTTCATATTCCTGCCACTAAAAATGTATAATCAGAAGCTAATCAAGATACATTAGACCAACCCAAACTGAGAACCGATAAGATAGCTGACCGAGCCTTTCAAAATATTAACATGATGAGAAGCACAGGATGAGCTGGAGAAGCATCCCAGGTTCAAGGAGACCAAGGGGACATGGCACCAAATGCAACAGACAGCCGTAGACGGTTCCTAAACAGCAAATAGAAATGCCACAAAGGACACTTCTGGGGCAACTGGCAAAACTAGAGGATGATTGTAGCTTCAGGCATCGTAACAATACTAAATTTTTGGATTTGATCATTTTCTGCCATTTACGTAAAATAATATTCTTATCCCCCAGGATACCTAACCCTTTCAAATGGTTCAGAATAAGACAATGCGGGGTGGGAGGGGGAGGGGTGCATGCGGATATAGACATAGAGGAGAGAATTGTAAAACACGTGGAAAAGGTTTAAAAAGTAAGTGATTCTGGGTAATGGGTTATAAAAATTCTTTGTAGCTATCCTTGCAACTTTACTTAAAGTTTGAAATTATGGGGCATCCAGGTAGCTCACTGGTTGAGCGTCTGCCTTCGGTTCAGATCATGATCCTGGGATCCTGGGATCGAGTCCCACATCAAGCTCCCTGCAGGGAGCCTGCTTCTCCCCTCTTGCCTGTGTCTCTGCCTTTCTCTGTGTGTTTCTCATGAATAAATAAAATCTTTGAAAAGAAAGTTTGAAATTACTTAAAAATAAACTTTTCAAGTTAAAATGGAGATAAATAAGTAATGACCAGCAGCATAAAAGAAAAAGAGGGGAAGGATATAACCCAGACGGATTACAGTTAAGAACAGGTGTGTGCACACATATGTGGTGTGGGTGTGCGTGCATGCGTGCATGTGTGTATGTGTATACGTGCACGTGTATGTGTACGCCCGTGTGTGTGCATGCATGTGCGGTAGGAGAGGAGAGACATCAGATGCTTGGTGGCACCCTACAAGTGTCCTCCTTTCAGGCAGTTGAGCTCCCGACCCACCTCAAAGCTCCCTCCTCCGCAGCCCAGGATCCAGCTCTGGCCCCCGTGTCCTGGGCGCTGAAGGCTGGCTGGGGGCCACGTGGTTGGACGGGGACCCTCCAGCCCCCCTGTGAGGCTCCTGTGAGGTCCTGCTGGGGGAGCTCCCTTAAGATCTTTCGGTAACTAGGCAACCGTTCCTTCCATCCTCACTGCCCCCCAGACCCCTGGGATCCTGGGCAGGCTGTCGGGCCATCCCTCAGTCATGCCGACAGTGGTCCCCATGGCCAGGCCGGCCGCTGGGCTGATGCTTGTCACAGGCGTGCCCCTTATGCCCAGGGTTAAGCCGTGCGGGCTCCCAGCGTCGGGCCTGCCTTCCTGGCACGGGCGGTGGGAGCAGCTCTCCTGGGCCCGGGCTGGAGGCGGACATGGACGTGGATATGGACGTGGACGTGGAGGCTGGGAAGCCTCTTCTTGTCTACAAGGCGCTACCCCCGTGCCCAAGCTCTGTTCTCGATCTGGTGCACAGAGTGCACACTCACTTGTGGTCTCTCACTGTTGTCCCGGAGCCTGGTTACGCCAATGACTGGCCTGCCTTGTTTTGCAGACGTTCAGCCCCTTGGGTGTGAGGATGCTCTTGCTTCGGAGGCCCCCTCGATCTGACCCTGCGGGGTGGCCTTCGGACAACGCCTCCTGCCTGAGGGGAGCTGTCCCCACCGATCTCATCGTCTCCAGAGGCCTTCCCGCCAGCTCTGTCTCTACAGAGGCCAGGACAAGCCAACATCAGGGAGGCAGATGGTCCGTGTCTATTCTGGCTCTGACACTGGCAGGAAAGGCCTTAGAGTCCAGATCTGGGGGGTGCGTTACCTCTGACATTCATTCTGGCTCTAATGTCATACGACGACCACTGTTCATTGGTGCGTCCGACCAGACATCAAGCTCTTTCCCGGCACCACCCTGTGTGATTCTCACGGCAGTGCCAGCAGCGTGGCCTCGGGAGCCCATTCTACAGATGGGGAAACTGAGGCAGGGTGAGGTTGGGGAGCTGGTTGAGGGCACACAGCTGGGAAGGAGCCCCAGCTACAGGGGTAGCCCTGAGGGTGGCCTGCTGCAGGCAGTGCAGGACTCAGGTCCTTGCTGAGGGCACAGAGCTGCTGAGCCACACTTCCTGGGGGCCAGCGCCGGCCTTCTGGGTGCTGCTGAGATATTCAGAGGCCAGAGGCTCTGTTCTGGCCATTACGTGCAGGGGGCAAGCGAGCACGAGAGGCTGAGTTGCATTCCCCAGTGAATAGAGTGGGGGACCCGGGGCTGGCCGGTGGAGCCCTCCTACTATATTCCGCTGCCTTCCCTTAGAAAGATCCATCCTGAATTCCTGGCGGGCATTGTAAGAGCCTCAAAGAAGGTCAAGGGCAGCACAGTGACTTCTATGATGCTTCTGAAGGGCTCCGTGGACACCAGGCTCCACAGCGTTGGGCCTGCTGGTTCCTCTCAGACATATGGCCAAGCTGACTGCCCCCAACTGTATCCAGGAAGGAGACCCTCCTCCATCCCCTACAGGACAACACAGATGGGAAGGTCAAGGCTGGCTCCTGCACCGAGCCGAGAAGCCCACCTGCACCCCTCACTTTGACTTCATCGAGTACTCAGTAGAGTAGATACTGCCCCAAAGGAACATTCTGGAGACATGTTGGGGCGCCTTGATTTTCACATGGGTTTGGGGAAACACGATTGGTATTTAGTGCACGAGGATCAGAGGTGCCAGACGTCTGGAACTCGCGGGACCGCCCCTCTCAGTGAAGTGACCCTCGGTGCCACTTCAGGTGTCCCACATGAAAGATGTTTCACTGCACGTCCGCATGGGTGAAGATCCTGTCCACAAATCATCTGAGCCCAGACCCTCACAGTCCCATGGACGTTTGATTTCATATAAAAATGCCAATTTCCCCCAGGATTTTCATTCTCACTGAATTCTCTGTGAAGACAACTACTATGTAAATCAGAGGAAGGTTTGTATTTTGGTTTTTGGAACTCTACCAAGTATGACTCACATTGCAGCAAACTTTATGGCTGAGCTGGGGGGGGCGCGGTCTTAATCATCTCTGCCCTCGCTCCTCACATGGTGCCCAGCCCTGGGGACCCAGGGGGGCCTCCGTGGGACCCACATTGCCTTCCTTCATATGAGGAACTCAGCCCCTGGAGCAAGTCCATCCCACAAGGCGCTGGATCCCACCAGAGCAACAACACCTTGGACTGAAAAGCAGAAGCTCTCACAGTGGGGTTCCAGTCACATTCCAGGTTGGAGAAACAGCTGGGGAAGATGGAAGCCTGTCTCTCTGTCTTTGCTTTTCCAGAAACACCACCATCTCCGAGCAGGATGTTAATCAGTAACAGTCCCTTGGGGAGCATACTTTGGAATAGCAAATATTTGCTGCAAACCCTAACCTTTCCTGTCTTTTCTCCAAGTGAAGGACCTTCCCAGGCACCAAGGGGCCACTCGCTGGTAAGAGCCCACAGATTAAAGGAGACCAGCACAGGGTGGGGGAGAGATGCCCTCATTGGCTCTGGGTGGGTCACAAGGGGAGGGGGTGGGTGTCCGGGCAGTGCCGAGCCCTCCCCCCCACACTGGATGGGGCAGGAGGTGTGTTATAGACCCAAGGGCTTTCCTTTGCAGGATGGTGGCCAGAGGAAGAGGCTTTCAGGGCTTGAGATCTTATGCCCATCACACTCACTGTGCAAACCACACTCAATTAAGTCCCTGGCTTTCTTCCCAGGGACCCTCCTGCCCAGGGAGCTGGCCCACCCCTTCCAGGACTGGGAGCAGGATGCTATGGCAGGGCCACTGCTCCAGGCAATTCAGGGCTGAGGGGTGGCAGGTGAGCAGTTGGTTTCTCAGATCTCAGGTTCTATCTGGGTTGGTGCATCCTTAGGATGCTTGATGGCAGCCTGGTGCCTGGAGAGGGGAGGCACCCCTGCAGACATTCTCTTCTGCTCAGCTGATAAACACGTGCTTTTGGGGTTACATGGGATGGTCCAGTCAGCAGCATGCAGGGCCCCCCATGTATTCCTTGACTGCCCCTCCAGACCGGAGGAGGAGCTTCAAGGCAAGACTTAACAATCAGCAAGGGGTGACATCTGCTGGGTGAGCCGGGATCATTTTCTGATGACTGCCACCAGAAGTGACTCTGTATTACTTTACAAGGTAGTGCTAATACTGTCATATAATGAAGGTGTGGACCTGGAGTACGTTTAGTACACCCCAGGAAGCCTTGCCCGGTGCTTATAGTTCAGGAGCGACCCACCGAACACAGGCTTGCCATTTAGAACCAGACAGGCTTCCCCAAACACAGACCTTTAGCAAGCACAACAGAAGAAGGGAGTGACCCAGAGGCCGCAGGAGGAGTGGGGCCCTGAGTCCTAAAGGTACAGCTTAGAATCAGCAAGGAGCCACGGACCGAGTCCCTGGGCTGGGTGTTGTCTTCCATTGAGCACAGACGTGGACACAGCCCCCTGCATCAGGCAGGAGAGGCCTGAGAACCTCACTCAGTCACAGTTTCTACAGGTGGCCTGGTTCAGAATGAGGGTCTCTGCCGATGGGAACCGCAGCCTCCCCCCTCCCTACCAAGGGGTCCCACAAGTGCCTGTCAGTGACACCCGGGAACTGAGTGCGGAGACAGCCAGGTGGCACCCTCCGGCCCACAGGCATTTATTCAGATGGGACCCGTGCAGGTGCTCTGGAGCCCAGGGAGGGTGCAGGGGAGCAGGAGAGGTGGGGGTGGAGGCAGCTAGTGATGGGGAGTGTGGGGTTTGGGGAGCCGCTCCCCTTGCTGGAAGACCAGCTCCACCAGAATGTGTGATGGGGATCGGCTGCGAGCGTCCCAGGGGAGCTTAGCCCAGGCCGGTGAGTCACCCGCTTCCGTCCTGGGGCGCTCCGGGTGCAATGAAGGCAGGGGCCGCGTAGCTGGGTGCAGGGCTGCGTGGGAGGCTAGAGGAGATGAGCAGGGAGAGAATCCGGATCACAAAAGCGGGCGCACTCAGCACTTCTGCTTTTCCTTCCCCGGCCACCCCCAGACCCTCCAGACCCCCAGCCAAAGGTGCCCCAGACTGGTCCCCACAGCCTGCCCACTGGTCAAGGGCAATGGATGAAGCGGATCAATCCCAGTTCTGCTGGGACCCTCACGCAGTCAGGCTGGGGCCCAGGCTTCACCCTCACCCTCACTCTTGTTAACCCCTCTGCCCTCTGGGAGGCAGTGGGCAGAGGGGGGCAAAGCTGGAGGGGCCCCTGAGCCGCCTGCGGCCTGGCCAGGAATGGGAACCAGAGGAGGTTTTGCTCTGCAAAATAGTGCTGCTCTCGGGGTGGGCAAATGTGAACCCCTACTCGCTCTGGAGCTCCCCGGATGCTCCCCGGAGCTCCGCGGTCGGGCTCCCTGGATGCGAGCCCGACCACCCCACCCAGGAAAAAGTGGGGTCAGTGGTGGAACTGCACCCTGACACCAAGAGGAGACAGGTACTGGGCATTAAATGCAATCTGTTCCCTCTTTTCCCCTGAAGAAGGCTCGCTGCTGAATGGAGGCGCTCCCGTGGCCTCCCCGCTGCCCAGCGGAAGGCCGTGCTGAGCCTCCCACGCCCCTGCCTCCTGGCTGAGATGTGGCTGGTGCCCGGTTCAGCCTCCTCCCCCAGGTGCCAGAGGCCCAGGCAGGGTTGGAGATTGCCCAGAGCCCATCTCCCCTGTGGGTAGGTGGCCTCCCTGAGGCCAGGGGCTGCATCTGTCCCATTGTCCACTGTGTTCCCTGGACTGTGTCACCCACTCAGCCTGCACTTAACACAGGATGAGGTCAGGGCCCCAGTCATCCAGGAGCTACATTACAGGCCCTGGAAGAGTCTTGGCAGAGATGGGAAGGCCCTGGAGGGGTTGGAACAGAGGAGCAACATGGTGTGACTTGGGTGTGAAAGGGTCTCACAAGCTCCTACACAGAGAAAAGACTCGGGGGGGAGGGGATGAGGGAGGAAGCGAGGGCCCTCAGGAGGTCACTGTAACACTTGGGCATGGGGGTGGCAGCAGGGGACAGGGGAACGGGTGGATACTGGGCCAGTTGGGAAGTAGAGGTGGTGTGGTTAGCTATGGAGTGGATGCAGGTGAGAGACAGAAAGAGGGGAGTCGGAGATGATGGCCAAGTGCTTGGCCTTCGCAATGGGGAGGGTGGGCTTGCCACGGACTGAAACGGGGAGACCGTGAGAGGAGCAGATCGGGGCATGAGTTCATAGGTTCCCTATGAAGGACAGGTATCAGGAAGGTCTGTGGACGTCCAGGTGGAGGTGGCAGGGGCAGCTGCTCTGGAGCTGAGGGTGAGGTCCAGGCTGGACGCCCATGTGCACAAGTCACCAGCCCATCAGCGCAGTGGGAACTGTGACACTGCACCCGGTGACCTGGGGAGGGGCCAGAAGCCCAGAGGAGGGTTGGTAGCACAGGCAAGGCCCTCAATGTTTGTTGAGCGAGCTGATTACCTGCCACTGGGGCACAAGGCAGAGAGGATCCCGTGGAGGTGCCTTCTGCGTCCGGTCAGTCCACAGTGGGACACAGACGAGCCCTCCCGCTGGTCCTCAGTATTAGCTTCAGATCCTTTGTGCCTAACATGGGACCTCCCACGGGATAAGCCCTCAACGAATGTTGGACTGAGCAAATCAATTTATAACTCAATCTTCCAAGCAGGTCATGTCCTTGGTTATATTCTCGTCTGACACCTGGCCCAACACCACATGCAGGAGATGATGAAGGGGATAGAGAGAACAGAAGGCAATCCTATTTGTTAAGCCCCTACTAGCCGCCAGGCATTGTTCTGGGGACTTCACGTGCATAATTTCATGTAATTCTCCAAACAGCCTAGTGAAATTGTGTTGGTATCTTGGGCTACACTTCATAGGTTAAGAGATCGGGACTCCCTTACGACTGATCTAGTATCAATTAGTATTTTCAAGCTTTTTATTTCTGAGCCACTGAACTCGTTTTTCCAAACAAACTATTTTCAAAGGGGAAACACCAATATATAAAGTAGGTAACATCAGAGTTTCTTGGGCTAAAGATGGGTGGGGGTTGAAGTCTCTCCTTCATGCCCTCCTGCTGTCCATCCTGCCTCCTAAGGCTCTCCTGGAATCTGGTCGATCTGCAGAATCTAGAGACTGCACACAGCCACCATCCTAGGGTCTGCGGAATGGTGGGAAGCAGCTACCTGGTTGGCTCGGGCGGTCTTCTAATCAGAGGAATGGACACAAATAGATTCACCGAAGCTGAAGCAATGTGCTTCAGAACTCTTCTCCAAGCGAGACCATTACAAAAGAATGGGATGAGCTACACGTACAGTCAACTGAGGGAATTCCATCATGGTAATAATTTAGGACCAAAGCAAAAAGGAAGGAAGTGTAACACTTTTTGGTGTTCAGAGTCTATGGCTTTTGTCCACATTTCATCATTGTATGAGCTTGTACTGCAGAAACATCGAAGTTTTCTTCCCAAAGTTCCAGCTAGATCAGAAGTATGAGAGATGTGTGAACTGCTTCAGATGGGAATCAGAGAAATGTTCTTGCCCCGGGCTGAACTCAGCAAGCCCTAGTTTCTTCAAGAAACCCAAAAATACCCAGAATAAGTCAAAATCCTTCATTTAGGCCTAATCCCTAAGTATGAAATGTGCCCCAAACCAACATATTTTTGCAAACCATTTAACATTGATAAAATGCCATGGTGTAGTAGAAAAGCTGTAGTAGAAAATTGGACTTAAAACTCAAAAAAACTTGAAATAGCACCTAGGTTGGATGTTTTTATAATTTTGAGCTACTTTATTAACACATTTAACTCATGTGACTTCTCTTATGTGGACTTCTCCTTCTTCTCTCTCAATGCTCAAGATTTAACCCCGAAATGGAATTGGGTCACAGATTCATTAAAATTGCATGAGATGACACCACTTTCAAGATGAAAGCATCCCCCAGGGGTCACTCAGGCCAATTTCCCACCCCTTTGTGGAAGTCCTTCTAGAATAGCCCTACAAAACAGCCCCCTCGTTCTCTTTCTTTCAATGCTTCCAATGAGAGAAACTGCCAGTTCTTTGAAAAGCAGTTCAATCCATAAATGGCTAAGATTGTTTTTGTTACACACACACACACACACACACACACACACACACTAGCTAACTCAGATCCTTTCACCTTAGTTTTGCCTCTGAAGCCACTGAGAGCAAGGTCAGTCATTCTTCCACATGGAATCCCCCCCAAACCCTGCCCCAGCTAATCCATTTTCTCAATGCAAGCGCTACTGGTTTGGAGAAGCAGTCATCTGCTGTCCAGGGCAGTTCCGTGCATCCTGGGGAACTGCTGAGCAAGCATGCCTGGTCCATGTGCACGAAGGAGCCAGCAGTAACCCCCAATCATGATTACAACCAAGAAACTATTCCGACAGACAGTACAGATGGCAGCGATATCTTACTCAGGCTTTCTGGGGATACGGAATCTGATTGCCTTTTTCCCCATCAGGCTTTACCAGCTCAGGGAAAATAAGGTAAACAAACAGGACCATCCTGCACACCAGCACCTGAAAGAATTTCTGCTGTAAACACAGTTAAAAATGAAGAAATATGCTATTTTACAGTTTAATTTGCAGACCGTTTAATATTCCACCCCCCACCCCACCCCCATTTAATCTGAAAAGTGAATTCCACTCTAGAAATGAGAGAATTTCCAGGTGTTGGGACACAGAAGTTTGCATGATCTCCTCTTTAAAAAATTATGTGGGTAACATCATTTATATTACATGAGGTTTCTGGACAAAAGGGCCTCCCAAACGTGACAAGCAGCCTGAGTCCAGGCAACTGGAGTCCAGGGAGACTTCAGGGCCCCCAGGGACTGCCTCACAGCAGTACTAGGGACTGGGAAAGCTTCTACAGAAAAGTAACCATGCCCCTACTCCCACTTCGCCTGCCATCCAGGAGCACCAGGCAGCATGAAAACCTTCTGGGACGAGCATCAGCTCATTCAAGAATCAGTAGCACAAAGTATATGGTCACTAAGTATTTGCTGACTTGATGCATGCATGCACGAATTGGCTAGGCGGTGTCCCCTGATCCACACCCGCACTGTGGTCTGGGGTGCCCTGGTATTGTTTTGGGCTTCAAAGGCAGTCCCTGGTACAACCTCAGACCAGTCCTCTCAGCACAGATGAAGCCTGAACCACTCAATCTCAGGAGCGTTGGATGGCCCCATGGGTAGAACCATAGCCAAACATATCAAGGGGCTCAATTAGTTCCCTCCTCACCACTGCCACACAAATGGTCTTCCACATTATTTCCTTTTCTAGGTCTTACAAAGAACAGTGATGGAAGTGGATGAGAAGAGAACTGAGGCAGTGGTGGGAAGCCGTTAGGGAATTATTGCTTATTCCATGCCTCCCCTCATCAGGGTGGACCAGCCATTTCACTTCATGATCTATGAAGAAACCTCTAGAATCATTCTATTTCTGGGCAGGGTGGGGACTCTCTCTTATGATTTAAGACATGCTAAGTACTAAGTGCTCAGCAGAGGTGGAGTCTGGTGCAGCTGGTGGCACGGGGTGGTGAGGAAGAGAGTGTCTCCCTTGTCCCCTACTAGTCTGGGCCATTCTCAGATAAACCCGACTATTACATTCACTCTTAAGGAGAGGTCTGTACCGTCTGTCTGGTATTTTAAGCCTGTTTCTCAGAGCCCTTGTTACTGGCTCAAGACTAGGTTGGTAGGAGATCTTTACCCCCCTCTGTTACTCACGTATTTGGACTTTTAAAAAATGGTAGACCAGAGCCCCGTTTCAGGACAAAGCCTTTGGGAGAAAGACACTTTCTCTAGGAGTCATGAGCTTCGCTCTCTTTACTTCTCCCTGGAGCAAAGGAAGCGTTTTATTTTAATCCATTATGGAATCATTTCTTGGGAACTACAATGAGAAGAAAACAGCTGTAGGCATCCCTGACCGGGGCCACAGGCTCTGTGCAGCCCTGGCTGTTCTGCGGTGTGACAGATCCTTTGACAGAGGCATTAACTGAGCTGCAGATGGACTTCAGTTCCTTCATTTCACACAGGCAGGAACTGGGGGACACACACTGGGTCACAGGTCCAAGGACGGTCACTGTCCCAGGCACTTCTGTCTTCATGGCAACGATCGCATCTCAGAGAAAGAAGAACCCTTGCCCAAGGTCACCCCATGTGGCATGGTGTGACAGCTGGAGATCTGCTTCTCCTGACCCCAACCCTCTGGCCCATTTCACTCTTCCTCCCTCGATTGAAAACATTGAATCTAAATATACAGGCCACACATACTCCCCTCTATTACCCACTTTGCTCAAACAGAACATGAGCATGGGCTTTGTCCGGGGGTTAAAGGAAACTAGCAAATACCTCTAAAATTCTCTTGGTCATTTTCTATTACAGAGATAAAAAAAAATATTTCAGGAGTAAATTCAGAGAACCACGGGTTGAGCTAGCTAATTTGTGGAGCATCAAATGTGTAGACTAAATGCCTAACTGGATTTCCATCTGTTTGCTATCCCATGTTTAAATGTACCTAAAATGGATTTATTTGTCATCTTGGTTATGAATATAAATCAGAGTAACATGAACTGTATCTCAGGAAATACTATTAAGCAGTTTAGAGATGGACTTTTCATCATATTAACATGTGTACATCACTTCATTCCTATATTCCTTCCATGAGCACCAGCTGACACCTGGGAATGGCCAGACAGTGCGAGGACCTAGGACGAGGCAAACAGAGAGGACTAACTCCAACTGACATTCTTAACTGACTTGTTGGTATTCTAATAGTCAAGTGTGTTTGTGAAAAGATGGTGGGAAAAAGAAATAAGAGTTCAAATTACCCACCTTTAAGGGATGAAATCTAAAAAAGAAAGTCTATGGAAATATAATATCCTCTGAAATAAATATGGCCAAACCCAGTTATAAGAAGCTTCATTGCTATCGAAGGACTCCTAGAACGTGCAGGTCAAATTCGCCCATCATATGCATGGCAAAACAATGACAGCGTAAAATTATATCTAACACATTATACTTGGAGGCAGAAAACGGCCCTATACCCTGCTTTAAAAAACTTAAAAAAAAAATAATCCCCTCCATTTTACTTGATGAAGTCCCTAAAACACTAGGTTTCAGCTTTTCCAAGTATCTCTGTGTGGTGAAAAAATGCAGGCCAATGAAAAATATAATAGATCTTACCAAGAAAATTCAAGTTTTCAACTGAGGGGGGAAATCTGAACATTGCAACAAGTCTTCATTATATTTAAGTGTCAGGTTTAAAAACTACCCTGGCACAGACACATACACACTCACCCACACTCACCCACTGTCACACACACTATAACAACTGAGAACAGATTACTGGGTTGCTGCAATTCATTTTATCTTCATGGCAAGACTCCTACTCAAGCTGAAGAGTCTGTCCTACTTCAGTTTGTGTATCTCACATATGCCCACTAACTGCAGGGCTAATGGATCCACCTTCCAGAATAAGATGTCTGAACTCAGGAAGTCAAATAATGGAAATTATTTTTAAATGTGTATGAGGTTATGTCAGAAAGACTCCCTATGCTCCTCTCTCACAAGCAAAATCCCTTTTAGTCTGATCTCTGGGTCTGCCAGTAAGACAGAGTTCTATGGGTCTGTTACCTCACTTGTTATGTGAACTAGGGACATCCTAGAACCTGTCCTTAAAATGCGAGTTTTCATAATTAACAGGAAGATACAGGAGCCAGCCATCCCTAATTCTCTGGAGTGACAGATGTTACACAATTAGTTTAAAGGATCTATTTGATGAGTTGTTACACTGAGAACTTTTAATAAGACTATCAATCTGGCTTCTGGTATAAATCGAGATATATGTGGGTATTCATAACTGTCACCAATTTGGTTTTTACTCTGTTTTTATATATATCCGACCTTGGAAGTATAATCTTAGCGAATAGGTCAATGGTTTTAAAAATTGTGCTCTTTTTTCTTAAAAAAAAAAAAATCTGAAAGTAACACTGATTAAAATCACCGTCTTAATTGACAGTTTAGTTAAGTAGGAACAAGACCACAGCTGACTTGGGCATACTCCTGAACTTTACACACAGTGGTGACTTCCCCTGGCAAAACACTTCACTGTTCTCCTGCGTGCATGCTGGGAAGTAAAGCCCCTAATTCTGCTTTTAGTTATTATTGAACAAGCAAACTGAAATTCTCCATTTTATTTAAAGCAACACAATCAATGATGAGTATGAAGCAAAGTGCTGGATGTGCTGCTATGCACACATGCATTCTCTCCTAATCATGCACTCCATTCCATGTGACAGGTGCTAACCGTGACATGAAAGCCACAAAGAAGAGGGGATTCACTGAGCCCATATTGTCCAGTCTCTCAAAAATCTACCCTAGTTTTAATTACTGACAAAATGAGTAGTTTGACAATTCCATTTACCTATCTTTAAATGAAAGACACTAAGATTTGCTAAAAATAGCCCTGAAGAGGCCATACAAAAGAAAAAGGGGAAACGAATGTCTTGGAGAAGTCTCACACTGAGTAGCTGTCCCCTGAATAATTAATTTATAGTTGATGTTGGTGCGCTTCTCATTCATTACTGAAAAATGAACTGTCTTACTCTTTAATTGTAGAATAAAAACTGCAGGAAAGATTTAAAACTTTTTTCACGAACACTGGTATCTCATTAACCTATGTTTTATTTTGAGTAAACTCATTATTCATTATTTCACATTATAAAAAGTAACCACACACGCATATGCATTCACAAATTAGATCATCTTTATCATACATCAATATATTTTAAAAAACAAACACTCTCTAATATCAATATAGTTATATGCTGATTGCATTTTGAAATCGAGAAGCTGACAATAGCTTCATACAGTATATCTCAAGAACTGACATTTTAAAATTAAGAATTGTATATGTTCCACAGGCAAATATTGATGGAAATACTAGCATTAGTACAAATAAATGCTGTTGACATAGCTTAAGCATGATAGCTTGGAATAACAGCTGATTCAAACTAGATTCATCATTTTAAATTAAGGACAAATACAATCTAAAATGTAAACAAAGTATTTATAAAATAAAGTCTTCTAGGAAATGAAATCATCAATCTATTATTTTTAAGGTAGTCGTAGCTAAAAGTTATCAGAAATCTTGGTAGAATTTTCATTGCCAAATTGAAATTTTAGAATGTCCAGGTACAACACTGTCGCCTCACCGGCAGGAATGATAAAGGTGCTGACAGCTGTTCGTACCCTTTTCAATGTGACTTTTCAATTGGGCTTGGAGATTTTCCAGAAGATGCAATGTCTTTCTTACTTCCAAGGCCTTTCCAAGTGATTAGCTAGAGCAATTTCAGCTGATTTGGACTTTCATATAACTTTTGAGTGCTAAAACTCTAGGACAGTTAAATAGATGGTTTCCTGCACAGATAAATGCAGACTGGTCTCTTCTGTAGCGGTGCTAAAAGCGCATACCTAAAGTTGTTTTCATTGCACTTCACTATGACATTGGAATTCTGTAACCACATTATTACTTGAGAAATACATAGTATACCTGCTAGGGAATCTAATTTCAAACATGGAAAGTTTAAAGTTTATCAACATCAGCTGCCATTATGTGTCTCTTTTCCATTCATTAACCAAAAAAAAAAAAAAAAGAAGAAGAAAAAAAAAAAAGAAAAGACAAGAAAGAAAGAAAGAAAAAGCCCAGCCATTGCTTTAGGTTTTGTCCATCAATCACATTATCTCCAGTTGTCTTTGTTTTGCTTCCTTCATCAAGTGGATGATTTAAGGATTGGATTTTCTCGATTTTCTTTGTCAAGAAAATAAGGGAGGGAGAGAGGGAGGAGCGGGAGGAGGGAAGGAAAAAGAGAAGAGAAAAAGAAAACAAAACATGAAAAATTTTGTACATATAATGCTTACAAAGTAAGAAATATAATCTACTTCAAATAAACTGAAAATATGAGGATTCTGGTTAAGTTTGATTAAGTGAAAAAGAAATCATGCATTAAGGATTACCTGGAACTCTTTAATTACCAAATCCTACATACATCTAATATAGCATTCAATTCAGTTCATGTAATTTCCCCACTTTTTTTTGTATAACAATAATGGAAATGAACATAGACCCAAATATATCAACTGTTTGGCCTTAAAGGACATAAGATATGCCTTCTTGTACCTACTTTAAGACACCGATACCCCTAAATACCAAATGGGTCATCTCTATAACACCCAAAAGTGGGAGAATGTATCACATGGAATTTTTTGAAGAAGCAATACTGAAATAACTAATACTTTCTGAAATCACTTCATAAGCTTATTTTCATTTCAATATGGCACATCACCGAACTGTGCATAATACTTCATAGAAACCAGACCAATGCACATCTCACTCAGCTATTCCAGTTGTGCAGCAGGTGTGCATTCATGAGAAAGTCTAGACTAGAACCATGTTATATAGAAATTGTTATGGACTTGATATCCAGTCTCCTGTTAAAAAAACCAACATTCCTCCTCCTTCAGAATATTCACAAAAGAATAAACAAATGATGTGATTTTTTAGAGTGTTTCTAGATTCTTTTTTGTAACCCTCAATTATATGTAATCGAGTATACAATTCTATGGATATGTAATATCCATATGGATATGTTACATAGGGTGTATACTGAGCAAGAGAAAATTCAGTCTATAAAAGGAAAAACACAGCAAAGCAAGAACAAATGAAGATGGTAATCTAAATAAAGGAGAATGGTATAAATATTAGGTTTCAGCTATCCTTACTTTACAAATGCCTCTGGCATTTAGAAAAATGAGAATAGAATGGATGACATTCTGATGTTATTAGCTATGCTTTTCAATAGAAGGATTCCAGGGCAGACTTTTGAGAGGAAGAAAGCATAGGGTGACAGACAGGAAGGACCAGGGTGCCCGGCCTGGAAGGCTCCCGAAGGGAGACTCCATCTTACTGAACCACACGGAGCTCTGAGTGGCCACTGCAGCCAGGGCACAGGGCTGCTACTCCATACTCTCCACACACCACCATCCTGTCCTGCCTCTCTCCGCAGGACTTGTAAACAGAACTTCAAAGTGTCATTGTTTGAGCAGTAATTGTAGGGGGGCTAAGAACATTCTCTACAAATGAAAGTACCGTTTGTATTAAATGCTACTAATCTGTACTATCAATATCACCTTTGCTATTTACTATTGCTTTTCTCTATTATATCCTCCTACTCTCTCCTTGAGCTCCATTCAATACATTTTTTCCTAAGCTTTGAATGAATTTTGAATACATCTGTATTTTTATATACCAACAGCCAATTAAAATTTAGAATTATGATATTCAGTTCCTAAAAAGGAGTAATAGCATGTAGTTTCTGAAAAAAAAAAAAAGAGGCATTTGAGAAACTACATAAGAAAATACTCATGCATTCAGTGAAATATGTTTCAAAGAAAGCCTGAGTCCTGTTTAAACTCCATGCTAATCAGAAGGTTTGGGAGTTCGGTATGAAAGTATAAACCCTAACTATGGTTTGGACATCCTGGCTGAATCAGTTCTACCCTGAGCTCCTCTCTCACCCTGGAGATTTTTATAGTCTGCCCTGTTCAATGTTTCAACTGCAAGTACCAAAGGCTTCAACAATTCAAACAAGATACAAATAGTTCACAAAAAGGAACCACAAGGGAAAAGCTGAGTAGAGGCCCTTTATAACCATAACATGAAAGCATAAATTTGGTCTGTAGAAATCTTCAGTTTGCCAGAGCCACAATCCTAGATTATAAGGCTGCAGTCATACTTCTTCAGGAGCATTAGCTGTACCGACCTTTCTAAGCACTGGCTGATTACATACTGTGTATCTGAGCTGGGTGTGCAAAAGGGATGCAATTATACCCAGTGTCTTCTCAGAGATAAATGCCCTGAATGCAAACACTTCACAAAAAAATAAATGGACCTCAGGTTTGAATGGCAGCCATTTCAAGATTCCTGTTGATCCCCTAGGGTTTCAGTGTCTTTGCCATATCTGTATCATCTTATGTAAAGTATCAGACATAATAGAGGCATGGGTGAAAAGAATTCCTTTTAATTTATACCTTTTCCTCATTACAGACTTTGTCTCTTCTTTGGAAAGTACTTAAAGAGCAGAATGATACACTTGGCACATCACTGGATTACTTACAAGGTAGCCTTTCGTGGTTGTGTGTCTTTACTTCCACTGCTCTTTGGATCAACTGAGTTACCTGTCCCCCGGGAGGTGCTCGGTAGGGAAGGATTGGAGGGAAAGGAAGTCGGAGTGCTACTGGCATTGCGAGTGCGGAATGAATCATCTGAAATGAATTCAAGTACAGTCAGACATGCTGAATGCGCTAAGAAATGTTAACCTAAGAGAAGTAAAGTTAATGATAGCTGACTTTTCTTAAGATCGATTGTATTAAGGTGTAGCCTAGGTACAAGAAACTGCACAAATTTAAGGTCTGACAGATGCATAACATGCCTATGAAGCCATCACCACCATCAAGAGTAAAAAATGCACCCACCCCATACCTCCTGCACCCTGTCAACCCCTCCCCTACACTCCAGGCAATCTGCCTCATTCACTAAAAATTAGTTTGCATTTTCTAGAGTTTTATGTAAATGGAATCACACAGTGTGTCTGTCTTCTTTCACTTGGCAAAATCAGTTTGAGGTTCATTCTCGTTATTGTTTGTGTATATCAATACTTCATTCCCTTTTATTGCTGATTGATATGCATTGCACGGATATGCCAAAACTCATTTATACATGGCTCCTGTCGACAGACATATGGATTTTTTCCAGTTTTTAACTTTCACAAAGAAAGCTGCTATGAACGATTGTGTACAAGTCTGTGTATAGATACATGTTTTAATTTCTTGTAAATAAAAGCCAAGGAGTGGAATTGCTGATCACATAATAAGCGTACATTTAACTCTATAAGAAACTGCCAAGTGGCGCCTGAGTGGCTCAATTGTTAAGAGTCTGCCTTCCACTCAGGTCATGATCCTGAGCTACTGGGACCAAGACCCCGTGTCAGGCTCCCTGCTCAGCGGAGAGTCTGCTTCTCCCTCTCGCTCTGACCTTCCCCACTGCTCATGCTCTCACTCACATGCTCACATTCTCTAAGGGAATAAATTTAAAAAATCTTTTAAAAAATATGAAACACATTTAAAAAGAAAAAAAAAGAAACAGTTAAATTGTTGTCCAAAGCAGTTGTACCATTTTACATGCCCACTAGCAACAAATAAGCATTCTGGAGAGTTGCTCTCTATATCCTTACAGACATTTAATATTATGTCTTTAATTTTAGACATTCTAGTGACCGTAAAGTGTTATCTCCTTGTGTTTTTTCCCGTTGCTTTTTTTAATTTGGAACTTTAAAAAAATTTTAAATTAGCATTTTCTTGATTTAATATATTTGTCTGGGTCTTCTGTCTACCAAATCTTCCAAAAGATGGACATACAGTAAAATATCTGTCTGACATCATGAAACGAATTACAGCATTAGCAATCACATATTTTTTCATTACAAGAATAACCTATAATTTTTAAAAATGGAACACAAAAACAGTATAAAAATTAAAATCCTCTATAATACCATAATTCTAGCAACTAAAGCCACGGTCTTTAATCATTCTAATATAAATTGTTTCAATATCTCTTCCTAAGCGGGCTATGTATATGCACACCTATGCATCTAATTTATAAAAAGACCTACTGTGCATTCTATTTTATAACATACTTTGTGATTTAGCCATTCATGACTACTTTTCTATGTAGTCAACATTTTTTTCTCTTAAACATTTTAAGGAATGCATAGAATTCCATCTTTGAAACTAACTTTTTTTAAAAGTATAGTTGACATGCAACAGCACATTAGTTTCAAGTACACAACGGTGATTTCACTATAGGTTATGCTGTGCTTACCATGAGGGTAGCCACCATCTGTCATCAGGGAAAGCTACTACTATATCATTGACTGTGCTCCCTATGCTGTGACTTTCTTCCCTGTGACTTACTCATTCCCTAACTGAAAGCCTGCATCTCCTACCCACCTTCACACATCTTGTCCATTCTCCACCCCTGGCAACCCTCGGTTCTATTTATGCCTCTCTTGTTCCTTTTAAGTTGCAGTTCTCTAAAGATTGCTGATGTCAAGCATTTTTCATGTACTTATTTGTACATGATTTTCCATTCCATCCATTCCATTCCATCCATCCAAAAATACATGATTTTTCCTCCATTTTAAAATTAGTTGACTAATTAGTTCTAAAGATTTGTTTTGTATAACCTGACTGTAAGTCCTTTGTCAGGTATATGTAATATGATCATTTTCTTCTCATCTGTGTCCTGCCTTTTATTTTTGTCATGCTTTATTTCAAAGAGCAGAGTTTTAAATTTTCACTAAGTCCAATATGTTAACTTTTTATTTCATGGTCTGGAGAAATCTATTCCAAAACCACAAAGACTTCCTTCTGTAACATTTTCTTCAGAAATGTCATAGTTTTAGCTTTTATGCTTAAATTTATTATGCATTTTGAGAGAATTTTATGTGTAGTGTGAGATAAGGATTGAGGTTCATTTTTTTTAAAATATAAATATCCAAAAATACAAACATAGTAATTTGAGGGGCACCTGCACCCCAGTGTTCATAGCAGCAATGTCCACAATAGCCAAATCATTCATCGACAGATGAATGAAGATGTGGTGTATAACTATACAATGGATTATTCTATTGGATGGAATATTATATGGAATATATTGGAATGGAATATTGGAATGGATGGAATGGAATATATTTGGATGGAATATTATTCCATCCAAAAAGAATGAAATCTTGCCATTTGTAACAATGTGGATGGAACTAGAGAGTATGATGCTAAGCAAAATGTTGGTCAGAAAAAGACAAATATCATATGATTTCACTCATGTGGAATTTTTTTTTTTTAATTTTTTATTTATTTATGATAGTCACAGAGAGAGAGAGAGAGGCAGAGACACAGGCGGAGGGAGAAGCAGGCTCCATGCACCGGGAGCCTGATGTGGGATTCGATCCCGGGTCTCCAGGATCGCGCCCTGGGCCAAAGGCAGGCGCCAAACCGCTGCGCCACCCAGGTATCCCTACTCATGTGGAATTTAAATACAAAACAGATGACCATAGGGAAGGGAAGGAAAAATAAAATAAAATGAAAATTGAGAGGGAGACAAACCCTAAGAGATGCTGAACCTAGGAAACATACTGAGGGTCACTGGAGGAAAGGGGGATGGGGGGACGGGATAACTGGGTGATGGGCATTAAGGAGGGCACCTGATGCAATGAGCACTGGGTGTTACATGCAATTGATGAATCATTAAATTCTACCTCTGAAACTAATAAGAAGATATAGGTATCTAATTGTTCCAGCTTCATTTTTTGAAAATACTATCCCATTACTGCTGATTTATCCTGGAGCCTTTATGGAAACTCAGCTGCACATGTATGTCAGTGTAGGCACATAGTCTTGACTACTGGAGCTTTCTAGTAAGTGCTGCAATGAGGCAGTTTAAGCTCTCTCAATTTGGTTTGCTTTTTCAAAATGGTTTTAGCTATCCTCAGTTCTGTGCATTTCAATTGAGATTTTAGAATCAGCTTATGCATTTCTACAAAAAGACTACTAGAATTCTGATCAGGATTGCATTAAATCTCTGGATCAATTTAAAAGGAATTGACATCCTAACAATATTAAGCTTTCCCATTCACAAACACAGTATATGTCTCCATTTGTTTAGCTCTTCTTTAATTTTATCCAGCAATGTTTTGAATTTTTTAGTGTATACAGAATATACATTTTGTTAAATTTATTCCTGAAGACCTAATGTTTTTGGAGTTACTATAAAAGTGATTTTTTAAAATAGGCTTTATTATGTAAAGGTTTAGATTTACAGAAAAATTGAGAAGATAACGCTGAGAATTTTCATCCACCCCCTCACTCAGTTTCCTCTACTAACACTGCACTCTAGTATGCTACACTTGTTACAGTGAATGAGCCAGTAATGAGACATTATTACTAATTAAAATCCACAGTGCATCCAGATTTCCTTAGTTTTTGCCTAACGTCTGCTTCTGTCTCAGGGTCCCATCCAGTACACAACATTACCTTTACTTGTTGGCCCTCCTGAGCCTTTCCTTGTTTTTGGTGACCTTACCAGCTTTGAGAGGTACTGGCCAAATGTTTTGCAGGATGCCCCTCTATTAGAATTTATCAGATGCTCTTCTTAGAATTAGACTAAGGTTATAGGTTTAAGGAAGGGTGACAGAGGTAAAGTGCCATTTTCATCACATCATACCATACGCTATGATATTTTTTATCACATTTTATGTATTTTATCCCACCGTTTCATGATGGGTCACTAGAAATGGGATTGCTTGCATCAAAGACTACTTTTTAAAACTAGGATTCTTGATGAACTTCACCAAACTGTTTTCCAAAAGGGCTCCACAGATTTTCATACCCACTAATAATGGATACATTACAGTTGGTTTCCCTGACTCCTTACTGGCATTCTCCATGTATTTCCCCCAGTCTGTTGTGCTCACATAGCCTTAGATAAATGTTGGAATTGACAACAGGCAAAAGTCACCAAAATATTAACGATGGGCTCGTGGTAAGTAAAAAGTCCTCAATTTGGCCTTCCAAGCATAACTGACCTTTCATTTCAGCTCTATTTATCCCACTCTCTCACACTCAACTCTGTGCTCCAGTCAGACTGGCCTACTGCTGCTTCCTCAAGACATTGACATGTCTTCTTTATTACAGGCCCTCTGAGTAGGATGTTACTCCAGACCCATCTCTGCCTATCAGAAATCCTAGCACGCCTCAGGCTTCATCCCCAATGATAGAAGTATCTTAAAACCTGCCTTAAGTCCCAAAGTCTGTAAAATCTCTTCTCTTGTGAACACCTAATGCATTTGTTAAGAGACACTTTGCTTCCTTTTTCTCTTTGTAGATCAGGTATATAATTTTTCCTCAGTCTGTACTTCATAAAGCAATATATAATATATAATATATATATATATTAAGTAATACATAATAACCTGGAAGGGATTTCATTCATTCAGCCAATATTCCCTCTCCCCAAAATAACATTGAACCCTTAAGACAGAATATTTTTCTAATATTTTAATAAAAGATTTACCCTTATAAAATTATTTTACTTAAGATTCTGGATACATTTTAGGATCAGTTGATCACTCTTGATTCTCAAAGTAAGAACAAGCAAAGTCAAAACTGAAGAAATTAGTGCACATGATTAAAACGTGAAAAAAAAAAACCTGTTCCGAATCAATATTCTTAATGACTTAAGCAAAGAAATTTCTTGGCAAGACTTGTTACAGGTTCATGAATAAATATGCTCATATGAAGTCATCTCCAAGAGGCCAGATTGGATCCATGCAAGTCTGAAGAACTACTTAAGGCTATCAAGAATCATCTGCACCATTTAGCTCCAATCTGAGCTAATTCAAACTGACTCATATATATGAAATTCGTAGACACTGTATTATAAACTTCACAAATCCCGAATGCTCTCTTAGTATTTCCTAAAGAATTCACTGATTTGTTATTATAAAAGTAATCAATAGTTTTATTATTTATAACCCCCACTTCAAGAAATGTTGATAACTTTTAGCTCAAAAACTTTCCATTATCAAATTCTTCCAGGTTTTTTATGCTACTCCTAGTCTACCTTGTAAAACCACTCTATGTATGGCATATGAATGTCAGTGCTTTAATATTAGAAAGATTTTTCTGATCTGACAAATGAAAATATACTGTTTATAGAGCCAGTGAGTGTATATCTATTCTTCATAATATAAGAATATAATAAGAGGTAAGAGGAAGACAAAATACTCAACACATAACCTGGGAAGGAAATGTGACCAAACTTTAAAAAGTTTCTGACCTTTGAGTAGATTTGCTATTCTTTACACTAAAAACTTACCAAAGATCAGTACTATAATTTTCAGCCAATATGCTAAGGCAAAAACTTAAAAATATACTTAGGAGCCACTAGTAATTTTTAGCAATATATTTCCCCTTATTCATAGTATAATTCTGGGTTCTATTATATAAGCCAGAGATCAGCAAACTATAAGTCCGTGAGCCAAATCTTGCTTGCTGCTGGTTTTGTAAAGAAAATCTTATTGGAATGCAACCATACCTATTCATTATGTACAGTTTATGGCAGCTTTTTGCTCAACAGCAGAGTTGAATAATTGTGACAGAAACCAATTTGGCCAACAAGGCCTAAAATATTTACTTATCTTGCCCTTAACAGGAGAAGCTTGCTGACCCCTGGTATAAACTTTCAAATATATAATATTGTAAATGTTCGGCTGCATGTGATCTACCATGAAGCCCTAGTATTCTTAACTTCCCTAAAAATTACTACAAAAACTTTTAATCTGTGCCCCAGGAGGCCCTCAGACTATGGAACAACCTACCCTATTACTGTTCTTTCTCTCTTTCAAAAGTATTAAATACTGAGTCTTCACAATAAAAACAAAATGGCACAGTCAAGTATTTTCTCAGTTGCTAGGGAAAAGTTCAATTATTTGGGCATTTGATAAAGATGTAAGTTTCAGGAAAACACTCTATATAGAAATAAAGAAATTGGTCCTTAAAAAAATAATATTTCATTACATTTAGCATTTTTTTTTTGAAGAACTCAGATTTCTACTTACCAGGTAGTGAAATCACAGAAGTCTTTCCTAACCCTGAGACAGAAGATGTATATCCTGCTGTAGAACTTTTACTAGAAAAGAACATGATTTAGTTTAAAATACAAGAACATTGTTCTTTCACTTCAGTCATTAGGCACTTGGTCTTTTCTAATCTTTTTTTAATGCTCTCTTCTACTTATGATGAAGCACACATGCTACTTTCACTTCTCATTTATTGTTTACATGCCATGCCTCCTGACAATTCCTTTGTCTTTAATTTAAAAGACAAAGTTTAAAAGACAAATTTAATTTCCTTAAACTTGCTACATCAGAATCAAAGTTTTTCTCTTGGTGCTCAGCTAAGACAGATGATATGGATAAAATTTTCCTAGAAATAACTTATCTTCAGTTCTCATCTCTTTTGTCCATTGCAAGATCACCCTATCGACTAGAACTCCAGATAGATATACTGAAAATGTCCCAAAATACAGTTAACGATCTAGAGCAAGCTATCTTTAACAAAAGAAAAACCTATTTTTCCCACATCATTTTTTTTTCTCAATAAATACTTTCAAGGACAATTATGTTTACTTAAAATTGCCTTTGTTGATTGATATACAGCTGTTATATATTATATATTTACAACATTTATAAAAAGTTGTCATTGAATTTATGCTAATTCTCTCCTAATCTTAGCTGTTTATAATTCAGTCTGTGGGGCCAAAGGAGAAACCAGACATTCAACTAGAATTGTTGTGATCACTTTACTACAGAAACATACCTGTGGCTTCTCTATATAGAAACAATATCAACAGTATGTGGATATTCACATCCACTTAGCAAATGGGGCATGTCCATATACACTTAGAGGTTGAGTGACCTATGTGATAGAGCACCACCTCCCATGACATTATTATATAGCATCATGGCAATAGTCTTCCTAGAATGCCATAAAACCTGTTCTTATACAAATTGGTAGAGTCCAATTTTTTTCATAGAGAATCTTTACAGAAAAAAACTTACAATTTATTGACATAAACAAAACCCCAAATTAATCCTGACTTTACATAATGTAAATATTTCACATAATAAGGGTGTGCAACTACAAAATAAAAGTTGGGTTAAAACATGAATAGCTGACAGACCATACCTAGCACACTTGTCTAAGTTGCCATATTTTGCATGGAAGGCTTGATTATTAAAAGACTGGCTTCGAATCAGTTTGGATTTCTTGATTTCTTTGCCTAGAGCAATAAGCAGAAGGAAAATGCAGCTGTTCATTTCATCCTTAGCTGCCCCAACCCCTCACCAACTCCCCGCCTCTTTCATTAGATACAGGTGGCCCAGCTTCCTTTCCTTAGCTCAGAGAGCTAACTGGAGTATCTCTTACCCCTACTGCCTGTCAAGAACTCCCAAAACAATGAATGATATAGGTAAAAGGCATCTGAGAATCTCATCTAGTGGAGTGATTTTCCCTGTAATTAATTTTTACAAAAAGGGAAAAAGGAGACATAAAAAGAAGTTGTTTCTTACTTGTCGATGGGGTGCTTGTTCCAGAGGGTCCAGGAACAGAAATAGGGATGCTCTTGGGCAGAGTTGTTGGTGTCTTAGTGTCTCTACCTAAAACAAACTCTATTTTAAATGCTGTAATTTCCTCTGAGCTCCTAATCTCCATAAACCAAGAAAACACAGAGAACATGAGTCACTGTCCCTAGTTAGGCAGCATGCTCTTTCCCGAATATTCTTACTTTATATATTTACATATTTCAATCTTAGCCATTCAGTGACCAATTTCACAGACTCATAAAGTCTGTTATCAGACTTTAAGTTTTCCTCTGAAGGATCTCAATCTCCACACTGACTCCCACAATTTATTCATGTATTCTTCAATCAGTACCATATGAAGTAGCCAATTTTTTAAAACAAATTTTAGAAAATGAAAGAAAATGAAGCAATCTTCCACATCAAATCTGAAAATCAGCACGGACTTTCCAAATGCCAGGATGCAACATTAATTGTACAATTTAGTGGTGAAGACACAAGAAAACTACTTACGTTTCTTTTCAAAGGTCTTATCACTCACGGGCCTCCCATCATTCTGTTGCTTCTCTTTCTCTAATTGTTCCTATTATTAAAACAGTATGTTAGCATTAAAAGTAAGCATAGATTTAGAAAACTCTTCTAATGAGAAAGTACTCTAAGCTTTACAAATACAGTTTACAAAAATTCCTTAGGAAAGAATTTTTTAATATAAATTACTGTCAAAAGAAGTCAAGGTTCTTTTGGATTTGTGTGCTTTCAACATCCACTGAATTTTACCCTGGGGGTTTTGTCAAGTTAAAACAATGAGTTTAGTATCATTGTTGTAATTCGCCTTTATATTCTAGAAGACATTTGCCAATTCTCATCATCAAACTATTTACTATGAGTCTTTTTCACTTCTGATTGGTAAGTGGCAATTACCAATTATCCTTCTCTAAAAGGACAGAGGAAAAAAGAAATGGTCTTTTTGGTATTTTTTAAACATTCTACTGAAGTATAACACACTCAAGTGTACAAATTATAAGTGCACACAGCTCAATGAATTTTCCCAAAATGAACATACCTACATAACCAGCTTCCAGATCCAGAAACAAAATGTTAACCAAAACTCAGAGTAGTCCTTTATCCCAAAAAAAACAGAACAAGTAGGCAAGAACATCAATAAACATACCAAGTTCTGAGCAAATGTAGCATAACTGACACACATAAAACACTACATTCAGAGCACCTGGCTGGCTCAGTTGGTGGAGCATGCAACTCTTGATCTCAGGGTCATGAGTTCAAGCCCTATATTGGCCATGGAGCCTACTTAAAATTTAAGAACAAACAAACAAACAAACAAAAAACTCCACTATACTCAACAACTTGGAGAACATGCATGCGTTTTGATTGCACATGTAAAGAAAAACAGGAAGAAAATAGATGATAGATTAAAAAGTCTTCCACACAGAACTGGTCTGCATAAAAAAGAACCAAATGGAATCTCTAACACTGAAAACATGTAAAATTGAAAAATAAAATGTCATTAAGTGAGCTCACAAGTAGTGTTATCTATTTTGTCCACCTTTTCCTCTATTTTGATCATATTAATCAGAGTTGTCTTAAAGTCCTTATCTGCTAACTCCAAAACCAGGATCATCTGTAGGTCTTTTTCTATACCTGATTTTTGTCTTGGGTTTAGGTCATTTGAGTCCTAAAAATTTTTAGAGCCTGCTTATGTTCTACAACCTCTATCACTAGGAATCTTGAACTTCGATCTTTGTCTCAGAAGGCTGCTAAAGCAATGTGATCGTTTTTCAGAAGATTTCCACATAAGTGTTTAATCTTACCATACAATTCTCCATGAAGAGATAGAACATATAAAGAAGAAATAAATGGGAATTTGAGAACTGAAAAATACAGCACTGGGAATAAAAACACTGAATAAGCTTGGCAGCTGAAATGGAGAGGACAAGAAAGAGTCAGTGACACTGAAGACAGATCAACAGAGATTATTCACTCTGAGTAACAAAGTTTAAGGAAAAAAAAGAAAAGAACAAAATCTCATGGACCTGTGGGGCAATATCAAAACATCTAACATCAAAGACCCAGAAGTAGGAGTGAATACATATTTACTTATTTTTTTTTAAAGATTTATTTATTTATTTGAGAGAGAGAGGGAGAGAGAGCTCATATGCAGGTTGGGGGAGAAGCAGAGGGACAGAATCTTCAAGTAAACTTGTTGCTGCATGAGGAGTCCAACACAGAGTTCAATTTTACAACCCTGAGATCATGACCTGAGCTGAAATCAAGAGTTGGATGCTCAACCAACTGAGCCACCTAAGCACCCTGAAGAGTAAACATAAGTTTAAATAAATAATGGCTCAAACCTTTCCAAATTTGGGAAATAATACACATTTATAGATTGAGGAAGCTACACAAATCCCAAAACAGATAAATTTGAAGTCAATTATGCCTAAACACATCAAAAGCAAACTGCTAAAAACAAAGGATAAAAAGAAAAAACCTTTAAAGTAGCCAAAGAAAAGCCACAATACACGCAACAATAATCTGAATTAGAGCTAATATTTTATCAGATGCTCTGGAGACAAGAACACATATATAAAGTACAGAAAGAAAAAGGCTATCAACCCCGAATTCCATATCTAGTGAAAATATCCTTCAGGGACAAAGGGAGATAACAAAATATTTCAGATTAGGGAAAACTAAGGAAATATGTCACAAAATACCTACACCCCAAGAACAACTAAAGATAGTCCTTCAGGCTGAAGGAAAAAAAATAACAGAGGGACTTTTGGATCCTCAGTAATGAATGAGAGTACTAGATATGGTAAAAATAAGAAAGTAAACACAGAAGTTCACTCTCTTAAATGCTTCAAAGGTATATATTACAACTTAGAGCAAAGTTTAGATCCAGTGGTCATGAGATAACTGACTCGGGGGGTTTTCAACACAAATATAATTCACATAAATATTTTAACATAAAGAAAGGGTAGAGATCTGCATCATTATTAAACGAAGTGGTATAACATTAATAATAAGTTGACTTTGAAAAGTTAAGTATATTGTAAACTCTAGAGAAACCACCAAAAAATAATTCCAAGAGAGAAAGAGAAAAAGAGAAAGAAGGGGAAAGAGAGATAGAACAACCACTAAGGGAAGAATCAAACAAGGGTTATCACCATGGGTTTGTTATACATTAGAAGAAGAATATAAGAATATAAACAACTTTATGGCAACAAATTTGACAGCTTAAATGATATAGAGAATTTTGGGTGTGGGAAGCAATATCATCAAATTTAAAAAAGAATAAATAGAAAGTCTGAAGAGTTTTATATCTATTAAAGTAGTTGAATCAATTATCAAAATCCTTTCCAATCCCTGATTGTTTCACCAGTGAATTCTGTCAAACACTCAAGGAAAAAAATAAGACCAATTTTATACAAATTCCATCAGAAAACAGAGGAAGTGGTTAATACTACACATTTCATCTTATAAGGCCAGAATAATTCTACTATCAAATTTAAAAGACCCCAAAATGACAATAAAGGAAATTGTAGACCAATTTCACTATGAATATAGATGAATATTAAAAATTAGCCAAGAATCCAACAAAATAGGAAAGAACACCATATCACTAGGTGGAGTTCATCCCTAAAATATAGGATTGATTTAGCATCGAAAAAATCAATGTAATTCAATGTTTTAACAGGATGAAGTAGAAAAAACAAGTATTTCTAAATATGCAGAAAGAGCATTTGACAAAAACCAATAAACATTCATAAAAACTCTTAGTAGACTAGGAATATGAGGGAACTTCCACAATTTGATAAAGGACATCCACATAAAACCTCTTGGTAACATCATACTTAATGGTGAAAAATTAGATATTTCTCCCTAAAATCAGTAAAATGACAAGGACGACTGCTTCCATTACTTTTATTCAACTGGAAGTGGTTTATTATATGAGATGTCCTAGACCCTGCAACTAGACATAAGAAATAAAAGGCATAAACACTGAATTAAAGAGAAGGAATCTTGCTACACTTGAAGAAGTTGTAATGGCTCATGTATAAAATCCTACTGAATCTAAAAAACAACTCTAGAACAAATATAAGACTAATTTACAAAAATCAACAGTAATTGACAGCAACAAAATTCTAGAAAGTGAAATTAAAAATTATAATTCCATTTATAATGCCAAAGAAGATAATATACCTAGAAATAAATTTAACAAAAGACTTCCTTAAACTCACACTTAACAATTACCAAAATTACATAGAAAAAAGTAAAGATTAAATGAATGGAATGGGTAGACAATGTTCATGAACTAGAAAATTGGTTGTTAAGATGGCAATTATTCGAAATGATCTATAGATCAATCCTAATTAACACAACCCTAACAAAAATTCTAGCAGGCTTTCTATGTAAATGGACAACTGATTCTAAACTTTCTATCAAAATGCAAAGAGCCTAGATTGGCCAAAGCAATTAAAAAGAACTAAGTTGAAAAACTTAACTTACCTGATTTCAAGAATTACTATAATGTTATGGCTATACAGTTTAGAATTACCAAAAGTATAAATATATAAATCAGTGGAACAGAATAGGGAGTCAAGAAATAAACACATACATATACGGACAATCGGGTTTTTTTTTAAAAGGTGCTAAGGCAATTCAATAAGGGAAATTTTTAACAAATGAGGCTAGAGTAACTGAATATTTAGATGGGAAAAATATATAAAACTGAACAGAATTATACATATAATTCATACATAACACGTAAAACCTAAAACTAAAATTTCTACAAGAAAACATTGGAAAAATTCTTGGTAGCTTTGGGATAGACAAAGGATTCTTGTAACAAACAAGCATAAACAATAAGAGAAAATACTGATAAGTTGACCTCATCAAAATTAAAAACTACTCTTCAAAAAACAGCATTAAGTAAATGAAAGATAAGCCACAGACTCCAAGAAAACACTCATAAAATGTATATCTGACGAATAGTATTGAGAGTGTATAAACAACTCTTACATCTCAAGAATTGAAGATAAACAACCCATTTTAAAATCTGAAAACAGACTTTATTAAGTAAGAGATAAGGATGGCCAATAAACAAACAAAAAGACATCCGATCTCATTAGGCATCAGAGATACACAATTTGAAAGCACAATGAGACACGATTACATAACCACCCTATCAAGCTGAGGGGATATGGGGTAACTGAAGCCATCCACCAAGTGGATAGATATGTAAAATGGCAGTTTTTGTTTGTTTTTAAGTCAAACATGTCCTACCATATGATCTAGCCATTCCATTCTTAAGCATTTCCCCAAAAGAAACAAAAACATATGTCCATCCAAATACTTCTTCATAAATGGTCATAGCAGCTTTATTTCTAACATCTCCAAACTAAATGTAACCCAAGTGCTCATTAAGGGGTGGGTAAATACTGTGGTATGTCTATAATACGGAATACTACTCAGAAATAAAAAGGAATGACCTATCAATATATACAACAGCATGGATGAATGTCAAAACAATTATTGTGGTGAGAAGAAGCATGAACAGAAAATGTTACATATGAATAAATTTATATAAATTCTAGTTGCAAGCTAATTTAGTGACAGAAACTAGATTAGCGGTCCTTAGGGCCCAGAGTAGAAGATATGGATTATAAAGGGGCTCAAAGGGATCCCTGGGTGGCGCAGCGGTTTGGCGCCTGCCTTTGGCCCAGGGCGCGATCCTGGAGACCCGGGATCGAATCCCACATCGGGCTTCCGGTGCATGGAGCCTGCTTCTCCCTCTGCCTGTGTCTCTGTCTCTCTCTCTCTCTCTCTGTGTGACTATCATAAATAAAAAAAAAATAAATAAATAAAGGGGCTCAAAGAAACTTCTGAGGGTATGAAAATGTTTGGCATTTTAATTGTGGCAATGGTTTCATGGATTACCTATATGTCAATATTCATCAAATTGTACACTTTAAATATATGCAGTTTTTTTTAAAGCTTTTATTTATTTATTCATGATAGACACACAGAGAGAGAGAGAGAGAGAGGCAGAGACACAGGCAGAGGGAGAAGAAGGCTCCACGCAGGGAGCCCAACGCGGGACCCGATCCCGGGACTCCAGCATCACACCCTGGGCTGAAGGCAGGTGCTAAACTGCTGAGCCACCCAGGGATCCCCAATATATGCAGTTTAATTGTATGCCAATTATATGCTTCAGTAGAGTAGTTGTTTTTTTAAAGACTCTCAAATGTAGTTTTCCTACATTTGTTTATGTAGTTCATAAAAGAAATTTCAAAAGATCAGGACTCTTCTTTAGTCATTTAGAAAGAAAAACTGCAGTGTGAAATTGAAGGAAATTACTTATTAGGTTCCATAACAAAGTACAGCTCATAGTGGTCAGAAATAAGTATGTGTGTGTGCGCATGTGAAAACAACGTACCATTTCCATAAGAAGTAGTTCTTCTCTTTCTTTCTCTTGATCCAACAAATCTTTTTCATAAAACTTTTTCTGAAACTAAGTTTAAAGTTTAAAATGAAATTATGAAACATTATGATGAGTTTCTGCCAATTTTAAGATATTCTTTCAGGCTAAGGTAAAGTGTATACTTACCGCATCCATTGACATTTCCATTCTGTCCAGCTCTAACACAGTCTGCAAGCAAAGTTGTGAAAATTATTCAGCAGTAATTAAATTAAACCAACCAATCATTTCTCGGAAAGATTCCTCTCCAAGAGGGAGGTACAAAGAGAAGACTTCTCTACTCTGTGGAAGACTAAATTAGAAAATCTCTGAGGTTCTTTCCAATTTTGCACTGTATTTTTAATTAGTCTCCTAATGCCAGGATCCATTTATACTTGTAAAAGACTTTAACCTTAAGATGAGCAAGTCTCAAGGGACACTGAACACACAAAACACATGTAAATTAACAAACTTCTAATAACTCCCAGGGCCACTCTTCTCTGAATTTTAGAATACAAGATACTTTTTGAATTTTTGAAAATTTTAGCTAACTATATAATAAAGCAAACTCTCATTTGGACGAAAATCCTTAGTCCTTTCTGTAGAAACTTTTGACCATTATGACATTCTAACCATAAAGAAAGACTTTTCCCTAAAAGTATTTCTCAACTTACTATTTCTCTTTCAGAACACGTTAGTCTAAAACAAACTGTTCAACCAAACAATGGTCCATCTAACCCAGGATTCTGACTGTGACAGAGGACAATACTTCTCTCCAGGAGTAACTCTCATGGCCTAAATAAAGTACATTCGTATATTCTTATGCCCAAAGATAACCATTACAAATGCAGTATTTATTTGAAGCCTATTTTTATGCCGAAATTTGTGAAAATATTACAATTTATGCCATGAAATATCCCTTTTAAATAAAATTACTTCCCATCTTAAAAAACTGACTAGCATAAGCCATGCCATTTTTATACTGAAGTCAGAGGTTCCCATGCCAAGACTTGTTTGATAAACATTATACTATAGAACTTTCATGGGATTGATCTGGCTTCCTCACATGACATATACTCAAAGAGCTCTAGTCCAGAATAATCTATTGTAAATTAATAATCCATTAATTACATCATTTTTGTCCCTACTTAAAGGGTTAGTTTATATATATTTTGGGTTAATAAATTCTTTCAGAAAAGTAACTAACCCTCATATGTTTATTATTTTAAAAGTTAACTATTGCCTAAACTTCTGTAATTAAATAGTAAGGACAGAAATAGCTGGCAGAAACAAATACATGTAATACACACATATTATATACATTTTTAGATGTAGCTGCATGTCAAGACTCTGGGTATTTCTGGTTAGTTTAGTTGGTAAAAGAGGAATTCATATTTCAGTAAAACAAGAGTATACTAATTATACTACATTGTCAAATCACTTTATTAAAAAGTTCCTTGTGTGACATCTGGTAATGATCTCTAGAAACCAAAGGGGGAAAAAAAATCAAAGGATTCTTTTTTTTCCTCATCACTGATGCTAAGTTAAAGACATTAATAAATTGATTCCTCTCAGTACAAATCAGAAAGCTAAAGTTCACATTCAGATTCATAGAAGTAACCACTATTAATTTGACCTAATAAGTTACACATTTTAAGCAAGAAGTTTTTGAAGACTATAAAGTATTTTCAGGTTTGACTTCAATAACCCGAACTTCTCCTGTTTTAGTTTCTAATATTTCCAAACAATCCATATAAAACCCAATGTAAAACAAAACAAACAACAAACATGTAAGACACAATGTCACATTACTGAAAAAGAAATGTACTCAGGGTAAGAGATCTATATTCTGGCTCCAGCTCTGCCACTTGATAATGAGATCTCAAGCAGACATTTACTACCTCTAGGCCTCTGATTTGCAAAATCAAAGAGATCATGAAGGCCCTTCCAGGGCTAATTTCCATGAAGTGTGACTTTCCTAATTTTACCAACAAAGTTTTCCTGGATCATAATCCCTTATAAATCAAGTCTGGTGGATGAAGTATTTGGTTGAACAGTATCTACTGGAGTGCCTCAAATGTGCCAGCTTCCCTCTCATGGTGCCTGTCTTACTAGTAATGGAAGTTGAATGTCTGAGTGCCCCTTGGTAGGAACTTTACTAGCTGTAGCACCCATCAGCCAAGTCAGTTACTGATACTCCTCTAGCAACGATATGAATATTTTAACATACTGCTATCCCGTCAAGCTAAAACTGGGAAGCCATGATTGACACTATCTACATGCAAGACACACAGATGTGGTGGTAAGAGTGATACTTACTCTTTTCACAATAGCCAGAACATCCTTATCTTTTTCTTGACAGAGGAGTTTTCTCACACACATTTCTAACTGCTGCAGTAGATGCTTATCTGCAGGGATCTTCAGGGTAGATTTCACTTTGGGTAACAAGTAGCAAAGTTTCATTCTACAATAAATTAAACAGTATTTGCTTTTGAATACATTTAATAACTAAAAAATAATAGTAACATGAAATTGAGAGAAAATTCAAACTCTAGATAGCCTGGGAGGTTTTTTTTTTTTTTTTTTTTTTTTTTTTTTTAATCATGTTGCAGATGTTTTTGGAGTGTCTGTGATGAGTCAAGCACTCATTGTGGGTGCAGAAATACAACTGAATAAAACCAACAATTTCTCTGCTCTCAGGGAGCTTACACTGTAGTATGGGGCAGGGAAGAAAGAATAAGGAAATCAGTAAAATGTCCATCAGATAGTACTAAGGGCTGTGGAGAAAAATAAAGCAGGAAAAGATGAGAGAGTACCAGAGAGGCATTACATTTTTAAAACACGTGGTCACAGAGGGTTTCAACAAAGGTTTCATTGAAAAGAGAATATTTAAGCAAAGACTTAAAGAAAATTAGGAAGTAATGTGACCATCTGGAGAGGAACATGACAGGCAGGGGCCTGCAGTATGTACAAACGCTCTACAGGGGGAGCTTGCCTAGGGTATTACTCCAAATCGGCAAATTGGCCCAAACTGTCAACAGGAGGCCAGCTCCTGCAGGGCCTTGTAGACCATTGCTTGAAGACTGGCTTTTCCTTTGAGCACCGTAGGAAGTCATGGAGAATTTTGCACCGAGGAATGAAGTGATCCGACTTAACATGCAGGAAGGACCATCTGACTACTGAGGCTAAGAGAGAGGAGACTGTAGGTGCTCGGGGATGGAAGGGAAACAATAGGGAGGCTCTGGCAGTAATTCAGGCAGGAGATGGTGGCCGCCTGAATTACAGTGCTAGCAGTCAGGTGGGGAGAAGCAGTTGGACTCAGTATATTTTGCAAGCAGCAGGATGTGCTGAGGGACTGCAGTGGGTTGGCAGAAAAGAGGTTAAGGTTTTGACCTGAGTGGGTGCTAAGGTGCGATGGTCATTTGCTCAGAGGGAGAACACTGCAGAAGGAGCAAGGGTGTGTGCGGGTGCAGGAGATGAGGATTTACTTTGGGACAGACTGAGTCTGAGGCACCTGTTGGACATGCCATGGAAATGCTAGGTGGGCAGCTAGTTCAACGTGGCTCCCGTCCAGGAGGGATATCCATATAGTCAGGAATCTTTAGCACACAGATGATATGCAACTCATGAGATTGGACAGATCACCAAGGCTGTGGGTGCAGTTCAAGAAAAGATAAAAGGACAGAGTCTAAGCGCCATCCCAGTCTATACCACATGGATAAGGAAGCAACACGCAGGCTGAAGAATGCCAAAGAGGGGAGAAGCAATCCGGGGAAGTACAGAAAGCTTCCTAGGAAGAAACAGTACAAAAAAAAATTCTCTGCTTTGATAAGCTACTACTCTACCACTCTGCCAGGGCTGGCTTTAAGGAGGGATGCTAGGTGGTTGCCTATGTTTTAGCTGCTGTATCAATTCATTCATCTTAGTGCTCTCCAAATACTATTTTTTTTTTACTCCTATGCCAATTTGAGACAACCAAGTCCCATTCCCAGAGTTTCCAGGACACCTTGTCAGCTAAGCTCACAGTTGAGGATTCTTCGTTAAAAAAAAAAAAAAAATTGCTTTTTATTTGAGCAAAAAGACTAAATAGGCTCTTCCTCCAGAATTTTCAGCTCTGTTCATAGCAATAATGGTCTTAAACTCACTCAGAGCTCACCACGGATCCTGGTGATGCTTTCTTTAAATTAAGAGGCCCCAGTTGCCCCAAAGAGAATTTTTTGCATTTCTGGCAAAGGGGAAGGTTCCTTTGGAATACCAATGGTCTTTCCAGGCTTCATATTGTCTATAATCAATGAATTCAAATTTTAAACATTCACTTAAGGAAAAACAGAAACAACAGACTATTATGCATACTTCATTCTTCATAACTCAAGGTAGGTCTAGAAAACATATTCAACAGAAGGTACAGAAGAAGCCACAGCGGTGATTTATCTCTGTGAGACTCCTGGACCCGTGAGATTATAAAGATTTTAAGATTAGATGTCACATCTTTCTGGTAAGCTAACTTTGTTATATACATTATCTCAGGTATTTATTCCTCAGAACACCCTATGAAATTGGGTAATTAAGGAAATTAGTGCACGGAGAGATTATGTAACTTGCCCAAAGACCACAGCTGGAAATCAGGCCAGGTGGTATAGCTCCAGAAACCCTCCTTCTAACTGCATGATCCCACCAATCTTGCCTGTGATGGCTTTCATTCTAAATAATATCTCTACAGAGTTGGGCAAATGCTTTGTATCCAAAAGCCAATTAGCATACGGTGTTGCTGAATCCGTTTGTTTGGCTGGCAGCTGCCCAGGTAGAAGACTGAAACTTGGGTGGCTCAAAGGTTGAGTGTCTGCCTTTGGCTCAGGTCGTGGTCCCAGAGTCCTAGGATTGAGTCCCACATTAGGCTTCCCATGGGGAGCCTGCTTCTCCCTCTGCCTGTGTCTCTGCCTCTCTCTCTGTGTCTCTCATGAATAAATAAATAAAATCTTTTAAAAAAAGAAGAAGAAGACTGAAACCAAGACAAATTGCTATGCAATGATCTCTTACCCTCCAAAAATAACCAATATTTATGGAGCAATGTTCAATTAATCTTCATTTGGTTTTTGAATTGTCAGGTTGCTATCTCTTAGGGTCAGTGCTATGCATTTAGTCATATTGACCAGGGTAGAGATGATTTCATTTCCTTTCAAATAATCTTTATCAACTGCTTGATAAATGATAATTCATCATACCGGGAGCTGATTTTCTAGAGTCACAACTTCAATTTGCAAAATATTAACAACATAGTTAGATGTAAAAATACTGAAGCCAATGCAGTAGCATTTTCTGTATTTTCTTACACTAAAAATACGAAACAAAATCCAATCCTGATTGCCTCTAAAAATGGACAGAACTTGGCCAAGCCAACTTTAAGTTATTTTCTTTAGTCTCAGAAAATCCACAAATTAAGAATATCTACTCAACCTTCTCCTGACACCAATGTATGTATTTATCCAAGTGGCAGGAGAAGCCTGCCACTCTGGCTTTGACTACTACTCTCTCAACCCAATAAACAAGATTATGCCTCCAAGTCCTATTGAGGCTCATGAATTAAGACTACCAGGAATTTCAAAGTGTAAGTACATTATAGTAGATGAGAAGATGAATTATAGTAGATAAACTTAAACGTACAATATTTTCAAGTATTTCTTTGGATTAGTAGCATACCTTACATTTGCCACCGGATCATGTGTCAGTTCAATAGCAGGTAGAAAGAAATATTTACAGAAAAATGACTTGGAAAAGATCTCTATAATAAATTCACAGGTATCCAAAAATCGAAGTCTATTCCAATAACTTTTTCCTTGGCCCAGTTCTAGAAACAACAACAACAAAAAAGATAAGTTTAATCTTTCCTACATGAAATTATATGTGACAAATACAAATCAAAACCACAATGAGATACCACCTCACACCAGTGAGAATGGGGAAACTTAACAAGGCAGGAAACCACAAATGTTGGAGAGGATGCGGAGAAAAGGGAACCCTCTTACACTGTTGGTGGGAATGTGAACTGGTGCAGCCACTCTGGAAAACTGTGTGGAGGTTCCTCAAAGAGTTAAAAATAGATCTGCCCTACAACCCAGCAACTGCACTGCTGGGGATTTACCCCAAAGATACAGATGCAACGAAACGCCGGGACACCTGCATCCCAATGTTTCTAGCAGCAATGTCCACAACAGCCAAACTGTGGAAGGAGCCTCGGTGTCCATCAAAAGATGAATGGATAAAGAAGATGTGGTCTATGTGTACAATGGAATATTCCTCAGCCATCAGAAACGACAAATACCCACCATTTGCTTTCGACGTGGATGGAACTGGAGGGTATTATGCTGAGTAAAATAAGTCAATCAGAGAAGAACAAACATTATATGGTCTCATTCATTTGGGGAATATAAAAAATAGTGAAAGGGAATAAAGGGGCAGGGGAGAAAACAAGTGGGAAATATCAGGGAGGGATACAGAACATGAGAGACTCCTAACTCTAGGAAATGAACTAGGGGTGGTGGAAGGGGAGGTGGGCGGGGGGTGGGGGTGACTGGGTGACAGGCACTGAAGGGGGCACTTGATGGGATGAGCACTAGGTGTTATTCTGTTGGCAAATTGAAAACCAATAAAAAATAAATTAAAAAAAATATATATATACATTATTTTAATTTCTCAAGTGTAGAAATTCACTAAAGAAGGCCCAGAGTAAATATTTCTCCCATTCAATCACAGACCGATCCTGACATTTAAATTTCTAAAGCAAAAAAAATAAATAAATAACCTACAAAACTCAAATACAAACACACTCTAGATATTTATCAACATCACGGCAAAATGATACATAATGTTGGCCCAAGATAACTAAGGCCAGTTTACTTTCTGCTTTTCCAAATGAAAGGCAATGATTACTTACGTTCAATTAATTTCTGAATGACCTCATGTCTCTGTTCTTGTTTACGATTATAACGTAGAAAAATGCATAGAGTTCGTGAAGCTGCCTTTTGGACAGGTAAGACATTCTTAAAGAAACAGGTAGGAAAGACAATTAGGCCAATCTTATAGAACAGTTTTGCTCCACAGATCAATTTTCAGTTTTGGCTAAAAGTAAGAGCAATTTTGTCTGCCTCTCAAATCACCAAGGAAGTGTCTTCCTAATTCAGTGTGAATATCACTCAGGCAGATCAACTAATGCATCACATAACAAAGTTAATTTAGTTTGGCAGAGTCATTTTCAAATCATCCAGTTCTGATTTTTAGTTGACTCTCCTTTCTCTACCACTTCATCGTTAAGTGGCATTCTCCCCAAAAACATTTCAGTCATCCATTCTCTTAGCCATTCCCTGGACCTTGTCATTCATTTATTCAACAAATATTGCAAGAACATGCCCTGCCTCAGACCTAATCACCAAAAATGTGCCACTTCTAAATTGAAATCTAGAAATCATATGATCAAGTGTACCCTTCAATCCTTCCGCTTGCTTCTGCCTCTTCGACCATCCATCGAGATCCCTGGCCTATATCACAGATAAAATTTAGAATCCAAGGGACACCATGTCAGTGACTCTGACTAGTGTTCTATAATCCTTTGTCTTCTGACTTTCCATCTTATCACTGGGCAGAATTTGTCAACTGTAAATGAATTCAATTATCTATCTTTACTGGGTTCAAATTATATATTAGAAAAAAAAATCTCTCAACCAGTAAAAAATTCGTATTCACCACCTTGGCTTACATATAAATACCATCATATTTAATATTCAAAGATTCAGAGTATTATAGTGGGGATCCTTGAAATTCAAGTAGAATAAAACTTTACACTGCGGGGAGTAGCCTACTACCTCTCATGTTTTATACAAGCTCTTTTTCTCTAGAGTACTATTCTGTGTGGTATTTTTGATGTGTTAAACGTAAAAGGAGAGTATTCCCTATGAATTAGAACAGAAAATTTAAGAAAGGTAAAGAGAAGCACCACTGGAATTTTAAAAATTAATTTTAGATAAATGAACTGAATAAAAACCTCTCTTCTGTGGAAGGAGCCTCGGTGTCCATCGAAAGATGAATGGATAAAGAAGATGTGGTTTATGTATACAATGGAATATTACTCAGCAATTAGAAACGACAAATACCCACCATTTGCTTCAACGTGGATGGAACTGGAGGGTATTATGCTGAGTGAAATAAGTCAATCGGAGAAGGACAAACAGTGTATGTTCTCATTCATTTGGGGAATATGAATAATAGTGAAAGGGAATATAAAGGAAGGGAAAAGAAATGTTGGGAAATATCAGGAAGGGAGACAGAACATAAAGACTCCTAACTCGGGGAAATGAACTAGGGGTGGTGGAAGGGGAGGAGGGCGGGTGTTGGAGGGGAATGGGTGACGGGCACTGAGGTGGACACTTGACGGGATGAGCACTGGGTGTTTTTCTGTATGTTGGTAAATTGAACACCAATAAAAGTTAATTAAAAAAAAAAAAAAACCTCTCTTCTTCAATTTGGGTATACTAATAGAATTTCAAACACATCAATACTAGTCATATGAAAATATATATTTTTTTTTTACCTCACAGTATAACATAAGCTATCTTTTGGGCCAGAAATCAAAGATGAAGGTAATCGTATCAAAAACATATCAGGGCCTGCCTGAGTAAATTGTGACGATCTGAGTACACAAACAATGACTGCATTTGATTAAAACAATATCTAATATTAGAGAATGAGCCTGAAAGGGAGACAAAACCAAAACAAAACTCAGTTGTCACCACTGGGTGTGGTTACTGCACCAGTTCCCAGCTCTAAAAACTGACAGCAGGAGGAAAAAAACTAAGGATTACATGAGGAAATATATTTCAGTGTAATCAAATTACCCAAATGGATAAAGAAGAGCATCTCTTCATGGAAGAATGTCATGAAAAATGTAGAAGTGATAGAATTTTTAAAAATCACTCTTCTGCAAGTTCTAATGAAAACAGATTCAGGAAGGATCACCAGTGGTTGCCTAATGAGTGTTAAGGTTGATGGAAAAAATGGTGTTCAGAGTGTTCCAACATCAGCTTCAGGGTACAGTGTACCTTGCAAGAGAAAATATAATTTTGCACCAGGCTGATAAAGCTGTCCCCACCTGGACAAACACTCTGAGCTAACTGACCGAGAAACACATGTCTGGATAGGATGCAATATAAAATGTAAAGTGGTGTCCAAGAAGTATTCTCACCAAAAATGTGTAACCTAAAATTCAGTGAGCTTTAGGTTAATTTTCTATTAGCTCTAATTTCCCATTTACAAGAAATATTGAGAATAGGTGAACCATGAAGCAGCAGCACTCTGACAGAGAATCGGAATATTCTACAGGACAACAAAGTCTCTTCCACAATTCAATGTCATGAAAAAGTGGCGAAAGGGAGAAGCGGGAGCCTGTTCTGAATTAAAAGACAATTAAGAGTTCTAACAGCCAAAGGCAATGTAGATCCTAAATGGATATGCATTGGATCCTATATGGAATAAAACAATTATAAAATATACTTAGGGGGCCAATGTGGACTGCATAGATATGAAACAACATTGAAGAATAATTGTCTGCTTTGTAAAATGCAATGACTATATTGTGATTATATAGGAGGATGTCCTTTGTTAGAGATGAACACTGAAATGTTCAGAGATAAAATATAATGATACCTAGAATTTAAAATTCCTCAGCACAATGAAACAGAAAAAGTGTATATGGCAAAATGTTAATAACTATTCAGTCTAGCTGAGTTCTACATGGGGGTTCATCATTTTCTCTGCCTTTCTGTATCTTTACAATTTTTTTATAACAAAAGTAGAAAAAAATCACTACTAAAAACCTTCCAAAGACTTTCCATGTTTCAGAGAATACAAGCTTGATTCCATGTCAAGGCCCTGAAAGTACACTGTGCTGTGGGCCCCACCACCCCCTGCCTCATCTCTCTGCCACTCACCACACCAGCTTCCTTGCTCCTCATGCAACCACACTATTCCCTTTGCCCAGGCCACCTGTCCTTCAGACATCCACACGGTAACTCCTTTACTTGGTTCAAACCTCTGCATGAAGTGTACTTGATCAGAGAGGACTCCTTCCTCACCATTATCTTCTCTCCACAAGAGCATCCTACTACCCACTGTCACGTTCCTCATTCTCTACCCTGCTTTACTGTTCTTCACTGTTGTTCTTTCCTGACATACTATCTACATATGTTGGTTTACTGTCTGTCTCCAGTGAAATTTCAGATTCCAGGATAATATTTCCTTTGTCTCTTTTAGGTACCCTGGATATAGTGCTTAGCACATAGTAAGCACTCAATAAATTTTGCTGAATGAATGCATGAGTCTTCTAGCCATTAGGTATGGAGTGGAAAATATAAATCTTTCTTTTCTCCAGAGAATATTGAAGCAGAATAAAGTATCCTCTTTGATCATGGAAAACATGCTATAATAATCATGTATCTCCTTTTAAGTGTGGAATCACTGTCTTGTAAAAGAAGGTAAAACAAATCTCTTAGGCTTGCAAGTGCTTTGTTCATACTCTATGTTGTAAATCATTTCTTTCTTGATAAGTGAAGTTAAAAATATGGCATAATTATGTCTTCTTAGCTTTGTAAATACAGCATGCCTACTAAATCATCAGGCTGAGATAAACAATTAAGATCAAACTTCATAGCACTTACTAGCAGCTGTTAATATATTCCCTGACCCTGTTTTATTATCTATCCTGCCACCACCCCTTCAGAACATAAGCTTTGTTAAGAGCAGGAGTCTGGGGATCCCTGGATGGCGCAGCAGTTTAGCGCCTGCCTTTGGCCCAGGGCGCGATCCTGGAGACCCGGGATCGAATCCCACGTCGGGCTCCTGGTGCATGGAGCCTGCTTCTCCCTCTCTGCCTGTGTCTCTGCCTCTCTCTGTGTGTGACTATCATAAATAAATAAAAAAATAAATAAAAATTAAAACAAAAAAAGAGCAGGAGTCTGTCTTATTCACTCCTATATTCCTAAGTCCTGAAACAGTGCCTGACACATAGCAGACATTCAAATACGTCATTTCTGAGTAAAATAACCCATCAATTCTGCTCAATTTTATGTGAAATTTCCTATGTGGTACACTCATGCACTGTCCTCCAATATGGGAGTCATTGTTGCCAAAATCATTTCTTAAGACTGTTATACCTATAATGTAAGCCTATAATGTAACCTTAGTCCTCTAGGCTTTGCTTTGATGAATGAAATTAACTTGTAGAAGTGTTAGCTCATGAAATGTAGGCCTATTTTTTTTTTTTACTTAAGTTGTAAATGACACCAATAATGTTATTTTTTATTTCTTTTTCATCTTTGAAGCAAAAGCTGATTTTGGGTTTCTGAGATGTCTATTAGATTTCATTACCTCCCTCTTATTTAGAACAATGAGAGTATAAAGTGATTTTTAACAGCTTCTAAAACATACACAATACACAGAACTTTTTTATATTTCAAAAATGATAAGGGGGCACCTGGGTGGCTCAGTGGGTTAAGTGTCTGCCTTTAGCTCAGGTCCTGGGATCAAGCCTAGAATCAGGCTCCCTGCCCAGTGGGGAGTCTGCTTCTCCCTCTCCATCTGCTCCTTCCCCTGCTCATGCACTCTCTAGCTCGCTCACTCTCACTGCTCTTTCTATCTCAAGTAAATAAATAAAAATTTTCTTAAAGATTTTTTTAATCTTTAAAAGGGTAGGAAGACATCATATTAAATGTACAGTGAGCTGTGGGTTAAATAAGCCTCTGGAAATTTTTGTGAAAAGGTAGACAACTTACTCTCTGGGGGATTTCTGAGTACAAACTTTTTTTTCTTCCTGCTTTTCACTCTAATTTTAAGGCTATCCATAGCAGGTTATCATGCATTTAATATAAGCTTTCCCTATTACACAGCCACTTTTTAGAGGTACTTTAAAAGAAAAAGCAACTCCATTAAGATTTAGGGGCTTACGGGATATCTTGACAATATGGCATAGCTGAGGTAGGCTCTGAGATTACGACACATAAAAGGTGTATGCCAGAGCAAAAGGGACTTAGCAGTAGAGATCACAGACTCCAGCCAACCTGTCTCCTGAGAAGAACTATATTGAGTTTGAAGTGAGTCTGTTCACACTCTTGTTGGCAACATATGTCAAAAGGGTAAGTAAGGATAACACTTGTTCATTCTTCAATCCAGCTATGCAGACAATGTTCAAAAACAAGCATTAGTGGAGAAGCACAGGGAAACTTGATTTCCCCCTTGAGGACCTAGGGAGATAACATCCTTCTAGGATAACATCCTTCTAGGGCAAAATGGAATAAACAGAGCTGGTTGTATTATCTTGAGAATGGGAAGAATTTGATAATTCCAAAATCAGATGTGAGTTCAAAAGAAGGAGATAAAAGGTACTGGGCTCACATTTGTCATCATGATCGTGAACATTCTTTGTAAGAAACGGTAATAAATCTGATCACTTGATATGATATGCGGCAGACAGGCATATTTCTGTAGGAGCTTCTCATGAGTTCTCCATTTCAAGGAGGCTGCAGCTCGCTGCTCAGCGGCTGTGAGGGCTGGGATCAAGTCAGGCAGAGATGATAACTGAAAAAGAAAGCACATCAGAGGATTGATGATAATAAATCAACTGCAACATTCAGCCAAACTATTCAGTCTTACAACACACTGAGGAGAGGAATATTCTCGCTCACTTGAGAACTTAGGAGGATCTCAGCTGCCCCAAGGAGGTAATTATCTGGCAAAATCAAATGTTTTAAAAAATTTGTAAGTAAAATTTATGTTTACAGAAAACAAAATTTTGAAAGAGAGAATAGGACTCAATCCTTTGAACTACAGTAAAATTGGTTCTATTTCACTGTTGGAAAATTTTGACCTTCTAGCTTCCTACTCTTCTACTCTTTTGTCCACACCAGATGCTATTCTTGGAATAATAATTAATGCTAATAAAAACTGAAAATATGAATGTAAACTCCAAGGACAATAAATAAGAACCATGGTAATGGAAGAATTGTAGGGGAATTCACACTGTTGAAGCTCAAACAGACATTTACTAAGCACCTGCTATTACAGGGCAAGAACTACTTTAAATGTTTTCTGTACGTTCTCTCATTGATTCCCCACAACTCTGTAGAGTAAGATCATACTTAAAACATTCAGGAATTTCTTTGATAATGGGATTTACCTTATTTTCTTGTACACTGCTTTCTCCACCAGTAGACATAAGTTCAAGGATTTCTGGAAGATGATCTATAAGAGCATCTAGTACCTTTTAATAGAGATATTGATTATTATTGATTATTGTTACAGCAACTACTGTTTTTCTAATTTTAGATTAGCCTCATATGTCAATTTCTGTGCAGAAATAGTAGTATTTACCAAACAACATTTGGGGAGTTTCTATTTTCCTACATTGCCATCTTCTTACTAGAACATCTCAGAAATATAATCAACTGCCTTGATCAAAACTACCTTTGAAAAGAGGTTAGTAGATCTGCCTCTTGATATTGTTCAAACAGTTTAGATCTGAGACAGCTACTTCTATACAACCAATATGCTGAGAAACTGCCTCTCAACTTTTAAAAAGCAATTTATGTTGGATAACACCCTCAGCAATGTGTAAATATTGATGAGTTGAGCTTTGGCAAGCTAGTAGTCATTTGGATGAATAGGATATACTAAATGCAGCATCATAATAAAGTATTTCAAAGTTTCCACAAACTCTCCAAATATACTCCCCAAATAACGCTAGGAGAGAAAAAAGGCATAAAATGTGATATAAAATACGACTGCAATTGTATAAAACAAAAATCTTTTCATAGCAAAAAGATTTTTAAAAATATAACAAACAGAAACATTGATTCAAACTAAAGGTGTCCTTTTTTGTCTACTTTTTGGCATTTCCTAAATTTTTTTTTAAGGTTTTTATAATTTATTTGAGGGAGAGAGAGCACAACATGGGGAGGGTCAAAGGGAGAGAGAGAATCAGATTTCCCACTGAGCAAGGAGTCCACCATAGGGCTTGATCCCAGGACCCAGAGATCCTGGGACATGGATCTCTTCAGCTCATGACATGAGCTGAAGGCAGAACACTTAAATGACTGAGCACCCCCAGACACCCCTAAATTTTTCTTAATAAACAAACATACATATATGGTATTTTATGTATGTTTTTATGTATGTAAATACATATATGTTTAAATACATAAGTACATATGTATTTAAACATATATATGGTATTATATCAATTTCCAGTCTATGATACAATGATACATTGTCTTGATGGTTTGGGGGCTAGTCAGCTGACAGACCTAATGCAATTCCTAAGAAGGGGGGGAGGGGGATGGCATTGATACATTCAGACTTAACATAAAGAAGTGAAAACCAAAGAGTAAGAAAGATATTACCTCCAGTGATTCATCTTGTAATAATGTTATTAGTTCTTTATGTATTAAATATACTCCAGAATTCAGAAGTTTAGATACCTAAAAAGGAGCAATAAAGTCTCTCAGATTTAAAACTATTAGACATCTAAAGGTTATAATAATTTTATAAAATACATGCCTGTTAGATGCTTCCTCTAAAAGGAAACTAGGTTACAACATAAATATGAAAATTAGATTTCTAAAAAAAAAAGTACACAGAAAAACAGCTTTTTAATACTCTGGAGCATGGACACACAGGGTGGGAAAGTAAGTGCCCACGTGGGTGTATAAAGAACAAGATGGATTTATCTGAGTCACAATTTTCATATCACAAGCAATAAGTCCAAGGACATCTCTAGCTCATATTTTAAAGTCTTAACAGCAGCCAAGAGGGTCTTACAGGACATTGCAGGCATATAAGCATTCATCTCGGTTCAGTGCCTCCTAAAGAGGGGAAGCACTACAGAAGATCTGTGTGACACAGGGACGGGGGGGGGGGGGGGGGGCACTCCTGAGCAAGCAAGACATCCAAGATTTTTCCCATCAAAGACTTTAATCAGCACAAGAGGAGCTGGAACTGTCTTATTTAGCTCCCCTGTGAACAGGTTTGTTTTATTTCCTCAAGTAAACTCAGAACCCACAATTGTAAATTCACCAGTTTCTACTTCACTTTTTTATTTCCCTTTCTTTTTTGTTTTTTTGGGGGAATTTGTTTTAGGATTTTGGGTTTTGTTTTGTTTTGTTTTACATATTGGGCCTCTGGGTAAGTTTTTATTTGAGGGGGTGAAAGCTTCCTGGATAAAGACAGAGTTTAAAAAAAACCTTTGTTCTACATGGTTGTTTCTGACTTTTTCAAAATATTTTCAAAATAATATATTTCTGAAAAACAAGAATAAAGTTAGAACATAGTAATGTAAGTATCAGAATTTTATAGTAACACTGTGAGAAAAATTTAAACCCACTAGCGAATTTTCACTATTCAAGAGGATAAACCTAGACTAACAACCTATTTTGTGGAGTATCAATAATAGCCTACCTACATGGCCTGATTGAGAGAATATGGCAACTGGCCACCCAGCAAGGAGCTATACCAACAATCTCCAAACTCACTTCTAACAGTGAAGTATTTTTAAGTACACATTTCAAGATGTTTATGTATGGGGTGTTAACATATTATGTCCACTATAAAACACAAATAGAAATGAAATATTAAGGGGATGAGATAAACATAAGTAAAAATTCTAATATTGTATTAATATTGTGTTCTCAGACACTAACCTTATGAAACCATCTCTAGAGACCATTCATCTAACAAATACAAGCACACACAACAACCAAGGCTAAATGCCCACTTAATGTAGAATGGAAACAGATATTTCACTCAGCTAGTCAGTGCCCTCTGTTGTTTCCCCTTCTTCAAAAACATATTTCTATAGGTATATTTACAAAGATGAGTTAATTGTGCAACATTGGAATTATTTTAATTAACTACATCTTTTAAGGAAATATTTCCTAGTCTTAAGCAACATAATAATGATGCTATAGATACCTTGTACACTTTCACCTAATCTCATAATGCTCTGCTGTAGGAACACAGCAAGGAAGTGGCTGAAATCTTCTCACTGAGACTAAGGATAGATATTTCTTATAAAGAAAGGAAATAATTTATTATGCTATTTATAAAGATATATTTACATTTTAAAGTTGGTAAGTTATACTTTATACATGTTTACTGCACTAGAGCATACATATGCTTACTGGGATCATCTAAGACACATATCCAAATTTCAACCTCAAGTGTTACACAGTTAATCCGTCATAAAAGTTTAAATTCACTTTTGGCTCTTACATTACAGACAGTTGTTGTAATAGCTGAACCTAACAGCTATGTTCATGAAACATGATCCATGTGCAGTAAAAATAATAAATTTAAATAATCTCTCAATTTTCCATTTATTTTTAGGGTCTTGAGTTTAGATGCAAAGTCAAGAATAAATATTGCAAAGCATATAAAAACTGATTTTACTTCCAAAGCTGCAACACCCATATTTACACCACAATCTCTGACTTAAAGTAAGCACTTAGTATAGATATATGGAGTGAACGGACTAATACATGATAAATGATTATAATATGCTTATGTAAATGAATTCCATAAACATATTAAGAGAATTATGGGAATCTTAACATTTAGGACTACAATATTAAAGATATATGGAGCCCGTATCTTGTAATAAACTTTTATAAATGGAAGTGTACACAGTATTAGAAAAAATCATCTAGCATATATGGATGGAATTAACAACAAACATAAAGTAGTATCACTTCTTCAGACTTACTTCATAAAAACAAATAGCAATAGTGTATCTGACTGGTACTTCAGGGTCGTGACAAAGGCAGAAGAATGTAGAATAGAGTTCCAGGTGGAAGTTTTTAGGATCAACAAAAACAATCATGGCCTGGTGGAGGTGGAAGGGAGAAGATGAATGGAAAGGAGAGAAAAACATGCATCAATACCTAATATTATAATCATTTCATTTATATTGAAATCATGTCCTCTGAATAATAATTTAGATAGAGATCATATTTAGAAGGTTCAGATGCATGCATATAGTTCTAATTTATACATAAAGACAAACATAAATTACACCAATGTTACTTAGTACCTGTATATGCCAGATATAAGGCTAATTAAGCAGCAGGTGTCAAATATGGCCACATTTTTAAATGTTATCTATTCATATATTTTAAAGTTATAATCAAAATGTTTAGTCAGTTCAAATACATAATTTATTACCGGGAAGTTATAAGCACAGTTCTTCCGTACTGAAATATATTTCTTCTCCTGCTCCAGGATTTGGGGTGGAATCTGATTTTCATTGTGTCCATTTTCTTGTTGCAAACCCAATGTACAGAGTTTCTTATAAAACTCCAAAAATCTCAAGTGTTGGTCTGGAGTAAAGATTCCTAAAACAAATGTAAAACTTGTGTTCAACATTCTAATTGAAAACAAAAACAAAGAGAAAAGCAAGGTACAATACATATATAATTGGAACCACATATTCAAATAAATGGCTAAAGATCATAAATAAAAGCAACAACGAGGAAAGAATACCTATTATGAAGAAATCTAATGGATCTATTGTTTCACTTCATGTCAATTTTCACAACACCTTAATTTTGATAGTATAAACTATGCAATGCAAAAATTACAACTGCATTAATTTCTGCAGGATGTATCATACCACAGACCACTAACAAGCCACTACAATAATAATATATCAGGGTCATTAATGCTGTTTACTTATCATAAATATTCTAAAATTGTTTGTAGAAAAGACATACCTATGTTTCTGCAAAGAAGGTACTTAAAAACTTGATCTAAAAGATGGCAAAGTAAACTTGAAATATTTTTATCAATGGACTGATTCCACATTCATAAACTATGTTAGGGAGCTGGGAACTCACCATATATTGCAGTACTTATTTTCAACAGCCTGTTAAAAGTCTACAATATACATTTTTTTAAATGTTTTACTATGCCAGATGGTTGTAACTTAATTTATGCTTACATTATTATAGTAAGCTAAGAACTGGGTAATATGTTCAAGATGCCAGGTTGTGAGTATTATGTTAAATTCTAAGCTGAACTGCTCACATGATATATTAATTATCCAACAAATAGTTAATAAGGGTATATTTACTATGTACCAATAGTCAATTGAGCTTTTATTATATGTCAACTGATACATAAATATAAAATATTCAGAAATTTAAAAGGCCAGGCCTACTTCATTCTGTTGCTATTCTTTCAAATAGGTTCTATTAGAGGAAAACTCATTCTTAAATGTGTTCTAAATTATGCTATCAAAAATCTAAGGCCTCTTATGATTTCACACACTTAAAAGACAGGTTTTATAACTAGAGAGCTGAAATTTAATGGCTGGGGTAAAAAAAAAAGGAAAAAATATTTTTAAAAAGATTTCATTTATTTATTCATGAGAGACACACAGAGAGAAGTAGAGACATAGGCAGAGGGAGGAGCAGGCTCCCTGCGGGGAACTTGATGGTCTCAGGACCCTGAGATTATGACCTGAGCCAAAGGCAGATGTACAGCCACTGAGCTACCCACATGCCCCCAAAAAGGAAAAAATTATCTACAATCTTAAAATTCTTAAGATATATCATACCATAAAGTCCATGGCATAGTTTTCCTAAATGGAAAGATAAGGAAATAAGAATTGATTCATCTGCTTTGAAAGATTTTTCACAAAATGATTTCACTAAGGGAAGTATGGTTTGACTCCTGTCATCTGGAAAACAAAAGAAAAGACTTTAGATCTAGTTACCCACACAAGTAGAATTAAGACATACACACAGATTCCAGAAAGAAAAATTACTCTGTTAGCCATACAGTAACAGAAAATATCTGCCAGCATTGGTGGGGGAGGTGTGGGAGAAGCAGCACTGAGAAGAGAGTTGAGATCATCAAAAATTTTAATGCCAGATGGAGGGGCTCAGACTTTCGGTGAGCCTGTTTACTGAATTTCTTCACCTTGACTTCTTAGAAGACCCTTCCTTAAGAAGTTAATTGATTTTTTTAAAATTAGGCTCCATACCCAGCATAGAGCCCAATGCAGGGCTTGAATGCACAACCCAGAAGCAAAGATGTGTCCACATGAAGATGTACCTGTATCAAATACGTCAAGTAGATTAACCAAAGTTTCAAAAGCTGCAAGCCGCACACTGCTGCCTTCATCCCTAGAGAGTTCTATTAGTTCAGGGAGCACCACGCTTTTTGTAAGTTCTGTCCTGCACAGTGAGCAACAGAAGAAAATAAATCAATTCAGTAAACTATAACAAGAACTTATTAAGAACAAATCATGGTGCCAGGTGCTGTAGAAAATAGGAAAAATCATAAAGACATGGCTCCTGCTCCCCAGAAGCTTCCAATCTGGATAAAAAGCATGATAAGAAACATTAACAGTAATTGTATAATTACTTAAACAATTCTAGTTCCACCAGGATAATATTATTACCTACAGAGATCCTAATGACTAGAAGTATATTAAACTTTATAAATTTTAACATGGTTTTCCATTTTAAGCAACCAGTCGATGATCTGGACTAATTAGAAAAACTTTACAGCAGTGATTATAGGAACCTTAACAAAATCTTTTTATCTAGATTTAAAGGGTTAAAGAATTTTTTCATTCACTCCAAATATATTATTACAGGAATTAATTTCTATATAGAAGAATGATATATGATACCAGATGCTTCCTCTAAAAGAACAAGATACAATGTACATGCTTTCAGGGGATATACAACATTTATAATACAGTCACAAATGGTTTTTATTCAAGACTTTAAGATTCTGCTTATTCACCATGATAAGACGTTATTACAATGACATAGAATGATAGAGGAGAGGCATATAAGGTAGCCAGCCAGCTTTCTTGACCACTTGATTGAAGATGGTATGAATTATAATTTGATAGAGTACAAGAAAGTCAATAGGAGCTGCAGAAAACCTTAAAAAATTCAGGGCAGAGCACAAAGACTCTAAGACATCCCTGCCAAGCAGAAGTTTCTGTGATGATGGAAATGTTTATAATCTGTAGAGTAGCTACATGTGACTCCTGAGCATTTAAAATAAGGTCAGTATAACTGAGGAACTGAAGTTTTCATTTTATTATACTTAATTTAAATAGCCAAACATGGCTAGTGGCTACCATACTGGACAGCAGAGCTCTAAGGACTTGAGCGAGCAGAGGGCCAAAAACTGTTTTTAAGAAATTAATCTATGAAAGGAGGTGACATGGTCAAAAGGTACAAACTTTCAGTTACTAATAAGGCATGGGAATGAAATGTATAGCATAGTGACTAGAGTTAACAATACTGTGTTGCATATTTGAAAGTTGCTAAAACAATAAATCTTGAAAGTCCTCACCATAAGAAAAAACTATTCTGTAACTATGTGATAGGTGATGACTAGACTTAACTATGATAATCATTTTACAATGTGTACAAATATCAAATCTTTATGCACGTGAAACTAATATGTCAATTATACCTCAATAAAAATTTTCTTCTAAATAGTACTTATTCTTCAATATAAAATACTCATGCGAGATTTTGAGTAAATTGCCAGGAAAATCACCAATACCCATTTCTTTAGTATTAGGCTAAGAGAAGGGGAAGAAAAAGAAGTGAATCTAGATCACAGATACAGGTGTTAGCATGACCAGTAGTTCAACATTTATCAAACATAGGAGGAAGCAGACAGAGGAGGTGAAGAAGGAGAAAAGATAAGAATACATTCTGGCCCAAAAGTCACAAAAATTTATTTCATACAAATCTTCCTCAAAAGTATTTGTATACCACTGAAAACCTTGAATTTATTAAGAATGAAAGACAATCATTTAAGATTTCATCCCTATTTACAGTCAAAAGTTATTTCCATTCAATCTTTCAACAGACTTTTCTTTTCTCCCCAAAAGTGGTACACTGATGCAATCCCAACTTAATTATCTAAGTGTTAAAGATAATCAGAAGAGGTCTTTAATAAACTGTATAATGATTTCTTGATGCTAAAAAGGCAAAGAGAATAAATCAAATCTGTATTGCATTAGTGGTTAACAGGGACATTTCAATTTCAACCCACCAACACAGATGAGGATTTCTCATTTCCAACTATGATAAAGCCACTAAAAACTACTGTACTATGTATTAAAATAGCATTTTTTATGTTCATTATCAAAATTTTAAAAACATAAGCAGTATAAAAATTAAAATGACCTATAGCCCTCTACTTAGAGAAACTTTGAAAGTTTCTGATAATGTATGGCCTTCCAGACTTCAATCCTGTTCATATTATATAACATCCTCTTTGGGCTTCAGCTTCCCCATCTGTAAAAAAGGAATAACGATACTATCCATCCAACAGATGGTTGTGAGGATATAAATAAAGTTCATCTATGTGAAACACTTAGAACAATATCTCACATAGAGTAAATATTATCTAAGAGTATACTTGTTATTTATAAACTTTAATATAAACTAGTTCCTTAGACTCCTCTCTAAAAATGGAATATAGGTAAAAGATAAGCAAACTTTTTTTCCTATGTTGTAGAACTCCAAAGGACTCTAAGTTTATGTTTCTCCCAGTAGGAGGTGAAGATGTTCTGTAGGCCTTTGCTAACACTAAACATTTATCATTAACTTTTCAAATTTCATTGGCAAAAGTAGCATCCCTATTGTTTTTGTAAATATCACATATTATTCAATAGTTGTCTACTTGACTACATCTCTTATCAAACTCTAAGCACCTGGAAGACAGGTGCTTTTTCACTATTACATATATAGATAGATATAGACATAGACATAGATATTTTAAGATCTTTATTTATTCATGAGAGACGCAGAGAGAGAGGCAGAGACATAGGTAGAGCAGAAAGCAGGCTCTCCACAAGGAGCCCAACAAGGGACTCGATCCCAGGACCCCAGATCATGCCCTGAGCTGAAGGCAGAAGCTCAGCCACTGAGCCACCCAGGTGTCCCTACATCCCCCATATTTAATCCAGTGCTTACGATAGACGCTCTATATATATGCATTCAATAAGTACATCTCTCCACAACTAATGAGGTTGAATAATGAAGTTGAATCTGCTTATTAGACATTTGTATTTCTTCTTTATGAAGTATATATTTGTTTTCTTTGCCCATTTGTCACATTATAAAAGTTATGTGGAAATAAGGCATCGTGGCAGACCCACACATGTAAATTACAAATATTCTCTCTCAGTTCCTCTAAACAAACTGAATTATAGCTGAGTAACTTTTTCAGGAAATAGATACGGGTTGTACACTGCCTATGATGATATATTTATGAGAGTATCTTTTTCTTAACTTTACATGTAAACTCCAGCCCGGTTTGGGCAGAATTCTAGGTCATTATCCTTTCTACTAAAAACTCTTCTGGCATTTAAGTGTTCGGAACAAAAATCAGGACAGCCTGATCCTATTATTTGCATAGAAGTCCAGTTTTATTAGTCAATAAATATAACCTCCAGTTATAATATAACCTTTTCATGATGTCAGAAGGGGAGAGGTGTGTAAAATACAGGGTGAGGGATAACAAGATGGATGAAATAAGCAAGCTTGCTCAGAGAGCCAACCCGTAATTCTGGGGTCTTGCTGCGTGATAACAAATCTACCCAGGTGCTGGCTATGTCATCTGATGGTGGCTTATCTCCTCAAGCTAGATACTGATGAAGATGATCCTGACTGAGTTCAATGGTTGGCCAGGACAGCAACAGCAATTCAAGGAAACTTCTCATTTGTTTGTTCCTTTTCCACTGACCTATTTTAAGAAGCCTAGGCTTAAAGAAATACTGGGGACCTAATCATCCCCATCTCTTTGTTAAGATGATGAAGTTGCCTCTACTGTTCTTGCTTAGCCCACCTACATGGCTCCCCTTCATCAATGACCTTCTGATCTTTTTTTTTTTTTTATGATAGTCATACAGAGAGAGAGAGAGAGAGAGAGAGGCAGAGACACAGGCAGAGGGAGAAGCAGGCTCCATGCACTGGGAGCCCGACGTGGGATTCGATCCCGGGTCTCCAGGATCGCGCCCTGGGCCAAAGGCAGGTGCCAAACCACTGCGCCACCCAGGGATCCCAATGACCTTCTAATCTGACAAAAGACAAAAATTACGGGCAGAGGACAAGAACCAATCATCAATCCCATTATATCTGAATTCTACAATCTGCTTCTCACAAAGGTAAATTGTGGGTCTGCTTTTTATCACTCAGTTTGTATTTATCATATAGCATATGCTGGTTTATTTCCCTTAACATACTGATTTTGAGATGTACCCATGATGTTATATTGCATGTATCAGTACTACATTTCTTTTTCTTGCTAAATATGTTCACTGTATGAACATAACCACATTTTATTTTTCCCTTCACCTATTGTTAGACATTTAGATTGTTCCAGTTTGGGCTATTATAAACAAAACTGCAATAAACATGTATATATAATCTAATTCTTGTTAAGGACATGTATTTTCACTTCTTTGCATAAATAATTAAAAGTAGAATGGCTAGGTCATAAAGGAGATGTTTAACTTTTAAGTAAATGCCAATCAGAAATATTACATCATGTCAGATTGGAAAGCTGTTGATTTGATTATATTCAGGAATTGATAATTTTCAAATCAGTCTTTATGTATGGTGTGAGGTGAGGATCAATATTCACTGTTTCATGAATATCCAGTTAACCCACTACTGGGTTTCAAAAAGATTTTCTTACCTGAACTGCTCTGGCACTCTGCTGAAAGTCAACTGGCTACATATATGTGGGTTTATTTCTGGACTCTTTTCCATTCCATTGATCTAAATTTTTGTATATATCCTAAAACATCTTTAAATCCATTTATTAGTCCCAACCATTTTGTAAATTACTGAGGACTTTCTACGTAAATGATGATATCATCTGTAAGTAGTAATCCTTTTACTTCTTCCTTTCAGATCTTTAAACCTTTAAGGTTTTTGTTCTCTTGCCTTATTTCAATAGCTAAAACCTCCAGTACAGTGTGGAACAGAATTGAAAAAACTATCCTTGACTAGTTCTTACCTTAAAGGAAAAGCATTCAATACCTACCATTAACTATAATGTTAGCCATAGGGTTTTCATATATGCCGTATATCAGATTGAGGAAGTTCACTTCACTCCTAGCTTCCTGAAAGTTTTTATCTTGAATGGATATTGAATTTTGTCAGATATTCATAATGGGGCCATTTTTCAGGTTATCTTATTTGCTGTATCACCAGAATTAGAAGTGTTGATCAACTTCTTCAAAAGTATGTTCTTCCTTTCCAATCTGGATGCTGAGGGGAGGTTCTTCCTCTCTAACACTAAAGGATCTTTTTGTAGATCCCACAATTGTGGGTTTATTTTCTCTTTAGTCACCCCTGTACTAGGTCCATTCCATACAGTTGTTTTTCTATAAACAAATGTGCATGACCTCTTCATTATACTCTTCATTATACTATTCTGAAAACTGTCCTCTTTGACCCTAAGCTGTGCACAACCCATAGCTAGCCTTCTAGTGTTGTGCAGCCTTTATTTCATATGGCTATGCTAGCTTGACAAGAATCTCATAATTTTGCTTCCTGATTATCTTATTAATGAATAACAGTTTCTGGTGCTCATTGCTGATTAAAGTGGTCAGTAATTGTTCCCTTGCCAGCCACAGCAAATAGAGAATTACAAACCCAGATCTGTACTGTTCTTGGGCCTCTTCCCAAGGAGGGTTTTGCCGTAGAACACAATTTCCAGTGCAGTAGTGGGCAGCCTCTCTCTTAAATCAGTAGCCATCTCTGAAATATCTCTTCCCACCTCCTTTTACCCATCTCAGGGATTCTTCTATCCTTGAATTAGGAAATTCTTGTTTGTGGTTATCAGATCTTACCAACAGTCCTGATTTCCAATGCCAAAAGAAAAAAAAAAACCAGAACAGTGTACCTATCTTTAGTTTTATGTATTTATCAAAGGGATAATAAAGAATATGAATTAGATCTTAGTTGTAGTCAGCTGATATACCATGAAAGTCCTATGATTATGTTCTAATAGTATGTGAGAATTCAAAAGTGAATGAATATGCATTTAATTAGGTAAATGGTAAATTAGTTTCTTAAGTGAATTCTAAGTTAACAAGCCAGGTAGATTGTAGTTTTGCTTTTTGTAAATTAATCTTTAAGCAATAATGCTATATTATTCAGAAGACTAACTGAAACATACTTGACCAGGCTGAGCTTTTTAGGGTTTTTCATTTTTAAAGATTTTATTTCTTTATTTTAGGGAGATATAGAGAGTGTGAGCTGGAGGAAGAACAGAGGGAGTGAGTGAATCCCAAGCAGACTCCCCACTGAGCATGGAGCCTGATGAAGGGCTTAATCTCAGGACTCTAAGATCATGACCTGGTCTGAAATCAAGAGTCGGACACAACCAACTGAGCCACCCAGGCACCCCACTGATCAGGCTGTTTTTAACAGTGGTAAAATGTCAGATGACAAAAAATGGAATACCAAAAGACAACAGCATATTCTCCTGATAGGTTCTGATCCTGGTTAAGGAACACAGAATTGGGCAAAACTGAATTATTTATGGTCCACAATGATCCAGAGTCACCCTAGCCTTTGAAGATTTATCAGAAAGAAGCTGGTTCTGAAATCAAAATTAAAGAAATGATTACTCTGTTGAAATGTTAAGCTTCCTGCACACTTAAATCCAACTCAGCAAGGTGGACAAGACAGAAGACCTGAATCTGTGTGACATTCTGAAGCCATTCTAAAGCTTAAATGCTGGTCCCCAATTTTTTTATTAACAATTGTGCAAATGGCAACAACCTGATTGTCCTTGCTTGTGAAACAAAGAACCAGGTGAAAACAGTGCAACTTCTACTAAAAATGAGAGGTCTGATGTTTTTTGTATCAATTTAGGTTCTTTTAAAAGAAACCATTTCCCAAAATGTTTCTTAGATAAAATTTCCTTTAATCTACTTTGACACAAGATCAGTTTTTATGAAGAGAAAAGACTATCTGCCCTATGTGTCTCTTCCCTGAGCTTCACATATCCAAAAGACAAGAAAAGCAACATAATAGGCAGTGGAAGTGAGAGTTGTACAGGAAACAAAGACTTCCACTGAGTAATCCCATCTGAGATTACCCAATAATATGCTGCTAGCCCAAAGAAGAGCTACTGTAATAGTGCAAACATGCTTTATATCATGCTTTATATGATATAGTGATTTATATGATTTAATTTTCCCTTCCTGAATCTGGGATGCTTACTAAACAACTTAAGGTGAAAAAGAAATTAACATGAAGTAAATCTAATAAGCATTTTACTTTAATCTCTTTTAATCCAGACACATCAGTAGGTACTTGTTACAATCACTTTTAAAGATCATATAAAGTTTAGCCTTTCAACAGCACACTCTCATGGAACACAGGAACAGAATATGCATATGAAAATCCAGAAATAAGAATATGACATAAGGAATTGAAAGTATACTTACCCAATGCCCTGAGCTATGTTTTCTAATTGCCGACACATACAAGACCGAACTTCATATTCTACATCTTGACACAGTGATTTTACCAGAGGAAGTATTTCTCTTTTAATGCTTAGAAGGGAAGAAAAGGAATATGCAAATGGGTGTTTTAGAATACTTAAAATTTTCAAATAATTATCATCAAAATCTTATTTAGCTTAATAACAACAAATATACCTTAAATATACCTTAAATATACCTTAAAGCTTTATAGTTTACAAGGTATTTTTACATATGTCATCCCATTTGGATGTTATCTTTTGTTACTTGTAAATTATATATATGTCTGGGTCTTTTTAAAGTAATGGTTAATTTTGGATTGACAGTTAAACAGCTAAGATGAAAGGTTATAGGCAAATGGAATGTCTAACAACCATCAACCAAAATATGCTTCAATTTTATATTTTACTCTTATGTCTTAATTATACAACATTCCTTTCTTTCCACTTGGTATTTATCATCTGGGCAGAGAATAGCTTCTCCATAGAAATCTCAAAATAAGGTAAGTTATTCAAAATAATAAATTCATAACAATAATGGAAGAAATCAGAAAGTCCATCTTTAGGTCAGCTTTGAACAATTTTTGAAGTCTATAGAATATATGTATATTCTATATATAGAATGCTCATTTTATGCTCAAAACTACACTAGGTGTGTGACAGATAAGACTAAGATGAAAAATAGAAAAAAATTTAACCATATTGATTTTGAAACACCATGAGATCAGAGGAAATGCATCTGAACAAGTAGACTTCCAAGAATTCTATAAAGTTAAAATAGCTAAGCTTGTATGCAGTATGGAACGATAGAAGTCTAATATAATTGTTAATCATATGACCATCATACATTTTAAATCAATTTAATTGAATAAAGTAGACAAAAATTATATACAAATACTCACGTATGGGCATCAAATTTGTTGGTCAATTTTCCTAAAATTTTACAACTAACTAAACGAGACTGGACTGTTTGGGAAAGCTGTGCCTTGGAAACAAGTGGGTTCAAAATCTAAAGAGAAAAGATTTAGAGAACAAATTCACAAAGTTTTATATATTCTTACCACTAATGTCAGCTATTTTCCTCAAGGAATATTTTAAGGTCCCAAATGTTTTTAAGGAACCTAAATTAAAATGTGAGGTTGCTCATAACCTGAATCACCTTGTTTGCCTCTGGTTTATTAAGGTAAAGGTGATGATAAATTACATAATTAAATACCAATCAGGCACATAAAAACTGAATTAAAGCTTATGGTGAATTCGGCAGTGATCTGTATGCATGTAAAGTATTGTTGGGAAATGTACATTTTCAAAAGAAAAAAAGCAAATTATCACATAGTCTGAAATTTATTTTTATTCCATATAAATTTTTAATATTGATCCTAAATGGATACAAAACAATATAGCTTCAAATAGATTCTACTAAGTACTTCTGTCATTTGGATGCAGTTCTGATACTGTATTATGCAATGCTGGGCACTAAAAAATGCAACGGCATGACAAACTGTGAAGAACTATGAAGATCCAATCCTGATTCTGGCCTCCATTCTTTAATCTGTCCATGTAATCTTGCTATTTCTGGTCCCATGCTGCTCATCTATGAAAATGGAAATTAGAATATGCTGTACTAGCACTGGGTGTTATATAAGACTGATGAATCACTGACATCTACCTCTGAAACCAATAATACATTATATGCTAATTAACTGAATTTAAATAACAAATACAATTTTAATAATAATATGTCACACCAAGAACCTTCCAAGTTCTAAAACTCTAGGACTCTAATAAAAAAGTCAACTGGTTTTTTACCTCTCAAAAAAGTAGCCAGAAATGCTGAATACATAATGATAACTGTAATTTAAAACTTGAAGATGTGAAATAAAATAAACTGTGCATTAAAAATCACATAAAATAATATATGGCATTCTAGAGTAAAAACTGCAATCTACTATATAGCACTCTTCAAAAAATATAAATAACTATGTCAACATTAAATACAACACTTAAATATGTGTAATCATCTAGATGTTTGGCATTAAGTTTACAAACAGTCTCATAGCTGGGTAAATCTTCCATTTTCAAACAAGTATTCTGGCACTAAGATAGGACCGCAAACCATATGTGGGCAAAGTAGGACAAAAACACTGTACGAAGTATATAGAGGACATTTCACTGACAATTAACTACTTTTTTCAACCATGATATATTTGAAAAGAATATTGGGATGCTGTTCAAAGAATGAAAAATCATTTCATAAGAGAAGAAATTTCCTTTCTAATTTTCTCATTCCTTCATTTTAATTTACTAAAACTTTTAGAGATAGGTATAATGAACTGTGTTAAAAGTTTAAGAACAAACAATAAATTAGTAAAAATATTGGCAACAAACATAACAAAAGATTGACAACCTTGACAAACAGCATGTATAAACAGTGATCAAAGGATATGATCAGACAATTCCAAAAGAATAAAATTGACATAAATATACGAAAAAATGTTCAACAGCATAATAATAAAAAAAATTCCAATTAAATATAATTCAATTTTTTGGCCCAGAAAACTAAATTGGAACACTACTGGGGCACCTGGGTAGCTCAGTCAGTTAAGTGTCTGCCTTTGTCTCAGCACATGATCCTGGGGTCCTGGGATCAAGCCCTGTGTCTGGCTCCCTGATGAGTGGGGAGTCTGCTTCTCCCTCTCCCTCTGACTTTCTCCCTCTGACCCTCACCCTTGCCTATGCTCTCACTTTGTCTCTCTCAAATGAATAAGTAAAAAAAAATCTAAATAAGTAAATAAAATTGGAAAACTATTGTTAAGGTCTAGGGAAACAGGAATTTTCACATATTGCTGGTAAGAGTCTTAAGAATATGAAAATCCTCTACTAATTCTACTTTTCTGGAATCTATAATTAAGAAAATCATCCAAAAAACTTAAAAAGCTCTACCGAGATGCTCATTAATGCCTTATTTATAACAAAATACTGAAAACAGGCTTAAATGTTTAACAAGTAAAATATTTTATATATACTACTGAGTTTAAAATAACATAGAAAAATAATGCTAAGTGAAAAATTACCATATGTAAATTCAACATGATTACTAATATGGCAAACAAAAAAGGTATGTAGGGAAAAAATCTGAAATGATATTTCAGATTTTAGGTTAAGTCCAGAACCATGATTTTTCTTCCTACTATTTTCTGTATTACTCATATTTTTATAATGAACATGCATCGCTTTCAGAGTAGAAAATAAACTTATTTTCTTTTTAAATATTTTTTTTAGAGAAAACAAAAAACCTTAGAGTGACTCACTTAATAGTATCTACTAAAAAAAAAAAAAAAGTATTACCTCATGTCTTAGGGTTTCTTTGGGCAATACTTCTATCACAGACAGAAGAGTCTCAAGCCATGCATTGCTGACACCTGATTGACACAGAAAAAAAGTGCCAAATTAAATGCCCACAAATTTTGTTTCAACTCAGTCATTAAGTTACAACAATATTTAATGATAAAATGGGATTATTATTTTTATCAGTATTTGAAGAGGTTCCCCTATTTATTTTCCTTAGCCAACATCTAGAAAACATTTATATCTTTAAAAATAATATGGGGGGGGAGTACCTTTCAGCCAAAATGTGTATTTTTTGCTGTACAATAATACTATACACACAAATATTGTAAAATTCAAAAATTCTAAGAAGAAAGTATAGATCATAAGACGAATTAATGAAATGAGTCTTCCGCTTTTAAGGACACTGAACTTTGCGGGTTTTGTAAGGAAAGAGCCGTGGCTGATTTAAGTCACACTAATGATTAACTCTTGGGCAGCATGGCCTCATTCAGTAATCCTCATCAGGCTAACAAGATTCAAAAAACATCACAGCCGCATCCAAGACATAATGAATAGGTAAAGAATGAAGCACACCAGGCTGCTGACCTGTGTCCCTGTGGTCCAGATGTAGCAGGATGACTTGGAGAAAGGAGTGGGCATATGTATGAACTGACACTGATTCTTCCTGTAGAATGGTCAGGAACGACACTGCAGCTGTTAACTGCATTTCCACTCCTGCAACATGCAGGACTTCCTGCATAATCAGAAAGAGTTTGCTATTACTGAGATGAGAAATCAGAAACCCTTAAGCTTTTAAAAATCCAAGGTCAGAGAAACCAAACAAAGTTGTATTTCAAAAAGTATCTCTATATGACCTTTAAGGATATGTACTTTCTATTATTACCTTAAGAAAACTAAATTAATCTGTTCCTTATTAATTTGTTACACCACAGAAAAGTTTAAATGTCTTAGGCATTTATGAAATAAAATAAGATTCCATTGCTTTTTAAAATGAAAATTATAAATATAGATAAACCTCTAAATAATACAGTAAAGATTTTTGATAGAATTCTATTTCTATTTTTGCTATTTGTATTGTACAGTTTGCCACCATACCTAGAGCAACAATATCAAAGGTCAGACAATCACATGTATTTTCATTACTTGTATTTCTGATTCAAAATATAAACATCTGCATTCTACTATAAAAAAGGAATACACTTAAGATTGTGCAAATGTATTTTCCCCTTGAAACCATGACAAGCACGTAAATTACCATGCAGTAAACTTTTTAAAAGAAATTTTTAAAATATAAGAATGTTTATAAAAATTATATTCATAGCCATCTCCATTCACTTTTTAAAAAATTTAACATATACTCAAAGTTAAAAACTACGTGAGATATTAGTTTTCAACACATCAAAAAGTAAAAAAGAAAATCTTTCATATAAACCTCATCAAACATATTACCTCAACTTCTATAGGAGAGAGAGAGAGTGTGTGTGTGTGTGTGTGTTTGTAACATAAAGGTAGCTAAAAGCATTACCTTGCTTAATCAGTTATGTCAATTAAGGGAATTTCTCTTGAATGCCTATTTTGAAACTAACATAATAAAGTTGGTAGAACATGAAACTTGCAGCCATAAAACAAAGTTTCGTATCTGTGACCTTAAGAAAATTAATCTCTCTGTATTTTTTCTTAATCTATAAAATGTTACTTGTAATACCATCTTCTCAGAGATTTAAACCATTTAAGCAGAGCTTTTACGATTTAGTAACTTGTGCAAACTCAGCATTTAAATAATGACCACTGGCCGGATCCACCGGTCTCCTCTACATGAGGCCATCTAATAGGAATCTCATCCTGTCCACACTTGAACCGACCTTTCCCCAGAACCTGCTCCTCTTCCAATCTTCACCTCAGTAAATGCTGAACAACAGCCTTCTCCTTCCAGTCACTGGCCCCAAAACTTTGAGGCCAGTCTTTAGCTCCTCTCAGATCCTCACTCACCACAGACGGCCAACCGATCCTGCTCCAGAGTCTGACCACTTGCCACCTCCACCACCACCACCCTGTTCCAAGCCACCATCACCACCAGCCTGAATTATCCCAGTAACTTGTTAACTAGTCGCCATATCTTCCCCTCTACTGACTAGTTCCTAGAGAGTAGCCAGAGATATTCTTATAAAAATAAGTCAGATCACAGCACTTTTCAGTTCAACACTCTCCAGGGTCTTTCCATCCCACACACAGTAAAAGCCAGTCCTTTCAATGACTTCCCAGATCTGTTCCCACTTTCCACTTCTCCCAGATTTCCACATGATTGGCTCCCTGATTTCTCCCAACCCTCTATTCAAGCATTACCTTTCCAAGGAGCTCCTCCTTGATGACCTGATTTTATACTGAAAGCCACTCCCTGGCTCCAGCTCTCACTAGCTCCTTTATATTACAGGTGTATTATCTCCACCATCCAACATGATCATGTGCTTATGGTCCATCTCCCACATCTAAACATGAACTTCAGGACTGCAAGAGTTCCTGGCTGTTGTGCTCACAGCTGTACCCTGCCTCCTAGCACACAGCAGGCATTCAGTAAGTAACTGCCAGATGACTATCTCTCATCCTTTCACCTAAACGTTCTGCTCTTGATGCTCTCTCCCTTCACATATATTTTCCACATCTCCTAAAAGGTGGCCTCAAGAGATTTTGAGTTGAGTCCTAAAGATTAGGGATTGGTAGAATTAGACACAAGGCAAAACAAAAATGGATCCACACAAATACACTCAATCCTCTATCATGTCAATAAGATGTTCCTGCTATCTTCTTCCCCAGCATCTCTGCAACCATGATGCATACCAAGTACCCAGACTTCTTGATTCATATGGTGGCACCATGGCCAGTCATTATTCCAGGAGATAACATGTTTATTATTCTATAGCTAAAGAAACAGACTTGGAGTTGTCGATATTCTGCTGAAGGCCAGAAAGCCAGTGACTGGCAACTCTTTAAACTTAATCCTTGTCTGCCTGATGCCAGAGCTAAGTGCTGAATTCTTCCTTGTGGATTCTGTACTTCCATTCATCATTTATTAAGGCATGGCTTAAATCAATCCCAATCCTTCCTGTGGTAGTACGGGAGATCAGATGGTGGCTTCACTGTGGCAAATGTTTAAGCAGCATGGTTAATTCCCAGAAACCCCTACCACATGTTCAGACTTCTGTATCACACACACAAGTGTACTTTTACAAAGTTTTTCAACCAACAGTCAATTACATATCTTAAGAGTTCTTGGCTGAAAGAAAAAGAGAAGGAATGATAGGTGTAAAGCAAAAAGCAGCAAATAGTCTCTGAAATCAGCCCTCCCATATCTCCCTGTTTTAAAAGCAAACATCTCTTCCACACTAACCATTCTGGATTTGGAAAACACTCTTAAAAGATTTGATGTGGCCAATATACATCACTTACGGGTTGTAGAACACACAGCTTTTATTTAGAAACAGAAAGTACTTTGCAGGAAATATTAAAATATATTGTGAGGGCCACAGTGTACATTCCGGTTCACATGAGTCTGCTGTTTTAAGTTCCAAGAGATGTAATTCTGCCCCCTTTTAAGTCATTAGAGTCTTGGGTTTTGTACGTATGCAAACTTTATGCAAAAGAAGAACATGAGAAGCTCTCCAACTTCATATCTTCTTACTGCATTACTTAGTCTTGACTCCCGCAGCAACATTTGCCCCAACTATTTTGCATTTAATTTTCGAAAAATCCTCAAGTCTTATCAGGATTTGGGTTTTTCTCCTGTTGTGCTGACTTCAACATCTGGGACTGTCCACTGTTAAGAAACCAGCACAGACTAAGAGATTTTATCACTGCTAAAAATCAACTGATTTCTAAACATATTTTTCTGAAAAATAATACGATAAGAGTTTGACACTTACCAGTAAGTGTTCTCCTCCACAGAGTCACACCCTCTGGACAAACATAGTGAGATCCATACTCTCTGGGTAAATAAGTGTGCATCCTCATGGACCTTGGAAGACACTGAAAAGGAAATTCTTCTATTGCTTAAGTGCATGCCTTAATGCCAGTTATGCTCCTCATACTATTGTATGGCTGGCATTCCAACCTGAATTCCTCAAAAATGAAATGAGACATTTTATAAATGAGTACATGGTACATCTCCACAAATTTAAAAAATGACTCCCACTCAAGGAAGGAGAATGTCCTAGACACTTCTCTTTAAATTCATTCTGTAGTTAGCATGAATAGCACAAGAGAGCGTTTTGTGAAACAACATAATACGGTCCTTGCCTAGAGGGCAACTACTCTGTCTCCAATAAACTCACATTGTATACATCAGGAAGATATTTCTTTTTACAATACCAACATAGAGAAGCATTAAATAAATCACTGGTGTATTCTACAAGAACAAATATTTTGGATTTCACATATTTGGAAACTGAACTTACTGAATTAAACTGGTAAATATATTTACAACAAATGGTGCTGGCTAAAGGTAAAGGAGCCCCAACATTACAAAGTCTCTGTACATTTTTAGAGAGAATGTCATCAATTGTTTTGAAGTTAAATAATAGGAATTTAAATGGTAAAACACTGAAGACTTGGGACATTTAAAATATCTGGGGTTTTGTGAGGGTCATAATCATGAGAACTTTTAGTGGCTAACAATAATAGTAAACAGCTCTTTTCACTATAAAACGGTAGTATTTATAGGTCTTTAAAACTGCGTTAAATACGAATAATTGGAACATGCCAATTCAGATACCTTTAACAATGCACTATACGTCTTTTTTTTTTTTCCAACACTGACTGCCATGCTCTACACTAAAATAAAGGGTGGGGAAAACTAGTTAAGAACCCTGAAAGTCAAAATCTGAGAGGGAAAATGGTAAAATAAAGTGGAGACAGGAACAGGAATAAAAGGGATGTGTTTTACCCTTCTTGAAATCTGTTTTTCAGTGATTAGCAAGGTTCATGAGGAGGTACACATAACAATATCCCAAAAATCTCTTTCCATAAAGGAAATATCAATGCCAGCAGTAACTCTCATATCACTACTGTAGATGCTTCAGATGAAGTATCCTTCCATGGAAAATTATGACAACACCAAACAAAGAAATATATTTCACAACAATGGTTTTAAAACTGATCTTCTAATTGGACCACTCTGCCAAGCCATTTTTACATAGAATAAATTAGAATCATGTAATCTCACAATTTAGGCCTAGAATGTAAATAAAGATCTATATACTACTGCAAAGAAAAGATGTACTTATCAAAGAAATATTCATTTACTGGATACAGTACGGTCAGTAACAATGTCAAAAGATCCACTGTATATTTAATTAATTGAATATATTTTGATAAAAATATGAACTGTTTTCTTGGAGGGAGGAAGCTGCACTGGGAAGTGGCAAACATCTATAAGCAGGTAGAAATAAAGTTTTCTTTCTTTTCAGTCTATCCTAATTTAGTCCCTTCTGATCTTTCTTTAAAGTAGCCCCATGAAGATCTAATTCTGATAATATAATTTTAATTTTATTCACAACTGTTTATTAAGCATCACACTAAGTTTTCTGGGAAACTGGAGACAAGCCAAAACGTTGTGCCCCTACCTTTGAGAGACTCCTGTTGCTTCTATACATTCAAACATTTAACAAATATTTAGTGACATCCAAGGCACCATGCCAGGCACTGGAGACTTAGCCATGAGCTGGACTAGCATGTTAATATACCTGTTACTACTATAGTTAAAACTGTGAAAAGAGCTAAGGATGAGAAGCATAGACAGTGTAAGGACATCTAACAGGTGACCTGATCTCTTCTAGGGAGATGGGATCACTGAGAAGTAGAAGTGACAACTGACCTGTGCAAAGAGAAAGAGATAATTAGACAAAAGCTGGGATAAAGATAGGTCGGAAAGCGAGAAGAATGAAAAAGCAAGCACTCTCAGCAATGAGAAGTAAGAAGGGGCTTGGTGGATTCAGAAACTGAAAGATCAGTATGCCTAGAGCAGACTGAGAGGAAGGGCTGAGGCTGCTAAAGTAGAAAGAGCCCCAATTATGCAAGACTTTAGATGCATTCAGCAAGAGAATACTCAAATGGTAGTCTTAAAAGCTTTGAAATAGCATGTTGACTATAAAGATGAAAGTGAGTCAGCAAGTAGTGAGACAAGATAGAAGTGAAGGGAGGTGGTGGGCAGGGATCACTTGCAAAGCTATCCCCCTCAATCGAGCGAACCCTCAAAGCAGCTTGGTTGAGGATGGAGGTGGTGTGGTTGGAGAGGTGGAGTGATTCCACAGAATATTTAAGGCATAACATAAACAGGACTGCATAAGCGAGTGATACAAGAAGAGACAGTATCAAGGGTGGCTCCCCAAATTCCACCTTGAAAACTAGGGGGATAGCAGTGTTACATATTAGGACAGGGAACACTGGAGGAGCCCCATGTGGCACAGGGACACAGCCAGAGCTGAGTTTTGAGCTTGTTAACTCTAAGAGGCCTCTGAGCCATCCAAGTCGAGCTTACAAAGAGAACATTATCACTTACAGATCTGATGCTCTGAAAGGTTTCTGTAAATAGAGAATTTACATAGAATAGACGCAATTTATGTGGACAATATATAAAGGCTTGGGTGGCAATGAGACGGCCTATACAGAAACAGACTTAAGTGGAGATCTGCTACTGTTAACACAATTTCACCCCAACAAAAGAACTTAGTTGAAGAACTCAAAGTTTAAGTAAAGAGATCCATCACAAATGCTTTAGCAGAATATTTAAAGTGCTAGGTTATTCCTAACACATTATTAGAAAACAATCAATTGTTCTCTGTGGGGGTAAGGGTGATGGCAGGTCATGGTGCAGGGTATATTGCAGATATACAAACAGAAACATTTTGGGTTAATATTCCAAGATTAAACCAAGAAGAGTAAAATGAAAGGGAACTTTGTAATGACAGACTAGATCAATCTAATCAGCTCTCCTGATGAGGATAGTATGCAAAAAACCTGGACAAAATACAAAATTCATTTGCATAAAGGCATATGGAAACTAACAAGGTTACCCAGCCAAAACTACCCATCCTAGATTACTTATCACTGGGATAATTACCCATCCAAGACCTAAGAGACAATGGCACTCTAGGAAGGTAAGCATGTAATTTGGAAGCTGTTTTTCCTCTGGGGCCACTTGCTAATTCTAGAAAAGGTTCCAGAGAGGCTGAGAGGTTAAGTGACTGCTTGAGTCTCATGGAGGCCCCAGTAAGAATCCTGGGATAAGACAAGGGTGATCCTGAAGCTGACTGGCATTTGCAGGATAGGCAGCCCAGCTTCAAACCATCCAATGCCTGACCCTGGATTAGTGGAGACTTCATTGTTAGTGCAATTAAGTGGCTCCCAGAAGAAAACACATTCCTTTCTAGAGAAAGATATCACCCTAGGACTCAATCTATTTCTACAAACAATTTATCAAGCACAAGATCAAACACACAATTAATAATGACTGCAGGCACACGAAGAGATAAGGTAAGATGAATGAGAACCAGAAGAAGCCACAGATAACAGAAATGCACCAAAAAATTCTGTGGGTATTGGTGTTATCTGATGTATATGTGGCTCAAGTGGACGTGGGAGATTTTTAAAAAAGCTAATCAGAAATTCTATACTGGAAAAGTATAATAATCAAAATCAGTTTAGACACAAATGAATTGGTGAATTGAACTATGGGTCAGGATAAATCACTCAGACTGAGTCACAAAAAGAAAACAATGGAAAAAGAAGGTAAAAGACATAGAAGATACCATAAAAGGTCTAATATAAGCGAAATTTGAGTCACAGAAGAAGAGTAGAGAGAGAATTAGGCAGGATATTAGAAAAATGTGTGAAATCATAATGGTCAGGGATTTTTAGTGCAAATATTCTAACAAGTATATAAATTTATTTGCATGTATCTAAAGACTAATGAGACTGAGCACCTTTGCTTATGCATAGTGGCCATCCACAAATCTTCTTTGAACAGATATTTCACTATTAGTGAAATACCTGTTCAAATTTTTGTCCATTTTTAAAAATTGGTTACCCCTCCCCCTTTTTCCTGAGTTTGGAGAGTTGTTTATGTATTCTGAACACATGTCCTTTATCAGATATGTGATCCCTCAGTATTTTCTCCCATTCTACGGTCTTCTCTTTTCATTCTCTTGACAGTGTCTTCTGAAGAGCAGAAGCTTAAATTTTTCATGAGATCAAATATATCAATTTTTTCTTCTATGGATCATGCTTTTGGTGTCATAGGTATGAAATCTCTGACCGACCCAAAGACACAAAGATTTTCTTGTTTTCTTCTAGAAGTTTTTATAATTTTAGTGTTTAAATTTATGATCTACTTTGAGTTAAATTTTTGTACACGGTGTGAGGTGTGGATTTTTCCCCATTAATCCAGTGCCATTTTTTGAAAAGACTATCATCTCTGTGCCAAACTGCCCTTGCACCTGTGCTGAAATCCACTAGCAATGTGGGATTTATATTTCTTCTGTATGCATCCCACAGATTTGTCTTTGTATAATTATTACATAGTCTTAGTTGCTGTAGGTGTACATTATATTTTGAAATCAGGCAGTAAACGCTCTCCAATTTTGCTTCTCTTTTTCAAAGTTGTTTTGGCTATTTTTGGTCCTGTGTGTTTTCATATGAATCTTAGAATTAGCTTGTCATTTCCTACCAGAAATAAAAAATAAATAAAATAAAAACATAACCTGCTGAGATTTTTATTATTTTACACTAAATATATAGATTGATATGGGAAGAACTGACAATAATATAGAGTCTTCTGGTCCATGAACATGGTACATCTTTCCATTCACTTAGTTCTTACATTATTTCTCTCAGTAACGTTCTACAGTTTTCAGTATACAGGTCTTACATATCGTTTATCAGATTGAGCCCCAGGTATTATTATACCTTACTATGATGGTTTAAGAAAACTTCAGTGTTCAGTTGTTCAGTTATTTGAATTTGCTAGTGTAGAAATACAACTGATTTGTATTTTGATCTTGTATCCTCCAACCTTTCTATACTTACTAAGTAGTTCTATTTTTCTTTTGTAGATTCCGTCATAGATAATAATGTTATATATTTTTTAAAGACTATAATTACTTTCTTTGCAATGTGAGTGCCTTCACTAATTTTATTGCCATACTACACTGGCTATAATGTCCTGTAGAATGTTGAACGAAGTGGAAAGAGTAGACACTCTTGGCTAGTTCCTGATCTTAGGGGAAAGCATTTGGTCTTTCACCTTTTAAGTATAATGTTATCTATAAATTTTTCAGAGGAAGCTCCTCTCTATCCCTAGTTTGCTGAGTTTTGTTTTGTTTTTCAGGAATGACTGTTAGACTTTTGTCAAATGCTTTTCCTAAATCTACTGAGATGACTAAATGGTAGTGTATTTTTTTCTTTTTCCTTTTTTTCAGTTTGTTGATATGATAACTCATATTGATTTGTTTTTGAATTTTGACCCAACTCTAAATTCTTGAGATAAACCCCAACTGGTCATGATGTATTATCCTTTTTATATGTTGCTGAATTTGATTTGCTATTTTTTCAAATGTTTGCATGTAAGCTCATGAGGGATATGCACCTATAGTTTTTTTGTTTTTGTAATGTCTATGTCTTGTTTGGGTATCAGGGCAATGTTGGCCTCATAGGATGACTTACTCTTACTTTTGACTTAAATTTTTGTACATAGATTAATGGGGGGAAAGTCCACACCTCACACCATGTACAAAAATTCTTCCTCTATTCTTTGGAAGAATTTGTGTAGAATTGTCATTTCATTTACATTTACCTTAATTTTCACCATTGCTGGTGCTCTTTATTTCTTCATGTAAACCCAACATCCATCTCTTATCACATTAATTCTACATAGAAACCCTCCCCCATTAGCATTTCTTGTAGGATAAGTCTGGTACAAAGAATCCTTTCAATTTCTGTTTATCTAAAGAAAATAGCATTTTGCTTTCATCCTTGAAAGATATTTTCACTGGGTACAGATTTCTTGTTGATATTTTTTCCTTGCTTTTAGTAATTCTAACATCCCATTGTGCTCTAATCTGCATTATTTCTGACCAGAAGTCTGCTTTACTCTCACCTTTGTTCCTCTGTTTGTAATGTCTCTTTCATCTCTGGCTGCTCCCAACATTGTCTCTTATTTTTTAATATCAGCAGTTTGATCATGATATGCCTAGGGATGATGCGTGTGTGTGTGTGTGTGTGTGTGTGTGTGTATTTGGCTTCAGATTCTCTGGGCTTTTGGATCTTTGGTTTGCTATTGTTCATTAACTTCAGAAAAGTCTTGGCCATTATTTCTTCAAATAGTTCTTCCCTATTCTCTCTTTTCTCATTCTGAGACACCAATTGCACATATATTAGATCACCACTTGACACTGTCTCAAAGCCATTTGATGCTCTCTCCTATTTTTTCACTCTGTTCTAACTTTGTGTTTCAGTTTGGATCATTTCTACCTTCAAGTTCACTGACTCTTTCTCCATATGTGTCTAAACTCCTGCTAAGCCCATTGAAAGAATGTTTCATCTCTGATATCATCCATTTTATTTCTAGCATTTTCAGTTGATCATTTTGTAGCTTTCATCTCTCTGCTGAAATTCCCTGTATGTTCATGCTGATCAGTCTGAGGAAATGGGCAGTATTGTGTTCCCATCCCCAAACACCTCCCATTCATCACCACAGCTGCATCAGCAAGGGAGAGTCTCTCAAGTCTCACGTCCTACAAGGCAAGGAGGCTTGTGGAAAAGAGCCTGCTAGTTGGTGCAAAATTGTGTCTGGAGCTCCAAGTTATTCTAAACTGATGTACTAGCCCATAATCAACCTTTAAAAACTTTCCAGTATTTTAGTGATTTTTTTCTAACAACCTTATGTGATAGCCACTTCTTCCTTCTATACTCTGTCAAAAGTCAGTGTCCCTGTGTCCCATCTTTCCTCAGAAGGGTGTTGCTATTGTAAATTCAGCTTTCTTGGTTGCCAAGAGAAGTGATGACTATATAGATTCTGTGACTAACCTATTGTTATCATTCTGTGACTAACCTGCTTATTGTTATTAGGACAGGAGCAATGTTTTCTTGCACATTTCCACACCCTAAGTAGATATGGAACTGGGTGCTTTGTTTTTGAGCCCTGAATAGTCCTTCCTCTCTTACAAGCTTCACTAAACATTTAAAAGAATGCTTGCTGTATTGTATCTAGAGTTTCTAGATTTGAGTTTCTGATTTGAGAAATTTCTAGGATATTTGGTTCACCACTGCCAACAGGTTAGTTAATCCATCAAGTTTTATATCAGACATTATAGATCTTTATTACAGTACACTATATAAATATTTTATTTTATAATTTTGCAAGGATTGTAAATAAAAATATTTACATTTGCTCCTTCATATCACTCAAGTGCCTCACGTCAGAAACAATATTCAAATAGTAATAATGGTCCCACTATCACAGAACTAAAGGATATCCTAATTAAGAATTTCAAAAGTTCCAGTTCATTTTTATGGTAAGCAAGGTAAACATAACAAGTCATTCATGACTAAGAAATTCATGTGAAAACACTGGTCTCCAACAGAATTTACTGAAAGGCAATATTTTTAGGTTTATTAGGAATATTAGGTAATATTTTATATATGCCCAGAAAAACTATATATTTGGTAAATGTTTCCATTGAATTTAATTGCTGCAATGTAATTAATGATGTTACTCTACCTTATCCTTAAGTACAAATAGGTAAAAAGATACAACACAAACATTTTCAAAATGCATAGGGGTGAATGTACTTTTATTTTTGAACTATGAACTGCACAAGAAAGAGTAATTTGTATCATCTGTTCATCTTCCCTAATTCCTTTGGTTAATATAGCCTCTTTTTATTTTCTTTTTAAATGAACTAGAAAAAAATGTTATATAATTTTATGCTTCCTAACCCATAAAATCTCCTAGTAAGGTCAATTCTAACCCTGATGGTTGTTTTCCATTAGCTTACATTAATGGGCATTATTTCATTTTCTTCCTTCACATTAGAGTGTCTCTAAATGCTTAGCCTGTCTACAGAGTACCACACTGTGGACCTTTTAGGATCTGTGGTGTCTGGAACACCATGTTCTGTTTGCTATATATATGTATAAGTGTATTGCTTTCACAAAATCCTTTTGCTTTTCTAAGTATGTAACTTTTGAGTTATATCAGAACATAACTTTTAACTTATCTCAGACAATGTCACCTACATTAAGGAAGACAGGTACTTCTACTTTTGAGCTGCAAGCCAAAGATAAAAGCAATTTGTATCATCTGTTTATGCTCTTTAATACTTTTAGTCAAAACCAATTCTCTTTGTCTTGGTGAACTGTACAAATATAATTTCATGCTTCCTAGAAAGCTCCTAACAAAATATTTATAGTCAAACATTGAATTTTTTAAGCCTTTATTTTCTCCAAAGGAGAATAAACACATCATGTAGAGTTGTTGTAAGATGTTTAAAAGGGTGAGTCTAAAGCAGTAAGCACAGTGCCTGGCCCACAGAAAGTTGCTCCTTATATTATTATTGGTTATCCACACATATGTGCCACTTGAAATAAGATTTTAAAAGTAGGTAGAGCTAAATTTTTAATTCACATATATCTACATTTACACAGTAAAGGTTTTCTTTAAAAATTTTAAAATGAAGTATTTTTTAAAAAAATATCTACCTACACTCAGTAGATATAAAATACTCTAATAAATAACCATACTTGCAGAAACTTATGATATTTTTTCTATTATTCCCATTAATGAAAATAATGCCACGTAAAATTAATAATAAAACTAATGAATCTTTTTCAGAATCAGACTGGTAGACTACATCTGCTAATCTCAAATGACTAAATCTCATGATGATTATGTCTCTTTTATCCTTTCCTTATTACACATCTTTTTCCCACTCCCCAAAACAAAGGTCTCTCTAGGACCATAAATCAGCATATCACTCTACTGATACCCTCTTTTTACTTCCCATCCAAGAATGCCATCAGTGGATCAGGCCAATGTGCCACTGGTCTTTCAGACAGACATTTACTGTCTCAGAATATTAAATTCATTCGATATTCATTTTTAAGTAATTGTTTAGTGTCTATTATTTGTCAAGCACGGTTCTAGATTCTGGGAATACTATGGCAAATCTGACTCTCAAAGATTTCACCCTTAAGGAAGAGAGAGAAAAGAATGGTAGAGGATGAGCTCAGAAAGCTAGACAGGGTCCTTTAAGGGCATGGTGAGGAGTTTTATTCTACCTAAAATGGGAAGGTACTTTTATTGGTTTCTTGTGGCTGGTATAACAAATTACAATAAACCAAGTGGCTTAAAACAAAAGAAATGTATCCTCTCTTAGTTCTGAAGGCCATAAGTCCTAAATCACTATTATTTAGCCAAAATCAAAATGTTCTGCTTTCTGGAGGTCCTGGGGTAGAATCTGTTCCTGGCCTCTTCCGGCTTCTAGGGTGATGCGGCCGTCGCTGTCGGAGTCATACATGTGGAACATACATGTGGTATTCTTTGGCTTGCAGCCACATCACTCCAATCTCTGCCTCCTTCTTCACATGGCCTTCTCCTCCCTCCTCTATGCCTGGGTCAAATCTACCTCTGCTTTCCTCTTAGAGGATACATGCAATGACATTTAGGGCCTACCCAGACAAACCAGGATAATCCCCCCATCTCCAGATCCTTAACTATGTCACAAAAACTTTCTAAATAAGGGAACATTTAAAGGTCGCAGGGATTAGGACCTGATCTCTTTGGGAGGCTGTACTCTGCCCACCACACCACTTCAGTAATTTTCATGCAGGAAGATATGATTGATGCTTTTAAAAAGATCTATCTGAAGAAAAAAAGGTAACTATGTGAGATGATGGCTGTTTTAGTAAAAGGTAACTATGTGAGATGATGGCTGTTTTGATAGTGGTAATCATTTCACAACGTATACACATATTAAATCATTATGCTGTACACTTTATACACAATTTTATTTCATACACAAAAAATTGTAGATTGTTCCTACATAAATAAATAAAAGATTTCTCTGGCTGAGTGGGCCCTAGGTGGCAAAGTAGAAAGGATAGGTCCAGCAAGAAGGCTGTTGTATAACCAGATGAGAGAGGACTAAGGCTTGAGAAGTGAAATTATACATTATATATCTGCGGCAGTCATGATCAGCTAATGAGGAGGTTGTATAATAGTTTAGTTAAGAGGGAGGACTCAGGAGCCAGACTTCCTGGTCAAACCCGATTATGCCACTTGCTAGCTTTGAGACTTTTGGCAGGTTACTCAACTAAGTTGTTTCTTCCTCTATCCAGTGCCCCTTACAGAACTGCTGTAACCATTCAAAAAATAAAAATGTTCTGTCTCCCTTTCTGATATAAAGACTCCTAACTCTGGGAAACGAACTAGGGGTGGTGGAAGGGGAGGACGGCAGGGGGTGGGGGTGAATGGGTGATGGGCACTGAGGGGGACACTTGACGGGATGAGCACTGGGTGTTATTCTGTATGTTGGTAAATTGAACACCAAGAAAAAATAAATTTATTATTAAAAAAATAATAATAAAAAAATAAAAATAAAAATGCATAAAGTGTCTGACAGAGTACAGTGCCTGACACATAGTAAGACCTCAACAAATGTTAGCTATATTTATTTCTATCTGTTCCTGGCATTGTGCATTTTCTAATATATAATTTATGCCACAGATTTTGGGTTCCCAAAATAAGTATAAAAACAATTAAAAGAATTCAATAACTCAACAGGCAGAGACATTTTTTGCAATTCATTATAAAAGGAGTCATTAATGTTACATGGTATAATTATATCACTACCACTTCAAATTTTATAAAGGACCATAGTATTTAAGAAATGTATCTTGATAGTCAAATTCTTTCCCTTCCTGATAACGAGATATTCAAGTCAAATATTGAAATCTAACATCTAAGATCCTGATTGATTATATTGTGGAAAAGAATTCAAACTTAATCAATAGACTATAGAAAAAAGTTATTTCTTTTCCAAAAAATACTGCATGATTAAATCATAGAACATGAATACATTATAACAACTATATTTAAAAGTATCTCCAATCTAAGAAATTTAAATTGGAGGTCAAAATATTTCCTTTCTGGAGTCTTATTTAAACTTAACCTTGAGATGAGTGACCTGATAGCATTATCATTCATTGTACACTTCGGATAAAATTTACAAAGTGAATTGTAAAAATACTATGGATCAGCTCAATTCTAATCCTGACTTTGTTTCTGCCATTTTTAACCTTAAATTCCTTCATCTCTAAGACAGTGAAAATAGCAAACTATTTTAAAAACCATTGTTCAGTTAATATAGTATTATAAGGATGAAATGCAAATGCAATACAACAAGAAAAAAATCAATAAAAATATCATTGGTGACGTTTTATACTACAAGGCCAGAAAGAGCTTCCCCATCACTGCATCTGATGCTCTTAAGATAAAGCAAAGGGTGAGCTCTAAAAGCTGCTTATCCTAGGCTGTGAATGTGCTAACAATTTTGGGAATGATTAGTTTCTTATACAAAATATTTATTGTTTGCATCTTTAAATTCTCTACAAGTAAATCATTCATAGAAGACCAGTGTTAGTAAGTATGCAAACTATTGCTCCCCCGTGGATTTAATAAATATCCAACAAAGACACTCAGAACCATACAGGTGCTCAAGCCAGAAATCTGGAAGGTATCTCCTACTTCCTACATCCAATTCATGAGGAAGTTCTGTTTATTTTACCTCAGTAATTATATCTCAAATACAGCCACTACTCCCCTCTGTCCCAGCTAGCTGGCCCAATCCAAGCCACCTTCACATATCACAAGGACTAGTGCTGTACCTTCCCAATTCTCCCACTCCAAGCCATTCACCACATAATTATCAAAATGATAATCATAAAACGTACATGGGATAGGCCACTGTTCTGCTCAATGGCTTTCTGCTGTCCTCAGAAAGAACACCTCTTGCGTGCTCTCTCACTGACCGTCTCTCTAACCTCTTTTCAAGTTATATCCCACCCCTGCCCACTGCATCTCAACCACCTGTGCCTCTTCCAATTCCAACCAGCTTTCTCATCTTAGGGCTATCTGCTGCTTCCTCTGCCTGGACCATTCATTCTTGACTCTTCAAATGGCTGCTTCCTCCTATGTCTTTGGTTTTGAGCTCCTCAATAAGGCTTTCCTTGACCTCCCAGTGCTCAGTAGGCAATCCTGTCTGTTTATCCTGTTCTTCACAGTTACGTGTTTAATGCCTGTTTCCCCCACTCTGGAATGTACCTTTCTTGAGGGCAAGTTCTCTCTTTTCTTCACCTCTGTTTTCTCAGTGCTTACAACAGTGTCCAGCACATGGGAGGTACTCAGTCAATATTTGTGAATGAATGAGATACCATTATTTCTAAACGCTCACATTGGGATACAAGATTATTTTTTTTATAAAATCAACAAAGGAGTTATGGCCATGGCAAAAGAGAATAAAGTGGCTATGTGTGATTTCTGTCACAGTTTTATCATTTGAAATGTAACCACTTGCAGAAGCAAGGTAGAACTGAAGAAGATGCTAACGAGGAGTACCAATAAATCTTAACAATATCTGAATATGGTGACTAAAAAACGGTTTGCACATAATACAGGTTTTATAACTTGAAATGGAGTTGCTTAAATGTTTAATCGCCTGCATTATATACTAAACCCTCTATAAAAGTCACTATTATTACCCCACAAAGTCTTTTCAATACTTAGTTCTTTACTATCTTCACACAAGTAAATATTCTCCTATGATTGTTCTTTGTTTTCCATAGTCTTTAGGCCATCCTGACATGGAATCTAATCTGGGACTATCTTCTACTCTTTTGGTATGTTTTTTAGGACAAGATAGGATAAATGAGAATCGTAAATAAATGGCTGTTTGTTGATTAACTAGAGAAATGAATAAAATCTTTCAGCACTAAGTAAAGGCTTTCTTAGTACATATTCATTAGTATATGTTTTCTTTATATCCGTTTATTCAGTTAACCTTCTATATTATGGATTAACTTTAGTTACCTTAAAAGCTTATTAAAACCTTATCTTCTATAACTCAGTTATATAGTTTTAGCATATACATTTGATTCTCTGTATAAATATGCCACATATATGAATGTAAAATATTCTTTATACCGTTCCCATGAAATTAAGATTTTTCAGGAGTTATTACTTAACCGACTTTATTGTGAACTCATTAACAAAAGGATTTTTTCAAAGTAATTTAGAAACCTCTAAAAGCCACTATTCTCCACCCTTCATCTTTTATTCTTGCTTTAAGAAACCATGGCTGTTCAGTATGCTGTCCATGGACCAGATTTCGCCTGCTCAACACAGAGTTATAGCAAGCTTTATGTCTTTAGCTTTACATCGAATTCACTTATCTACAATATTTCCTTGTCAAGGGCGCCTACCCACTTGTTCCCTTCTACTATCATTTAACTAGCACTTCCAGGTCTCATGCTAAGAAGCTTAAGCCAGTTACTATCACTGAAAATGAACATGAAATTAAACCTGGATGGTGTAAACTTAATTCCATTGAAATTATGGCATGATTCTGGGGGAAATAGCTATGAAAAACCTTGATTCACTTTTGAATCACATGCAAATCCAAAATAAACATTTTCTCATTTCAACATTGTAACTAGTAAAAAAAAAAAAACACTCACAATGCCTACATGGAAATGTGGGCATCTTATAAAAATAACATGCTATATCCTTGACCTAAATCACAGCAGCTAGAACCATGTTACAGAGGCCTCAAAATGAAACTCAAGAACACATTAATAATTATAATATTTTAAATGCATATAAATTAATAAAAAATTATGAATAAGCTATAACCAACCAGAAAGCCAAAGCAAAATATACAAAATTCCCTATCAACAAACATAGTCCCCATTAGTATATAACCTCCCTGGCCCTAAATAGCAGGTAGAGCTCCCTGAGGACACAGGCTGTTATCTGTTTTGCTCATTCAGGTTCTTACAAACAAGAACACCACTTTGCACACAGCCACAGATAAATAACAAGTACTATCAAAAATTTAATATTATAAATTAATAATCAGTAAATATTAAATAGCCAGAGAAAAGAATGTTCTAATAAATCAAAGATTTCCATTTAAAGCAAGAAAACTAATTCTGAAAGAATTTAGGACGCAATAAGTATAAAACTAAAACTGTGATGGCCGCAATTCACTCTTTATTTCAGTGATTCTCTAGAAGTTACCAGAGGGTGATTATTAGTAGTATTAGTTAAATTTCATTATCAGTGTTGTAGAAATACTATTAATATAAATTTAAGTCAACAGAATACCAAATAAGATAGCTATGATTTCTTAAGACTAACTATGATTTTGTTTTGAGCTACTGAGAAGCTAACTTTTAAATAAAACATCTCGGGGCACCTGGGTAGTACAGTCAGTCAAGCATTCCGACTCTTGGTTTAGGTTCAGGTCATGGCCTCAGGGTCCATGATCTTACCTCAGGGTAAGATCAAGCCCCATGTTGGGCTCCATGCTTGGCACAGAGTCTGCTTGAGATTCTCTTTCCCTCTCTCTCTGTCCCTAACCCCGCCATGCAAATCCACAGCCCCCCTCTCTGAAATAAACAGTCTTTTTGAAAAAAATAAAATATCTCTCATGAGAATACGACTAAAGAAACATTCACAACTTGAGATCTGGATTTTTCCCATTTTCATCAGCTAATTTTCCTAAATATTTTCATTATGATTCAAAATATGTATCATAATACTTCCTCCGCTCCACAATTAAGCACAAAATATCAGCCATCCAAAACTCTGAAACCTCCTCCTGACCATGGCAACACGCTACTGGAAAAATGGTAAATGCGAATCTTATTTGGCACCAACTTACTCTGACTTTTGGCAAGACTCTCCGAAGCGTCTCAGCAGGGTTCTGCCGCATGAGGAATGGAAGGTTTGCAATCACACTCGTTCCTTGGACATCTTGGCCAGCACTTACAGAGAAAACACAGATTTAAGATTCGTGATTACAAGCCAAGGGCCTAGCTCACGACTATATATAAAAAGCAGGGATTGATCTGCTTTTAATAATAAATACGCAGACATCTGACAAAGTTTTAAACCTTCAACACATCATTTAGATATAAAAATAAAACCAGACCTGAAATTTCATCAAGTAAATCTTGTAACAAAAGCATGAAGATATTAATTATGCTTATGCTAAAACCAGATTCTCTAAATACACGTCTTAAGTCCAGAAAGTCTTGATGAGATTTTTAAACACTTCCTTTAAAACTCTACCTCATTTTTTCCTGTGATCTGCCAACTTACTGTACTTTACAAAAAAACATATAGAGATGTTGTAAAGGTTCATTATGGTAAAATAATAATAACTATGGCAACAGCACACACAGCAACAAAATCGACTACCACAGAATCACACAACTTTCTTCTAGTACAACGAAATCACTGTTGCACTTAGTGAGACTCTAAAGTTGCCAGAAATTTCTTAAAGATATATTCATTATCCTTAAAGGTCAGTGAGATATATTTATTCAGTACCTTTTTGATATAACATTCATTAGGTCATTAAGGCTTTCCCAAAATAATCTCAGTGACACTCTAGAGGCCTAAGTACCTTGGACAAGGTGTTTGGACTCCTCTGAGAAACTACTTCCACACAGAAAAGTCTTTGTTCTTAAAGCATTAGTCAAGCGACATGTGCACATACTTGCAACATACATTAAAAAAATAATTTCTTAAAGTACTACATTTATTGGCTTCAGTTTAATAAGTTCTGTTAATAAGAAGTATATTCTGACTCTAAATGGAGCTGCCCATTGTGAAGAAAGGCTTTTACCCGTTGCAATATGGCAGTGAAATATAGGTCAGTACAATTGTTTCACATCCTTGACACTCTCCAAGTGAATACTTAAGACGACAAAACCAAAAAGGAAATGAGAAGAGAGTAAAAGAAGGGACCCATGCCAAGATGGGAAGAAGATCAAAAAGGGAAATTAAAGTTACATATACTCTAGATGACCCTTGAACAACATGGAAGTTAGGGGTGCCATCCCCCTATACAGTCCAAAATCTGCATATAACTTTCAACTTCCCCAAAACATAACTACTGCTGGCCAGAAGCCTTACTGACAACCTAAATAGTCTATTAACACATATTTTGTATACATATCATATACTATAATCTTACAAATAAAGCAAGCTAGAGATAATAAAATGTTATGAATAAATTCATAAGAGAAAAATACATCTACAATACTGTCGTGTATTTACCGAAAAAATTTGCATGTAAGCCAACATGCACAGTTCAAATCCATGTTGTTCAACGGTCAACTGTACTTACAGTGGGTCAGATGTTGGCCCTCCATAAAATTCATCTGCATCCTAATCCTGGAACCTATGAATGTTATCTTAATTTGAAAAAGAATCTTGAGACCAAGAGATCGTCCTGGATTATTCAAGTAGGCTATACACCCAATACCAAGTGTCCTTAAAAGACACACTCAGAGAAGAAGACAGACCGAACAGGAGAAGGGAATCTGATCACAGAGCAGAGATGGGAACAATGCCGCTACTAATCAAGGAATGCCAACAACCACCAGAAGTTGGAAGAGGCAGAGAACAGATTCCCCCTTAGAGTCCTGCTGTCACCTTCATTTAGACTTTGTGATACCGATTTCAGACTTCTTGCCTCCAAACCCATGAGGGAATAAATTTCTGTTGTTTTAGGCTATCCAGGTAGTGGTGATTTCCTATGGCAGCCACAGGAAACATGCCACTAAAGAACTGGGACAGAAGAGAAATATCTGAGAAAGGAGAAAAGAAACATCTGAGAAAGTAATGTGTCATAAGACAACTCCTGGCCCAGAGCAGAGATACTGTAAGTGTCTCTTAAAAGGATGCATGAATGGATGACTCATGAAATGAACCGATGTCAGGAATATCTAATATTGCACAGAACACTGGTGAATTTTGTTCACTAACTTTGCAATTAAGCAAAAAACAATATGGTATTAGAAATCTAATAGATCTGAAGACAAAATGCTACATTGAAGGAACATAAAAACAAACAGAAAACAAAAAGTAAATGGCACATTTAAGCCTAAAATAGCATTAATTTTTTAAATAGCATTAATTACATAAAATGTAAATAGTCTAAATACATCAATTAAAGGACAGGAATTGGCATAGTGGATTTTAAAATATGACTCAACTAAATGCAGCCTACAGGAAACTAATCGTGAATAGAATAATAGCAGCAGATTGAAAATAAAGCACAGAAACACAAATCAAAAGAAAGTAGGAATGGCTAGATTAGTACCAGATAAAGTAAACCTCAGAGGAAAGAAAATCACCAGAAACCTTATCATATAATGATGAGAGACCATCTACCAGGAAGACACAGCAATCCTAAATGTGTGTACACCAAACAGAGTTGCAAAATATGTGAAACAAAAGCCTATATAACCAAAGGAGAAATAGACACATACACAGGTAGATGGACATTTCCATAACCCTCTCTCAACAACTGATCAAACAAGGAAACAAAATTATCATGGACACAAGAGAACTCAACAGCATCAGCCAACAAGATCTGATATTTTTAGAACACCCTATCCAACAACAGATTGCACATTCAAGCGCCCAAAGGATAATAGGTCTAGAAAGACCACATCCCAAGCCACAACAAATATTTAAAACTTGAAATCAAGAAGTGCCTGGGTGGCTCAGCCAATTAAGCATCTGCCTTTGGCTCAGGTCATGATCTCAGAGTCCTGGGATCCAGCACTGTGGTGGGCTCCCTCTCAGTGGGGAGTCTGCTTCTCCCTGCCCTCTGCCCCTCCTCCTGCTCATGCTCTGTCTCTCATGCTCTCTGTCTCGTATTTTACTACATATGTTGCCAAAAATTGAAATCATAAATATTCTTCTCTGACTACAATGGAATCAAACTAGAAATCAATAATAGATCATTTAAAAATCTAAAATTCTTGGAAACTAACACACTTCTACATGATGTATGGGCCAATGAAGGAGTCCCAGGAAAATAAAAAAATACATCTACCTGAATGAAAATGAAAGTACAATGTATCAAAATTTGTGGACACAGTCAAAGCAGTGCATAGAGGGAAATTTATAATACTAAATGCATAAATTAGAAAACAGGAAAAATCTACAATAATTTCTACCACGAGAACCTAGAAGAACAAAGGAATCACAATACAAACAGGAGAAAATAGTAAACAGAAAAAGTAATGACATAAATACAGAAAGCAAATTAAACAAAAACTTCATCCTTCTAAAGGATCAATAAAATCAAGGCACCTGGATGGCTCATCAGTTAAGCATCTGACTCTTGAATTTAGCTCAGGTCATGATCTCAGAGTCATGAGATCAAGCCCTACATCAGGCTCCAATACTGGGCATGGAGCCTGCTTAAGATTTTCTCTCCCCCACCATTCATGCTCTCTATCAAGGGAAAAAAAAAAGGAATAAAGGATCAATAAAATTGACTACATTTTAGTAAGACTGGCAAATTAAAAATGAGAAAAGACACAAATTATCAATATCAAGGTTGGAATGGGTATCACTACAAACCTTACAGACACCAAAAAATTAATAAGAGATTGCTACAAATAATTCAACACATAAATTTGACAACTTAGACCAAATGGACCAGTTCCTTTAAAACACACACACACACAAACACACACACACACACACACACACACAAACCATCATAACTCATCCAATATGAAATAGATTATTTGAATAGTCCTACAACCATTAAGGACACTGAATTCTTATGTCAAAACTCCCTAAGGAAATCTCCAGGTCCAGATAATTTCACTGGAAAATTCTACTAAACACTTAAGGAAGAATTAGCACCATTCTACACAATCTTTTTCAGAAAACAGAAGAGGAGGAAACACTTCCTAAATTATTTTATGAACCTATTACTACAGAAATACCAAAACCATGCAAAGACCAAAAAGAAAAACTACAGAGAAATATTCTTCATAAATACAGATGCAAAAATTCTTTTTTTTAAAAGATTTGTTTATTTATTGATGAGACACAGAGAGAGAGGCAGAGACATAGGCAGAGGGAGAAGCAGGCTCCCTGTAGGGAGCCCATTGCGGGATCCCGGGATCACACCCTGAGCAAAGGCAGCTGCTTCAACTGCTGAGCCACCCACGTGTCCCAGATGCAAAAATTCTTAACAAAATATTAGCAAGTAAAATACAGTGATTTCTAAAAGGAAAAGTTACACACCATGACCAAATGGGGTTTACTCCAGGGATGGGAGGCTGGTTCATTATTCAGAATCGGTGTAATCCATCATATTGACAAGTTAAAGAAGAAAAATATCCTTGATCATATCAATTAATGCAGAAAAAACATTTGACCAAATTGAATACAATTAACATTGAAATTACAAATACAATACTACTTGAAAAATGAAATACAAAAATCACATTTAACACAATTCATATCAAAAATCTAAACAAGAATTTTGGGAGACCCAGACAAGATTTTATGGAATTTATATGGAAATTTATATGGAAAGGCAAAGTAACTAGAATTCTTGCAGACACAAGTTATACAAATGGAGAACCAAATTAGTGGTTTCCAGGGTTTGTTATAAGAAGATAGGTAGGTGTAGAGTAGGAGGGATATGAATATGAGTAGGCAGTGACAGAAATCTTACTTATCTTGATTGTATCAATATTCTGGTTGTAATATTGTACCATAGTTTTTCAAGATGTTACTATAGAGAGAAATTAGCTAAACAGTATATGTGGATATCTCTATTATTTCTTACTACTATATGTGAATCTATAATTATCTCAAAATAAAAAGTTTCATTTTAAAAAATCGACATAATTTAAAAAAAACACATATGAGCATCTCCAACAGATGTAGAAATCTGACAAATTTAGCATTCATTCATGATTTAAAACTGTCATCAAACCAAAAATTCCTAGATAAAGAATGCCCTTCATAAAAGGGCTCCTATGAAAAACTTACAACTTCCTTTGTATTTCATGGTAAAAGAATGATGCTTTCTCTCTAATCAGTAACAAGAAAAAGATGTTCTTTTTTCTTCATTACCACTTCTATTCAACACTGTGTTGGAGGTTTGGTCTGAACCAGGGCAATAAGCAATAAAAAGAAATTAAAGGCTTATGGATTGCAAAGAAAAAAAGTCAAATCGGCTTTATTCACAGACAACATAATTGTCTACAGCAAAAATAAAATTTATATGGAAATGCAAAAGATCTAGAATAGCCAAAACAAATTTAAATACAAACAAGGTAATAGTAGAGCTAATACCATCTTATTTCACAACTTATTATAAAGCTGCAATAAAAAAGATAGTTCGGCACTGGTACAAAGATAATCCTTTAGATCAGTAGAAAAGAACTGAGTGTCCAGGACATAGACTCAAACATAAATACATGATTGATTTTTGACAAAGGTGACAAGACAATTCAATGAGGAAATGATCATATTTTAAACAAATGATGCTGGAACAAATGGATAGCCATATACAAAACATAATAAACCTCTCCCCAGGCTGAAGCATATACAAAAAATTAACTCAAAGTAGATTACAGACTTGAATGTAAGAGCCAATACTATAAAATTTCCAAAGGAACACTTAACAGAAAATCTCAGTGACCTGGGTTTGACAAATATTTCTTAAATAGGACACAAAAAAACATAAATTATAAAAGAAAAAATGTAACAAAAAGAACCTCATCAAAACTAAAAACATTTGCTGGGTATTAAGGAGGGTACTTGTGATGAGCACATTTAAAAAAATGATAAAATATTTGCTTTCCAAAGGCACTGCTACAAAAACAAAAAGGCAAGCTAGACTGGCATAAAATATTTGCAAGATATATACTCAACACACAACTTATATCTAGAATATATAAAGCACTCAAACTAAATAATAAGAAAATCCAATAATAATGGACAAAAGATTTCAATACTTCAAAGAAAATATACAAATGGCAAACAAACACATGAAAAAGGTGCTAAACAAAATTAATCACTAGGTAAATTACAACTACAATAAGATAACTGCTACACATCCACTAGGAATGACTGAATTTATAGACTGAACAAACCAAATGTTGGCAAGGAAGAGAAGACACTCTCATATACTACTGATGGAAATAGAAAATGGTACATATTTTTTAAAAGTCTGACAATCTCTTAAAAGCTTACAAACACACGTACCAAACAACCTAGAAATTCCACTCTTAGATATTCACTGAAAAGAAACAAAAGCCTATGTTCACAGAAACACCTGAACATTAATATTTATCATAGTTTTGTAATAGACAAAAACTGAAACAACCCAAATGTTCACTAACAGGTGGGTAGATAACCAAGTTCTGATATATTTATACAGCAGAATACTATCAGCAATAAAAAGGAATGAACTACTGATATACAGCAACGTGGACGAATTTCAAAATTAGTGTGCTGAATGAAAGAAGCCATACTACTGTATGGGTCCATTCATCTAAATTTACAGGCAATGCACAATTCACCAGCAAATCAGCAGATCAGCCATTGCCTGAAGAAGAAGAAAAAAAATGAAGCTAAGATTGCCAAGATGCATAAGAAAAGTTTCAGGGGTGACTGACAGGTTTATTATCTTGATCACAGTGAGGATTTCATGGGCATATACCTATGTCAAAACTCATCAGACTGCATTTTAAATATGCAGGTTCTCTGTATTTCAATAATACCTCAATAAATCTGTATAAGATAAAAAATAAATGAATACAAAAAGAAAGACTGGTAAAAGGGTATCTAGGAAGGTGGCAACAATAGACACCATTTTTGAAATTTCCTGAATTTCCCATAAAAAAACAGAGCAACCAGGAGAATAAAATAAAAAACTCATGCACAACAACATAACCAAATGGTGAGATTTCCCACATAAACCCAAGATCCTGCATGTATAGACAGCAGCTAAAACTATGAATGATTTTGTACACTCCAATACCTGATGGGTTCAATGCATCCATAATACTAATAACTCAAAGAGCTACATCGTAGTCTTCTATGAATTCTCAAAATATCTAGGACAAAGCCTCACACTGAAAAAAAAATTCTAGGAAACAGAATCTGAACTGAACAGGATAGAAACAAAAGACAACAAAGGGAAGAAGACGAGGTCCAAATAAATGTAGAGAAATAGAACCCAGAAGCCTCAGAAAGTAAAGCATCATATTTTAATGGACTTTATTTTTTTTAATTTTTTATTTTTTATGATAGGCACACAGTGAGAGAGAGAGGCAGAGACACAGGCAGAGGGAGAAGCAGGCTCCATGCACCGGGAGTCCGACCTGGGATTCGATCCCGGGTCTCCAGGATCGCGCCCTGGGCCAAAGGCAGGCGCCAAACCGCTGCGCCACCCAGGGATCCCAAAGCATCATATTTTAAACATGAGGTAAAAATAAAGAAATAAATATATAGGAGCTCTAGAATCCTGAAATTAGATAAGCTACCCTGAACCACACTTCCTTCTAAGGTTTATAAAACTAGTTTCACATAAAAAGGAGAAACACAGAGGATCATAATCTAACTCCATATAGAGCTACCAAAAGAAAAAGAGAATAAAGATTGGGCTAATATCCCTAAAGACAGTGAAAGACAGACATGCCCACAAAACGGTTAACCGTAACTACTATTTCTCCCCAAGCAAAAAAGGAAAAGAAAGAAAACGTTTTAAGATATTGGAAAAAAAAAAAAACCACATCAATCATAATTATGAAAACTCAGAAATAAGGTGATAGAACTCAGGAAAGAAATGAAGAAAATATTTCAAAAACCACTAAACTAGAAAGAACATAAGGGTAAATGAATACAATAAATAATTCTTTAAGAAAAATGAAAGGTGAAAAGAAGGAAATTTTTAAAACAAAAAGATTTTAAAAATTTGAGAGAAAGTAAAAAGCATTTGAGAGAAAGTAATATAAAAGATAAGGAAAAAAGACCAGCTCCTACTTCTAATAAGGAGTCCCCAAAGAAAAAAATCCAAAGCAAGGGAGGTATTTAAAAAAGAAAAAGTTATAAAATGAAAACTTCCTTTGAATTAAAAAGAATTTAAAAGAGCATACCATATGCCTGAGAAAATCAATCAAGCATAACCAACACTGAGAAATACTGGACTTTATAGAAAAAGAAAAATCCTTCAGCAAAATCAGCAAATTATTCAGAAACAAAATCAGAATGCCATTAGACTTTGACAGCAGTAAGATGTTAGAGAACCAAGTTAACAGTCTACTGGTAACATCACCATAAACAGGACATGAAGAAACATACAAAAAAAGTGAAGCTAAACTGTAATCACCATACTCTCTACTAAACATAAAATCTAATTTCTATAGTTAATTTATGTCCAGCCCTTCTCCCACTCAAGGAGAAAAATGTATATATTATAGGTACCGCATTGGCTATTATTGCTTAGAAAAGGAAAGCAACTGGGTTAGCTAGTGATTCTCAATTGGGAGCGACCCCCTACCTACAGAGCACCAGGGCACATATGACAACATCTGGAGACAGTTTTGATCATCACAACTTCACAGACGCTACTGTGATCCAGTAGGTAGAATCCAGGGATGTTGCTAAACATCCCACAATGCTGTCCACAACTAAGAATACCAACAACTCAACAAAAAATGTCTAACAAACCCTGGTTTACACAAAGTAACTACTAGCTGAACCATGTGAGATTGCCAACATCCAGTAACTGTTGACCTACAACAATGACAATTTCATAGTTTCAACTTACACCCTGAGCTTAGCAGAAATATATTAAGTCCAAGATTTCACGGAAATGTACACAGGCTGGTAACCACCATGTGCTGGTTCTCAAGCTTTACCTGGTACCAGAATCCCCCAAGAGCACCTTTAAAACGGGGCCCTGCTTTGAAAGAGTCAGGTTCAGGAGATCTTGGTGAGGCCTGAGCACCTGATTTGTAACAAGTCCCCAGGTGATATTGATGCTGCATGTCTGGAGACAATAGTATGAGAGCCACCATGATGGAAAAAGAATTTAAAAAAAAAAAAAAATTTTTTTTAAGAGACTGCAAAATTCTTCACATTTTTTAGACTACATGTGGGAAACAAGCCAAGTGCACAGTAGCAGTTTGCCCAAATGAAGCAGAAGGTCCATCTGATGTTGAATGCATTTGTGCACTACTGCTGTTAGTCACAGCAATGGGGTTCCTCTTCCCCATAACAATGTTCACAGTAATGTGGCCAAAAACAGTTTTGCAGGGGTATAGTAACATGTCATCTCAAATGCACATCAGAGAAAAGCAGGAGGAGGAACGTGGGAAGGAGCTGTGCATCAGACAAGAGAGACACGGACAAGATAGACCTGGCCAGACAGTAAAGTGAGATACTGAGCCTGCATGCCTGTGAAGTTCCTGGGTGCTATGGCCCTGCTGCTATCTCCTGTTGGGTAAATAAATCAAACACGTGTGGAAGTATGTGAGTGCCACTCATTGGCATGAACCCAAAAACAATCAGCATAGGTTTAAATCGACAGTATAAATTCATTTTATTGCTATTTGATAAAATATACGTAATTTTAAAATAAATGTTGATTCAGTGTCATACTTTAAAAAACAACAACAAAAAAGTAAGGTTCCTAAACTTCAAAACCTACAACTTTCAGCTGAAAGGCACAAGGAACCATCATTCTGGCTACAAAATGTGCTGTTCCTTTTTGTCTCTGTTGTGCTATTCTTTGGGACATGTTCCCTTTCAAGGATACTCACTCAGAAACAAAAAGGACACAAGCCCACTCAGCAAATCACTCCTCTAAAACCAAAAAGAACTGGGTTAATCATCTAATATGTACACTAGTGGCTAAAAAGGAAAGAGGAAGGGAAAAAAAAAAAGACTAGTTAAATAAATGAATTTAGGACAGCTATCTCCTAAATTCTAAATTAATGTTACTAATTATTTTACTCCCATTGGGAGATGCACCTATTTTAAAGAGCCATTTATAGTAATATCTTAAACCAATGAAAAACAAATCAATCCACTCAAGCATTTTCTGCTGTAACGAAGTTCCAGTCTTCCTTGTCACCTGAGCTCCTGCCATTGTCATGGGTAACTTCAGCATGTAGGTGAATGGCAAATAGCTAGCTCTTGACCCCTTCTAATCCAGTGATGTGTTGCCCAAATTTTCCATTCCCCAACGCTTAGTGCAATATCTAGCACACAGGAAAAGCTCCATAAATATTTTGTTGATTTAAACTGAATTTGTCTCTAATTCACATCAGCAACCACTGTCACAGGCTGGATCTTCCCCTTACCTGGAAATGCTCATCTCTAAGAGTCTCAAACCCTGTGATCTCACTTGCTGACCATAATTATTATCTACTTCTCTATCACTAAATCCATTTTTTTTACCCAGATCCCATTTCTAACCTGTCAATTCCTTCTTATTCTCCAGTTTCTAATACTCCTCCTATAATGCCTCACTTTCTTTCTCAGCAACCTGAATCTCCCCGGCTGTTTCCTCCAGCCACTCTTCACCAATCACCTCCTCCTTCAATTCTCCTCCTCCTTGACAGCAACAGCAACAAAAATAGTATCTGATACACTGTATGTCAGGCATTATGCTAAATGGGCACCTTGCTTGCAGTCACATTACTCAATGCTCACAATCTTATGAGGTAGACACTTTTATTAGCTCCATTTTATAGATGAAGTAAAGTAGAGCCTAGAAAGATGCCTGCACAGAGTTATCCAGACTGTATAACTCTAAAACCCAGGTACCACACTGCCTCTCTTCCAACCTGTGCACCTGGCCAATACCAAACCCATCCATCTGTGCTTTCTATCCTACTCCTACTCCTAAGCTATAGAGAATTACTAGAGAAAACTGTATAACTATGCTATGTAATGCTTCTAAAAACATATGATTTCAGAAACAGCTGGTCCTCAATGATGCCGGAGGGAAACAGAATGATAATTCATGGGAAATCAAGAAAAAGACCAGAAATGCTTAGTGTATCATACTGCCCAAAGCACTTTCAGAAACATGATCTTGGGTCTCCAAAAATGAGGCTATCTGTGCTAGTTTATGAAACCCATGCCCTTCCCACAAAGAAGACTAGAGCCAAGTGTTAGAACACATCTGGAGACTGACAATACTGCCTTTCTCTATCCTTGCACCTTGCTTCAACCTTCAAAGAGCTCAAACTCTAATGAGGAGGACAGATGCAGACACTAAGAATTCTGACTGTATAGGGAAAAGTCCTATCTCTTTTCCTAGCAGAGCAACCATCACCTTTTATTGAATCTTAAACCATGGGGAAAGGGAAAAGGGAAGGAACAGATGTTATGCAAAAATGAGGACATATCATGATCAGTCACTACCAGAGAAATTAATCTGAAAACTCTAGCTTTGCTACTGTTAAACTATGATTTGTATATACACAGTCTGTGATCCTAATCCTCGCAGCTCTCATTTCACACTCAAAAATATAACACAGAAGCTACTGATGCTGTTTGAATTTGTAACAATGAAGCAGATGCCAGAAGGCCTTGTTTTGAGTTCCCAACAAAAGTAAACTTCACATCGTTGACATTATTTCTTTATTCCAAGTAAATTATTAAACAGTTTCTTTTAATGACTAGAGCAAAATAAATGATTACCTCAGAAAATAAAAACTTCCAAGAAAGACAAAACCTTCTTTTAAGACAAAGATGACTCAGGAATCTAAAGCAGAAGATACAGAGTACCAACCCACAGTAGCAGTCATCTTTCAAATGTGGCATACTTTCCTATGTTAGTACTAGAAAATCAAATTCTGAATAATGTTAAATCTTCAAAGTACCAACTTTATATATAGTTAGGGAACCATTCTACCCTGCTTAGTCATTATGCTTAGAATCATAGAGAAACGTATTATACTTTTTTTATAGTACCAAAGGAAGGGTAAAGGAAAAATTAACATTTAAGGATCTACAATGTACCAGTCAAGACCCTTCATGTAATCACATTAATGTTCACAATATAAGAGTAATATATTCTATCCATACTTTGCAATTGAAGAAACTGAGGCCCAGAAAAAAAAATGCAACTTACCCAAAGCCAACCAACTACTAAAGATTAGAGCCAGATAGGACTCCAACCTATGACTTCTAGCCTATACCTAACCTAGGGCCACTATATCCAGGATAACATCACATTATAAGAAGTAGCTAAACCGGTAGCCTAAAAATGTGTCTAAGTTGACAATACTGCAAGAGAAAAATTAGCACATGATTTAGTAATATTCATGTTACAATAAATTCTTTAGTTGACAATTTCCACTCTATATTACGGTGCCACGTTAATAGAATATGCAGAAGGTGCATGTTCATTGTGAAGAACAAACTCCTCTCTTGATGGAACCAAGTATCACCAGTTATACAGAGAGCATTTCCTTTTGAGTGGCTCTCCAACTTCATGTATCAACTAGTGAGCTCCTTTCCCATCAGTCTACCAACACAGGGACAAACAGCCCTCTGACTCTCCAGGTATACATCTTGGAATTACTTTCACCTTCCCTTTCTCCCTCGTGCCCCACATTAAATCTCAAAGCAGTTTACAAGATAAGCATTATTATCCTCACTTGTCCTGGTGTGGAATGAACGTATTAAAGGGCAATTATTAACCATATCAAGACTATTTAATGTTAACTTTGATATATTATCTTATTATACATAGAAGAAGAATTATTAAAACTTAGTTTTAGTTATACACACATACACACACACACACACACACAAACGTGTGTGTACATACCAGGTCATAATTTAAATGTATTTCTTATTGTAGGTCGTGGTAAAAAAAAAACAGTAAAAGATCATTGTTCCACAGTGTTTTGCAAAGAGTAAAAGGAAAAATTACCAAGGTCTGCCCTACATAAATAAGCTACAGCAGAAATGTTGAAAGGTATGCAAAATATAAGGTCAGGAGTACTACACAAACTCAGAAAATTCACGGGAACACCGTAATCTGTTTTTTTTGGTTTTTTTTAATCAGTCTTTCCATTTCTCCATTAACACGGTAGTAAAAATCTCTTTAAAAATATTTTTAAAGACTATTTTGACATATTAGGACAAAGCAGGAAAAAAGGGATAGCTAAGAAGATTCCATTTACATAGCTGCCAACCTAGTAAGAGAGAAACCCAGGAGGGAAAATAGAAGAGTAAAAAAGAGATAAAAGCAGGCCAAATCCCTGGTACCTACAGGAAGAAAAGATGATAAACTGCTACCACAGGAAGGGGAAGAGACCTGATTACTTGACCTATAGAACACAGGAAGACTGATATGTTTAATAAGTCAGGAAGTACTTAATCAGGACCTGTTGGGTGCCAGGCACTGGTTCTGGATTTTCCATCATAATCTAATGCTGCTTTATGCCTGGCCATAGACCCTGTTAGCTAGCAAAGACTAAGCACCTACTCTATACTGGACAGTGAACTAAGCCTTGGCAGGGATATGGTGGTAACAGACACAGCCCTTGCCTGATTAGAATTCACAGTCAGAGAAGACAAGTATTAAATGACAATCAATTAAATCATCTCAAGTGTGCAAGGACCTATCAAGGAACAGTACAGAGCACTATTGAGAACATCACTTAATTTGGAGGCCACAGGAGGGCTTCCCTGAAGAGCTGAGACCTGAAAAATGAGCAGAAATAGATGAAAAGAGAGAGCCAAAGGAACAGTATGTTCAAAAGTTCCATGCTAGATGGGAATCATTCAATCGTTTTATAAGGATATACTGAACGCTTATGATTTGCCAGTCACTGTGCTCTGGAAATAAAAAAGAAAACAATGAAAACAAAGCATTCTGATTCTATGTGTCTGAATTAGAGTAGAAAGAGAAGAAATGGTTTCTTGCAGAAATAAAATCAATAGGACTTGATATAAAACCAATTACTGGAGGAAAAAGGAAGAGTAAAACTCATTCCCAGGTTTCCCTCCAGGATGATTTGAAAGGATGGTCAGGCTCCATGACTAGTGAAGGCACAATTAGATAAAAAGTGGTGAATTCAGTTTTGGGCATACTAAGTTTGAAAAGCCAGCAAGCCATTCTAGCAGAGACATCCTCGTGGAGACACTCAGCAGGCAGATCTGGCCCAAAGTTCATGAGCAAAACCAAAGGCTATCACCACAAATTTGGAAAGTATGCTATGGAGATAGTCATTGAAATCTAGGGGTGGATAATATGACCCAGAAAGAGTCCCAAACAACATACAGTGGTTCCTGTCTTCATTAGCACTGCAAATGAAGCACCAAATCAGAAGAAATGTAACACACACAAAGTCAATTATAAAATGTAAAAAGCTCATCAGTCAACCCAAAATCAATATGCAAAATTTGCTTGAAAAGCTTCCTCTTCTCTAAAGCTAATGATAGAAGGCAGTGTGTTAAAGAGGGACTGAAGCAGTGACCATCTCCATGACATGATTTCCAAATCTGTGAAAACATAATTCACCTGCTCACATTGTGACAATGAAGAAATCAACACCTATAGACTATGGAAGTTGTTCAAGTCAGGGTCAGGGCAATATCCCCATAAGGCAAGAATCTAATTTATATAAAACAAAATTATTGGTCCTATGGTATTTCTTATGAGTTCCTAAATAACTCTTAATTTAATTTCAGGGGCATCTGGCTAGCTCAGTCAGTGGAACATGTGACTCTTGATCTTGGGATTTTAAGTTCATGCCCCATGTTGAGTGTAGAGATTACTTAAAATTAAAGTCTGTTTTAAGACTTTTATTTATTTTTTAATTTTTTTTGTTTTAAGATTTTTAAGTAATTAACTAATTTCATGCATATATTTTAAGAGAAATAAAGTCAATTTTCTCCCTTCTGTCCCTTAAAGAATTATTTTAGACATTCCTATTATTCCTCCCAGCAATAAATGAATTACCAGTCCTCTATTTTAAAAGAAATATAGTGTTGAAGGAAATACAGTTGCTAATTATACCACATAATTCAGTGAGTAAATAGGAATACATGAGTTAATTTACTCATATATATGAATAAAAAATGACATATAGCTTACTTAAATTATTCTAATATCTTGTCCAGAAGACTAGGTTCACGTGCTACTTATGTGGGAATTATAAAAATACTAAGTAGTAAATGGACTTATAAATCACAATATGTAATGATTTTTACAAAATAATGATTTGATGAAATAACAAGTCATTCTATTTTTATAACTATTTACCTGCACAAAAGAATTTAGAGAAGCACACATTTAAACGTGCAAAATATTGAATATTTTTAAAATACAAGTCAAAAGAATCATAGCTGACACATATACCCTGGCCTTTTTTTTTTGTTTTTTAAAGATTTTATTTATTTATGGGGAAGGGAGAGAAACAGAGGGCAAGGACAAAGCAGACTCCGCTCTGAGCACCAAGCCAGACGCTTGATCTCAGAACCCTGAGATCATGACCTGAGCCATAACCAAGAATCTAACACTTTATCGACTAAGCCATCCAGGTGCTCCTATTGTGAGCTTTTTTTAAACCACAGATAAGTAAATATTTTTGAAGGAATAGAGAAATGGAGGTTAGCTGATAGCTGCAGTGAGCACTGAATTAAGTGTATAGTCATAGTGCAAGAAAAGGTCTTAACAGCATGACTAAGTACATCTCTCTCACTTAACAAAATAGAGATGCCAAATGATGTTCCCAAGGTCACACAGCTGGTTAGTGATTGTGCTGTCTCTTAGCAACAAGGATTAAAAGAAAAACACAAGTTTTATAGCTCTTGTTGCCTAAAAAAAGAAACAAAATTAGTCTCAACTAATTTTACATATGTACGTAAATATATACATATAAATATATATATTCCTATAATAAGTAAGAAACTAGAGCTAAACTAATAAAATAAATACTTTTTTGGAACATTAAGAAAATTTTTCCTAAAAAAGAAAATAAGAGGTCACATCTATTTACCCACTAATATATCAAAAGAAATGACTAAAACATTGGAATTCTGACCCTTCAGCAGGTTTCTGCTAATACAATATTTAAAAACCATCCTGAATAAAGAAATGCGGGGGCTTTTTAATGCCTATATAAGAAAACTACAGAAACCTTATAAGCATTCATATTTTGTAAAAGAAAATCTGCTTAAATATCAGAGATGAGGAACAGGAAAGATTGAGGACACTCCCAGGTTTTTAACCTGTGAGCAGATGATGGTGTCATTTATCTGAGATGGACAAGCAATCCACATATGAATAAAGATGTCAAGGAAATAATAGACCTAGCAGATTTCTGGGGAAAACATATTAAAAGCAAAAGGAACAAGAGCAAAATCCAAGGTAGATGTGTACCTGCTATGTTTAATGAAAAGAATGGCTAGAGTACACACCAAACAAAGAAGGTAATCGTAAGAAATTAAATCAGAGCTGCTGTGGGCAAAGAAGAGATAGTCACAGAAATCAGGCAAAGTACATTCTCAAACTGTAATGGAACTAAATGAGAAATCAGTAACAAAAAGATACCTGGAAAATCCTCCAATATGTGGGAATTAATAGACTTCTAAATGACTCATGAGTCAAAGAAGTCTTGAAAGAAAGTTTGTTTTCTTTAAGATTTTATTTATTTATTTGAGAGAAAGAGCACAAGGAAAGGTGTGACTGGGGGTAAGGGGGCAGAGAGAGGGAGAAGCAGACTCCTTGCTGAGCAGGGAGCTCAATGCTGGGCTCGATCCCAGGACCCTGAGATCACAACCTGAACCAAAGGCAGCCACTTAACCTACTGAACCACACAGGTGTCCCTCGTTTTTGCTGGGGTTTTTTTTTTTTTCATTTTATTTACTTAGAGAGAGAGGGGGAGAACATTTAAGAGTAGGGGGAGGGGCAGAGGGAAAGGGAGAAAGAATCTCAAATAGACTCCGGGTGGGCGGGGTGTAGAGCCTGAGATGGGACTGGATTTCACCACCCTGAAATCATGATTTGAGCTGAAATCAAGAGTCAGAAATGAAAGCTTAACCACCCAGACACCCCTGAAAGAAAGTTTTCTTATTTCAACTAAATGACAATGAAGACATAAAAAAAAATCAAAATTTGTGGAATGCAGTTAAAGCAGTGCCTAGAGGAAAACACATAGCATTAAAATGCATGTAATACAATAGAAGATTTAAGTAAAATCAATAAAGTAGGATTCCACCTTAGGAAATTAAAGAAGGGAAAACTAAATGCAAAGTAAGGAGAATGAAGGAAATGTTAAATACAGAAAAAAAATCAATGAAACTTACAGAGAAAACATTATAATACAAAAAATATATATATTAACATATTACTCAGCCATTAGAAACGACAAATACCCACCATTTGCTTTGATGTGGATGGAACTGGAGGGTATTATGCTGACTGAAAGAAGTCAATCGGAGAAGGACAAACATTATATGGTCTCATTCATTTGGGGAATATAAAAAATAGTGAAAGGGAATAAAGGGGAAAGGAGAAAAAATATGTGGGAAATATCAGAAAGGGAGACAGAACATGAAAGACTCCTAACTCTGGGAAACGAACTAGGGGTGGTGGAAGGGGAGGAGGGCGGGGGGTGGAGGTGACTGGGTGGTGGGCACTGAGGGGGGCACTTGACGGGATGAGCACTGGGTATTATTCTGTATGTTGACAAATTGAACACCAATAAAAAATAAATTTATTTTTTAAAAAAAGAAAAATGAAATCAAATGCTGGTTCTTTTAAAAGATCAATAAAATTGATAAACATCAAATGTAAACAAGAAAAGAGTTTAAAAAAAGAAAGCACAAATTATCAGTATCGATAATCAAAGAGGGGATATCAGTACAGATCCCACAAACATTAAAAAGAAATACTAGGGCAGCCCCAGTGACCCAGCGGTTTGGCACCACCTTGGGCCCGGGGTGTGATCCTGGAGACCAGGGATCGAGTCCCACTTGGGCTCCCTGCATGGAGCCTGCTTCTCCCTCTACCTGTGTCTCTGCCTCTCTCTCTGTCATGAAAAAATAAATAAAATCTTAAAAAATAAAATAAAATAAAAATAAAAGGAAATACTAGCATAGCGAATTCAATGCCCATAAATTCAATAACTTAGATGGAATACAATTAAGTACTTGAAAGAAAAAAACTACCAAAACCCACTTAAGAAGAAACAGACAACCCAAATAGCCCTATATCTATTAAATAATTGAATTTTTAAACACCTTTCAAAAAAGAAAATCCCAAGCCCAGATGGTTTCATTGGTGAATTCTACCTAACATTTAAGGAAGAAATATGGGGCACCTGGCTGATTCAGCTAATGAAGCATGGGATTCTTGATCTCAGGGTTGTGAGTTCAAGTCCCATGTTGGGAGTAGAGATTACTTAAAAAAAATTAACATTTAAGGGAGAAATCCTACCAGTTCTACACAACCTCTTCCAGAAGATAGGAAACCACTTCCCAAATCATTTCATGAACATTCTCCTAAAACCAAAACTAGGCACAGATATAAGAAAACTGTAGGTCAATATCTCTCATTACATTAGTTGCAAAAATCCTCCAAAATATAGTAGCAAATAGAGCCCTGAAATATTTAAAAAGATTTATACCAAATAGATTTCATCCCAAGAATGCAAGGCTGGTTCATCATTTGAAAACTGATCAATGTAATTCAGCATATTAAAAAAACTAAGTTAGAAAAGCCATATATCATACCAATTAGATTCAGAAAAATATTCAACAAGATTCACCATCCATTCCTAATAAAAGCTGTCAGCAAATTAGGACTACTTACATCATACTTAATGGTGAGAGACTGAATGCCTTCCCCCTAAGATCAGAAACAAGAGAGGTCCTCTCTCACCACTTCTACCTTGGAGGAACCTGGCAGATACTACTTTAACCAAGTAATCAAGATTATCATCACCAGTGATAAATTGTAGTGATAGCATGTATCCCCTAAAATGATGGGATGAGAAAAGTATTTCATCTCCATGGTAGTCTTCCCAAAAGCCCATAAACCCCAATATAATAATGTGAAAAACATTAGACAAATACAACTTGAGAGACATTCTACCAAATATTCTTTAAACTATCAAAATCTTGAAAAGCAAGGGAAGACTAGGAAAGCATCACAGCCAAGAGGAGACTAAGGAGATATGGCAACTACATGCAATGTGGTTTCCTGGAGGAAAAGAACATTAGTGAAAAAACTGATGAAATCAAAATAATCTATAGTTCAGTTAATAGTGATGTGCCTATGTTAATTTCTTAGTTTTGGCAAAAGTACCAAGGTTATGTAAGATATTAGCTTTAGAGGAAACTGATGAAAAGTATATAGAAACTCTCTGAACTATTTTTGTGAGTGTTCTAGAAACCTAAAATAATTCCTTCCAAAGTTACTTAAAAAAAAAAAAAAGTAAAAGATATACTGGGTAAACACTAACCAAAAAAAAAAAAAAGCTAGAGTATATTAATATCAGATAAACTATATTTCAAAACAAAAAATATTTCTAGGGATAAAGATAAATATTACATAACTATAAAGGAGTTATGTCACCAAGAAAATAATCCTAACTGTATATGTACCTAAATACAGAAACCAAAACATGTGAACAACTACTAAAACTGACAGATTTGAAAGAAGTAGACAAATCCGCATGTATAGACACTTCAATACTCCAATCTTTGTAATTCATAGAATAAGTACACAGAAAATAACATTGGAGATATAGAAGACCTGAGAAATACCATCAACCCACTTGACCTAATTCACACTTATAGAACATTATACCCAACAACAGAATGCACACTCTTTTCAAGTATGCATGGAAAATTCACCAAGATCAATCATGATCTGGGTCATAAAACCTCAGAAGTCAAGCAAAGTAGAGAATGTTCTGTGACTATTACAGAATTAAACTAGAAACCAGTAACAGAAAATTTCTGGGAAAATCCTCCATATGACTAGAAAATTATGTGAGTTACACATATACACCATCCACATGTATAAACCAACCCCCCACCCCGTGCTTCCCCACCATTATCAGAGCCTCAAGGAGAGGTGTCCTTTTCCCCCATATAGCCAGGTTGTATGTACTTTTGTGAATCCTTCCCTCTTCAAGATTACCTACTTTTCAAGCAAATTAGTTTAATTTTATTACCAAGAGAATGTCCAAGCAGACAAGTTTGTAAACTTATTATCAAGAGAATTTCTATGACAATTCTAAGTCAGTCAGACTGAAAAGTCTGATTTTTCATACATGAGCATGTAAAATATTTTTATGCAGGCCAAATAACTCTAATTCTGCCCCAAACATCTCCACACCAAATCTATAATATGTAGAACTCTTGAAAGAAAAACTATTTTCTGATATTTTCTAGTTCAGCAAAATGAGTATTTTTTCTTTAATCATATTATTGTATCCAATCCTTAATGAAACACAGGCACCTTCTGAATTATGACTCCTTACCTTACAAATGACACTTTTTTAAAAAGCTGTGAAACCATTCACCTCTCCAAGGACCTTATGCCCAAAGGGATGACCAATGGCACCACTCAATGGATGAAATAATAAACTGGGATTCAACAACTTTATCCTACAATTGAAGATACCCTGCTCAAGCAAGATGGAACCTTAAATTCTGTCAGGCACAACTCATTATATTATATGGAGGAAAGGGGGGGGAACGGTGCCTGAAGAACTTAAGTGACTTAAATGTGATCATAGACAAAGATGCTATGTCCCCTGATTTTTACACTAGCAAACAAACTGGCCCTTTCCATTTCACATTACAGCCAAGTGCAAAAAAATTAACCTCGAGCCTTATCTTTACCATTTGCCTGGAAATGGATCACAGACCTAAAATTAAGAGCTAACACCTTAAAACTGCTTAGAAGTTGATAAAAATCTCTTCAATATAATTCAAAAAAATACTAATTATAAAGGGGAAAAAAATCAATAAATTAGACCTCATCAAAATTAGACTGCAACGAAGCAAAAAAATCTTTGCTCTTGGAAAAATACTTCTATAAAAATTAAAAAGCTACAGACTGGGAAAAATATCTGCAAAACATATATCCAACCAATGGGCAAAAGTTTTGAACAGATACTTCACCAAACAAGATATATGGCTGGCTTATAAACACATGTAAAGGTGCTCACGGGCCACTGGTCATTTGGGAAATCCAAATTACAAACACAATGAAACACCATTATGCTAGACCACTAGAAACACCATTAAATGGCTTAAAACTAAAAATACTGATCATAGCAAATGTTAATGAGTACATGGAGCAACTCAAACTTTCATACACTGCCTGGAAATGTAAAATTATAAGTTCACATTGGAAACAGTTTAGCAGTTTCTTACAAATGTAAATATCCACTACATGACCCAGCCATCATACTCCTAGCTGTATACCAGAGAAGGAAGGAAAAGCACGTACCCACCAAAATTTGTACTTGAATATTTATAGCCACTTAAGTCTGTAGTAGCCAAAAACTGGAAATTACCCAAATGACCATTAGCAGATGAATAGATAAGCAAAATGTTATATTCTTAAAATGGATTATCAACACCAAACAGAAATAAACTATTGACACATGCAACAGTATACATGAACTTCACAACAATTGAGTAAAAGAAGTCAGACAAAAAAGTAGATACTCCAATTAATTTCTATAAAATTCTAGAAATTGCTAACTAATCCATAGTGACAGAAAGTTAATCAATGGTTGCCTAGAGTGGGAGATCAGAGGAATGGGAGAGAATATTTTAAAAAGTTACTGTGGAGGGTGATGGATATGTTCATTACCTTAGTTGTGATGATAGCTTTATGAGTGTGTATATATATACATTTTATATATATGTATATATACACATATACACACACCCATAAATTTATATAAATATATGTATATTTATATGTTTATTTAATATAATTAAATGTATATATATATAAGTTCATCAAATCATACAGCTAAAATATGTGCAATTTACTGGATATCAATTATACCTCACAAAACTATAAAAAATGAAAACACACATATATTCACCACATAACCCAGTGTTCTATTTTAGGAATTCATCCAAGAGATATGAAAACATACGTCTACATTCTAGAACATATGTCTAAAAATCAATCTATGACAAAAAGCAGATCACTGGTTGCCCAGGGTCACAGTGGAAGATTGACTGCAAAGGGGTACCATCTGAAGAGAAAACTTTATAACTAAAGGAAGTTTCCAGACGGGATTTTCCCATGTACCCTATACATACATCTATAAATCATGTACTGAATTGCAAACAGGTGATTAAAAAGACCAACAACAACTACCCTTGGGACACCTGGGTGGCTCAGCGGTTGAGCCTCTGCCTTTGGCTCAGGGCATGATCCTGTGGTGCCAGGATTGAGTCCCGCATCGGGCTCCCCACGGGACTGCTTCTCCCTCTTCTCTCTCTGTGTCTCTGCATCTCTGTGTGTGTGTGTGTGTGTCTCTCATGAATGAATAAATAAAATAAAATTAAATTAAATTTAAAAACTACCCTTCTCTAAATACAACTCTGAACCCAGCACTGTGCCCTCTACATACATTTCCTCTAATCTTAACAATCCTACAGTATAGGTATTATTATTCTCATTTTAGAATAGGAGGCTTGGACTCAGAGAAGCTAAGCAACTTAAGGTTTCTCCGTAAGTAAATCAGTGAGCCCCAGCCTCTAAGAATCAATCTGGGTCTGTCTTAATATAAAGTATTTCTGACACAACCTCCTGCCTTCTTAACACCCAACACACTTGTTAACTGGGGAATGCCCTCTCTTCTACTGAGCTCTAAGAAAAATGCATTCACTCCCTTAAACAACTACTTCCTGAACACAAGTTATCTGCTGCATAATGTTATCATTCCCCAGGTGATGCCCAACACCTAACAAGTACTCAATAAACATTCTCTATCTTTTACCTTAACTCATAAAATTTATTCTAAAGTAATAGTTACATTACAAATCTCTTCTATTACTAATATCTGACTATACTTAAGATAAAAACTTCCCAAATCTCTCATAATTGCATCATGTTAGTAAGCTCTAGATCTTTCCAATGACATGATATAAGTCACTTTTCACTGATGAAAATAGTTTTTTGTTAAGCTTTTCCTACAGATCCCTTGAGAGCATTCTGCTTTCTCCTGATGTCACAGAGACAGCCTTCTGAAGCTTCAGTAAATAGGAAAAAAGAAACATGTCATTGTTATGCTCATAACAAAAGGCAAGGCAAAGGAGATGGAAATAATCGCCAAACCCCCTACATTCAGTGACCTAGTACTTTTCCGAAACAGGGAATTCAAGGTTTGCCAAGGGCTTAAGTAATTTGGCCTGAGTAATAATAAGATATACAACCGGAATCCATTATATACTCCTCTTAATATGTGAAACACTGGTCCGTCTATCTTAAAACACAAAAATGAAAGTGCTTCCTACTTCAATGTAGAAAGGCAAGTTATTCGAGCATCATCTTCACAGAGGATGATAATTTGGGCAATTTTCTTTAAATGGGACCTCTTACAGGGAACATTCTTGTAGGAAAAGAAAAATGTTCAATGGTATAAGTAAAACCAGGCACAGGAAAACAAAAACCAACAAAAACCTCTTCAGGTGATTATCAATATGCTAGAAAATTTATATACTAGAAAGTTTGTCACTTTGTTTCCTAAACACTAAGGGTTGGGGCCACTCATACACTGCTGGTATAAGTTTAAATTGAAACAATTTGGAAAACTGTTTAGCAGTATCTTTTAAACTGATCATATGCATACATGAATGACCAGTAATTCTACTTCTATGAAAATAACTAAAAGAAATGCACACATCTATTCACCAAGAGACTTGTATGTGAATATTATATGAATAAATAAATTGTGGCATATAATGGAATGCTATACAGTAATGAAAATGAACAATCTATCCATGCAACAACATGGACAAATCTCTTTTTGAAAAGGTTCAGTAAAAGCTAAGCATAAAACAGTACATTCCATGGTTCCTACTATATTAAGTTCAAAATCAGGCAAACTAATGTATGATGTTAAAAGTCAGGATGGTAGTTACCCTTTGCAGAGAACAGAAGGAACTGGACAGAAGTACAAGAGAAGTGCTAGGCTAATATATAGTAGATTGTGTTCTGTATGCTGGTTACACGGGTGTGTTCATTCATGCAAATTCAACAAGCTACATATTCAGGATTTATGCACATTTCTGCAGACATTCAAAAAGCTTGTTTTAAAAAACAAGACAAAAACATTATGTCCATGAAAGTATCTTTGTGGAGCGCCTGAGCAGCTCAATCAGTTAAGCATCTAACTCTTGATTTTGGCTCAAGTCATGATCTCAGGGTCGTGTGATTGGTCATGATCTACTGGGCATGAAGCCTGCTTAAGATTCTGTCTCTCCCTCCCCCTTTGCCCCTTCACTTTCCTCTCCACCAGGAAGGAAGGAAGGAAGGAAGGAAGGAAGGAAGGAAGGAAGGAAGGAAGGAAGGAAGGAAGGAAGGAAGGAAAGAAAGAAAAAAGGAAAGGAAAGGAAAGGAAAGGAAAGGAAAGGAAAGGAAAGGAAAGGAAAGGAAAGGAGGGAGGGAGGAAACTCTTTAAGATTTCTAATTCTTTTTCTTTTTTAGTACACAAAAGTAAATGAATAACAGACCACACCACGGCCTAAAATCAATGCAGAAACAAGAGAGAAATATCATGGATAACCAAGGATGAAGGGAGGTCATCACAGTGCACACTTTGAAAACAGTATCTCTCTCTGCATGGTGTTAAAAGACTCTTCCAACTAAACAACACTTTCCACTTCCTTGCCAAAGGAAGGCTACTTTCTAGAATATTCACAGGCTTCTGCTCTAGTTGATTTGTAACCAAGAGTTGCCTGTATTTGTTCTCAGACCAGTTTATCCCAATTTTACTGGCTGTTGCAATTACATAATTAAATATTGCAGAAACATGAGATGCAAAAACAGAATCATTTCTCTGAAAACTAAATTGAAAGTTTTAGAAACACTCAGTAAAGATAACTTGCCAAAGAAAATTGCTACTGAATTAGGAAAAACAAGACAACTTGCAAAAGATGAGTAGAAAATCACAAAACTCTAGGACCACGCTTTCCAAACGCTTCCTAAGCCACCTTCCAATTCTCACCTAGCTTTAAAGAAACATAAACTTGACATTAAAAGTGCTTCATGGGGGTAATCAATGCAATAAAGCAGATCCTGAACTATAATCAGCAGACCTATGCTCAAAGAAAAGGCAGTGGACCTACAACAAAAGACTGGCAGACAAAAACATATTTTTATATTAAAATAAAATGTTGAACGTAGGTATTTCTATGATTCCCTACACTGACCATTTTTTTTGGATTAAGTAACCAACTATCCATTTTACTTGTGAGGCATTAAAAATGCTCTTCTGTACATCACTCAAGAAAACTTGGCAAAGTAATACTAGACCGTCAAGCACCCCCATACACACACATACACAGTCTCCCTCTGTCTCACATACATATACACACACACACATCCCTTATATATCCGTTTTACTGAAACTATACTAAAAGGCAGAAGGCATCAAAAAAAGAAATCAAGACATTACTGAAAATAAAAGAAGTGTGGGGATACAGAAGATCTTAGAAATAAGGCCATACAAAGGAGTTTTTCACACAACTTTTCACATTTGCAGAACAAATACAACAGGTATTTTTAAAGATAAAATGATCAAAACCTAGCCAGGTAGCCAAATTTATCCTTCAAGTTCTTCCCCACTATCTTACTGCTGTCCTGTTCTAGTCCTGAATACCAAGAGTCTCCAGAGGTGATCAGCAGTAGCCAAGTTTATAGGACTTTGGTTCATTTTCAGACTTGGCTGCAGAAAGCTCCCTCTACGATTTCACGATTTCACTAGGGGGAGCACTTATTCCTCAAACAAGGGACAGAGGCGGGGCAGAGGGGAAAAGTTCCTAATTAAAGATGCACTTTACCTGGCTGTCCCTGGAAGGCAAAGTGCAAAATGATCTAAAACTCACTGCATAGGGGCCTGGGATCGGGGGACAGTTGGTAACCCAGGCAACTCTTGATTTGGACACAGGTCATGGTCTCAGGGTCCTAGGATCAAGCCCTGCTCCAGGCTCTGCCCTCAGCAGGCAGTCTGCATGGGATTCTCTGTCTTTCCCTCTGCTTCTCCCTCTGTCCCTCACACTGCCCATGTGCATGCTCCCTCTCCAGCGTGCTCTCTCTCTCTCTCTAAAATAAATAATCTCTTCTTTTTTAATTTGCAGTGTTACAGTGACTGTAAAAACAACCAACATAAAAGTGAGGTTAACACTAGCCAATCCACACAATGCATGCAATATGTTAAGAGCAAATATTGCTTAAGATAAGATCATTTGGTAAGAAAATACAAATCTTTAAAACAGGCTGGCCTTATCACTCAGGCTTAAAAATGTTTAATTATAATTCATGAAAACTCTGGCTTCTGATAAAGACTATTAGCCAAAGAAGTTAATAGCATCGATCACAAACTTCAGTTGACATACTTTACTTGCCAGTTACTTTACTAAATTATTGGAAGGCAAAATTAATATCGTAGCCTCTTTTAAAAGTTTGAAATATATCCTGAGAACTTAAGTAACAAGGAAGTAGGGATGGGGGAAAGACACAGAACGAAATTAACATTAATTGGGTACCTGTTCTGTGTCAGGGCTCCATACATAATACAAGCTTGGGAAATAGGAATTGCTATTTCCATTTTACAGATGAGAAAAGAGAGCATAACAACCATAAATAACATGTTCATGGTCACACAGATAATAAACAGTAGAATAGGCTATAACCTAACCCTGATTGATTCTATTGCCTACAATATTTTTAAAAAAAAATCAGAAGTATCTTAATCCATTTGGTCATCTTAAATTGATAAAAACACCTTAAGAAGTATATATTTATATCACAGCACAGATTGCCTACAATATTTAAAAAAAAATCAGAAGTATCTTAATCCATTTGGTCATCTTAAATTGATAAAAACACCTTAAGAAGTATATATTTATATCACAGCACAGAACGAGAAAGACCAAAACAGCAACAACATAACAGATGGCTTGCCCTCTGGGAGCTTACAATGAAAGAAAATGTTCACTGGCACAGGCAGGTTAAGGAATACTGTGTAGTGATTCATCACTACTTGAGGGAAGGCATCAATAAGTGATATGGGAGCTCAAAGAAGTCTGGGCTCCATGTGGTTTCAGCAGTTAAGAAAGGCTTTACGAAAGATGCAAGATCAGAGCTGGATCCGGGAGATGGAAAATGTTGAACAGGTATAATGAAAGGTCCTCCAGGACAAGAAAAAGCAGAGCTAAGGATGAACACAATGAATACGAATAACAGTGAAGAGGCCAGCAGGACTGCTTCAAAAAGTAAAGGACTGAGTGGAAACAATAATTGGTAGGCAATTACAGATATGTAAGTAAAGACCTACCTAATGAAGCACAGTATACAAACTTAGGGCTCTTTAACAAAATTATCCACATATTTTAAGTACATTCCTAAAATGTATGCCAAAATCGCAAAGAAGACAGAGAACAGGAAAAAGATGATATGATTTTGACGAAGCCACAAGCTGTGACTATTAGGAAAGCTGTTCTGCTTCAGCACTAAATGCCACAGATGGATGTATCAGCATCGTATTTATGCAAAACCACAAATTCATCTGTGTCATGTCTTCAAATACCGTAATGTTCTAAGCTTAATTATGAAAACTGCATTAACAATTGATCTGCCATATTTTAGGGTGAGATAATGAACCATGTAATTTGCTTTGCATTGGATGACAATACTCTACAGATAATGTTTTAGATATTAGATTCAATTTAAATGCTATCAGAACCTCTACTGACATAAAAGCATGTGTGATGAAAACACATTTGCATGAATTCTAATTTAACCTAAGATTCCGAAAGAGTTTTAATATACAAAATAAGAGAACTAGAGAGACAAATCTGACATTCAAAGACAGAGGCGGGGGGAATCTGGATATTAAATATCCCATACAAAGAAAAAGGGGGGATCCCTGGGTGGCGCAGCGGTTTGGCGCCTGCCTTTGGCCCAGGGCGCGATCCTGGAGACCCGGGATCGAGTCCCACGTCGGGCTCCTGGTGCATGGAGCCTGCTTCTCCCTCTGCCTGTGTCTCTGCCTCTCTCTCTCTCTCTCTGTATGACTATCATAAATAAATAAAAAAATTAAAAAAAAAAAAAAAGAAAAGAAAAAGGTAGAGCACTCAAGAATCTGAAAATCAGATGAAAAACAAATAAACAAACAAACCAAGGGGCACCTGTGTGGCTCAACTGGTTGAGCATCTGACTCTTGGTTTCAGCTCAGGTCATGATCTCAGGGTCCTAGGATCAAGCCCCATGAGCTCCATGCTCAGTAGAGTTAGCTTGTCCCTCACTCTGCTCCTTCCCCCCAAACCCTACACATATGCAGCATGTGAGCTCTCTCTCTCTAATAAATAAATAAATAAAACCTTTTTTTAAAAAAAAAAAAAGGAAAAAAATAGAGTACGTTTAAAATGAAAGGCTTAGGAAAAAAAATAAATAAAATAAATAAAATAAAATAAAATAAAAGGCCTAGGGCAGCCTGGGTAGCTCAGTGGTTTAGCGCCACCTTCGGCCCAGGGCGTGATCCTGGAGCCCCCTTCTACCTCTCCCTGTCTCTGCCTCTCTCTCTCTCTCTCTCTCTCTCTCATGAATAAATAAATAAAATATTTTTAAAAAATAATAAATAAATAAAAGGCCTAGTATAAGATAGCAGAAGAGGCTGTAACAGAGACAAAGTCGGGACTCATCTATAAGACAATCCCCACACCCTCCCCAAATCCCTGGGAAGAAAGAACACTTCAGGCAGTGTGCTTTTAGAAGCTGGCCTACAGGTGAAATCCCACTTTCCCCCAGGAGGCGGTGAGGTAGTATAAATACTAAAAACTCTGCTGGAGAACCTATACACAACCAAATTAGTGTTTGCCTTCTTAGTCACCTTCCAAACCTCCTTCAAGGCAGACCAGCCACAAGAAACTAAATATCAGATCTCTTTAAAAAAAAAAAAACTTGTCTAAGAATGAGAGGACCTGGGACACCTGGGTGGCTCAGCAGTTGTTGGGTGCCTGCCTTCAGCTCAGGTCATGATCCTGGGATCCAGGATGGAGTCCCACATCAGGCTCCCTGTGAGGAGCCTGCTTCTCCCTCTGCCTATGTCTCTGCCTCTCTCTCTCTGTCTGTGTCTCTCATGAATAAATAAATAAATCTTTAAAAAAAAAATAAGAATGAGAGGACCCATTTGTCTCTGAAGGGCTTTGTAAATTCCCGAACTAGATAAAACCTATGTTCTGTGTCTGAGAAATACAGACAACTTAGATGACCCGGTTCACTAACAAGAAAAGCAAAATAGAAAACAAATAAGCTCTCCTTAAAAAGAAGCCTTGTCACTGATATCTGAATAAGGTATCTGCTGTCACAAGTAAGTAGAGCAAGACTCTCCATTTCCTAATTGTAAGCCAGAGTTTATGCAAAAGAAGAGAATCCAGTAGGAATAAGTAGGAACTTACTACAAATCATTAACTGCTGTAGGTTTAAAAACTTATCCAAACTCTCGACAATGGTCTATCTACTCCAAACAAAAGAACTCTGGGAAAAGATGGAAGTTTACAACTATTGTTCACCCTACTGAACATGTTAATTACTAAAGAATAAAGTATTCAAATATAACACAATAAAGTATCAAAAAAAAGGTTAAGCATTGAACTATTCTCTGTGTAAACACCAAAAACACATATTGTTAATTCACACATAAATAAAAGTTTTCTTTTAAATAAATGGGGAGAGGGGATCCCTGGGTGGCGCAGCGGTTTGGCGCCTGCCTTTGGCCCAGGGCTCGATCCTGGAGACCCGGGATCGAATCCCACATCAGGCTCCCAGTGCATGGAGCCTGCTTCTCCCTCTGCCTGTGTCTCTGCCTCTCTCTCTCTCCGTGACTATCATAAATAAATAAAATTTTTTTAAAAATTTAAATAAATAAATAAATAAATAAATAAATAAATAAAGAGAAATAATGACAGCATGCTACCAAAGATCACCAAAGTAGGGGAAATAACACCAACATAAGGTCTAATACCCAGAAACATTTTCAAGTGATAGAATTATTAGAGAGAATGGCCTAAATTATAAGCATGCTACAATTCTGACTAAGAAAAGAAACCCAAGAGGCCATGAATAGGCTAAAGAATAATTAGGAGAAGTCATGGAAAGGGAAGTCATGGAGAGGGATTTCTTTTTACAGGACCCTCCACTGAATTACATGGAACTAGAAGTATGACCTATAAATTAGAAAGGAGAGCAAGAAACTTGCCAGCACCTGAAACTGGCAAAACTGACCTAAGCTAAGGAAACAAGGATGATAAATATCTCAGGAGGCAAATAACACCAGTTTCCAAAATCCGTTCTAAAATACAAAAGTGAAAACTAATTTGCCAAAGCGAAAAACATGTGGCTGTAAGTCAAAGAGAAATTTCAAAACAAACATACACAAAATACCTTAGGAAAAAATTCTGCTTCTGAAGTATTTTCACAGATAATTTCATTAATGTTTACTGCATTAGCTTTTAAGAAGCTAAATCCAAAGTTTTTTAAGCAGCTAAGAGAAATTTTATAAATATTTGCAATAACCACTTGGATTAAGCAATTCTGCAGAGCTTGTGAGATCACAGTTGAATAAGAGAGGCTCAATTAAATTTTAAACTCTTTCAGACAAAATTACAAAGCTTACGTAGCAGAAGTAATATAAACAGGCTATGCTGAGCAACAAATTGAACTACTCTATTCGTGTGTGGGTTTTTTCCACTTAGTACATAGCATATAAGTTCATACTCTATGATTAACTTAAAATTAATCACTGAACATTCTTTAAGACTCATCTCAACTTACTGGATCTGTGGGAGAACAACCAAAGCTGGAAAATAAAAAACAAAAAAATAAAATAAAAATAAAAATAAAAAAAATAAAAAAGAACGAGATCCAATTCAAATCCTTAGCTGTTCTGTTCCTCCTCCTCCTTCAAGAAATAGTCTAGAAGTTGGTTGTCTTAATTGATTTCAGTTGTCAAACGTTAAGCCCATACCAAAATCTTAACTTAAAACATAATTACGTGCTGTGCATGCCAAAGTGCTCTGCTCACGCGGTTCACACTACATCTGAACGCCACAGCGCGTTCATCCCTCCTGCCACAGGGAACCAGCAACAAATTCACAGAAAGACTTGGGGCCAGTACCTGAGCAGATACACGGCCCTTTCAATATCGCTGAGGTCTTCATCGACGGTCAATCTTTCTATTTCTTCTGGTGTCTGTCAAGTGTAAAACACAAATTATGCACACACACGTGGGTTAGTCCTGCCCCCCACCCCAGTGACCCTCCGCGAACCCCATATAAGTACAGACTAATGAAAAAGTTTCACAATTAAGCATCATCCTTGAAAACTAATCAAGAGTCTGCGGGCTCCAGGTGCGGACCTCAACCACCGAGGTCTCTAAGGAACCGTTGGGTTGTGGGGTGGAGTTGGGGGGGGGGTTGGGAATTTGGAGTTTGGGGTTTGGGGGTATGGGTTCGTTGCTTTTTTTTTTTTTAACTGTTCTATCTTGAGAATTACAGTGCGGCTTCAGGACACTGCCCAACTCGATTTGACATGCATGCATAAAATACACACGTACTTTGAAAATCCCTAATGCCCCGAGGCTATTTCTCCAGCATTTTCCACCCCCAGGAAATGCTACAAAGGGGATGGAGGCAAACTGCAGCCGGGAGAGAACGAAGAAAGACGAAATGTGGAGTGGGGGAAGGGAAGGGAATAAACTCTGGGGCTGGAAGGAAATCAAAGATTCGCGACGTTGCGGCAGGTGGGAGTGAGAAAAGCTCCAGGGAGCAGCGGAGAGGGCGGCTGGGGGAGGGGGCGGTCGGGAAGCCGGGTTTGCCAGCAGCCCGGGGGGCTGGGGCTGGGATGCAGATGACTCTGCGGGGGGAGGGGAGCCCAGGGAGGGCGGACCGGGGTCCCAGCCGGAGTCCCGGAGGACCGACGTGTGCAGACCCAGGACGGGGGCGGGGGCGGGGGGTCCAGGGGGCTGCCGAGGTCGGCGGCAGGACGCCCGCAGCTCGGGTGCGGGGAGCTGCGCGGAGGGAGGCCCGGCGGAGCTGGGGGAAGGGGATCCCGCGTGGACGCGAGGGGGGCGGGGCCGGGCCTGGCGGGGGGCGCCCGGGACCGCGCTGGGCCGTCCGCTCCGGGGGCGGGCTGGGGCCCGGGGCTCCGAAGGGCCGTCCCCCGGGGATGGGGTCCGGGCTGCGAGCCCCGGCAGCGGCCGGGTCGGGGTGACACTGCGGCCGCAGGGGGACGGGGACCAGCCGCACTCCGAGAGGGTCCCGGGCCGCCCCGGGAAGGGGATGGGGTCGGGGTCGGGGTCGGGTCGGGGCCCCCAAGGGCCGTCCCCCGGGGATGGGGTCCGGGCTGCGAGCCCCGGCAGCGGCCGGGTCGGGGTGACACTGTGACACTGCGGCCGCAGGGGGACCGGGGCCAGCCGCACTCCGAGAGGGTCCCGGGCCGCCCCGGGAAGGGGATGGGGATGGGGTCGGGTCGGGGCCCGGGGCTCCGAAGGGCCGTCCCCCGGGGATGGGGTCCGGGCTGCGAGCCCCGGCAGCGGCCGGGTCGGGGTGACACTGTGACACTGCGGCCGCAGGGGGACGGGGACCAGCCGCACTCCGAGAGGGTCCCGGGCCGCCTCGGGAAGGGGATGGGGTCGGGGTCGGGTCGGGGCCAGTCGCCGGGCGCCCTGCGGGCGGTTCCTCCTCCCGGGGCGCACCTTGAGGCTCCGGCGGACCGGCCTCTCGATGATGGTGAGCTCCTGCAGGTCCTCCATGTAGCCGAACAGGCTGTTTTGACCGAAATCCATCGCGGCAGCGGCAGCGGCGGGCGGCGGCGGATGCATGGACCGCCGGGGCCCCTCGCCGCCCGGGCCGGAGCAGCCCCGCGGCCGCCCCCCGGCAGGACTTTCTCCCGCTCTCGGCCGCGGGAGGCGGGCGGGAGGCTACAGCTGGCGGCGGGAGAAGGAGCGCCGCCGCCGGGGTTGCGGGGGGAAGGGGCGGGGGCGGGGCGGCCCAGGCGGGGGGGCGGGGCGAGGCGCGCGGGCGGGCTGCGGGGGCGGGGCCACGGGCCCGCCTCAGCCCCGCCCCCCGGCGCCGCGCGCACGCGAGCCCGACGCAACTGCCGCGCTGGGCCGTGGCTGCCCCCACCGCCGCGCGTCGCCCTCGGGTCCCCCCTCGCCCCGCCCCCGGCCGAGCGCGCCCCGCCCCTTGGCGCGTGCGCAGAGGCCCCGCCTCCTGCAGCCTGCGGAGGCGGGCTGGGGGCGGGGGCCGGGAGTGGCGAGGCTGAGCCAATGGCTGGAGAAGCAAAGCAGAGGGAGGTGGGCTGCTGTGGTCTTTAACCTGCGGGAGAGACCTTCCGCTAGTTCGCGCGATCGCCCACCCCAGCAGGCCAGCTGTGGGCGTTAGGAGACGTCCCTAACTCAGCTGTGGCCCTGGGGGAGGGATGTGTACCCCAAATCAGCAATTACGACGTGGTGCGTGCGAGCGGGTGATGGGGGCAGGGGTGCAGGGAATGCTGTCCTGGGTGAGGCTAGCACTTGGGGCGGGGCGGCGGCCAGGAAAGGACTCCCAGAGCGGAAGCACCCAATCTTAACCCATCAGTGAGACTTGGCTAGTGAAGTCAGAGGAAGCCCACTTCGAACTGAAATCTGAGCTTGCTTTGACTGTGTGACGTGCAGCTAGGCGTGCAGGGGTGCGGGGAAGCGAGCGCTGGGCAAGGGGCGTGCAAGGGGGGGCTGGTCCTTTTTGGACCAAAAGGACCAAAGCCCTGCTCTGGGCAGCCGCGCTGAGTCGCCTACGTTTGATTTCATGGAAAATAGAAAGCAATGGGAAGGGGACTGGAGCGATTTTTTTTGGATGTCAGGGGCAAAAGTTATGTTGATCATACTCTTCAGCTCCTGCGAGAGCTGTTATTTTATTATTTCCCACTCGTTCCCTCTCTGCAGTCCCATTTCTCTAAGCTGCCATGCGCACCCTCTCTTGTATGTGTAAGCTACGTCCCGGCACATGTGTATATCCTCCAAAGATACTGTTAGTTTCTGTATTATTTTTTTTGTATTATTTTTTAAATGCATGAGAGGTATCGTGCTAAGAACTCATTCTGTTTCTTGTTTTTCCCTTAACTTATATAATCTCTTGGAGATTTATCCATGGGGCTATATATTCTAGATGCTCATTAGTCCTGACCACTAAAAGCAGTTTGTGCATCTAACACATTTTACTTAAAATTCCTTAAAAATGGATAGTTAGGTTGCCAGCAGTTCCTTGTACCACAGACAATACGGGAATGGTACTACACGTGTCCCTGATGGACCATAAGAAAGAAATGGAATTGCCAGGTCTTGGAGTCTACAATGCTTGTTTTCACTCTGCCAAGTTGCTTCGCCCGTTTGCACTCCCACCAGTGGCATATGAAGACGGAGAGGTCCCCGTTTTCCACTTCATATGCTAACATTTGGTATTATCTGGTGTCCTAATTTATAGAAATCTGATATCAGTAATGCAGTATCACATTGTAATTTCTTTTAATTTTTTTATTGATAAGTGATGTGACCCATTTTTTTGTATACTGAAGAACCATTGAAATTTGTTTCCTTCTGTGAATTAACTATTTATGGTGAAAGGGACCATAAGCGAAGGAGGGGGAACTGAGTGGCGAAAAATTAGAGAGGAAGAGAAACCATGAGAAACTTGTAACTCTGGGAATCAAAGGATTTGCCAAGGGGAGGTTGGTGGGGGGATGGGGTAACTGGGTCACGGGCATTAAGGAGGGCACATGATGGGATGAGCACTGGGTGTTATACTATATGTTGGCAAATTGAATTAAAATATAAAATCTTTTTAAAATTGTGTATTTACATTTCTAAAAAAAAAAGAAGAATTAACTATTTGCATCCTCTGCCTATTTTTCTGCCATTATTTTCTGAGTGAATTGAAGGAGTTTCCTATATATTCTAAATACTAATCTCATATCTTGGAAAATGCAAGTATTTCTCCCAATCTTTCAAGCACCGTGATAGCTTGACCTCTGCTTTCCTACAGTATAGGGGAAATCCTTATTCTAATGTAGACAAATGCATCTAATTTTAGCCTGGTGAAGTAGATTTCTTTGGGTCTCATTGAAGAATCTTTTCCTACTCAAAATCTCCTCCTACACTTTCCCATATTTAATAACTTCCTGCTTTTACCTATCACAGGTCTTTTTAAATATTTATTTATTTATTTATTTATGAGAGAGACAGAGAGAGGCAGAGACGTAGGCAGAGGGAGAACCAGGCTTCCTGCAGGGAGCCAGTTGTGACTCGATCCCAGGACCCCAGGATCATGGCTTGAACCAAAAGCAGATGCTCAACCCCTGAGCTGCCCAGGTGCCCTCCACCCCCACAGTTAGGTCTTAATTCATCTGCAGTTCACCTGGCATATGGTATGACCAGGAATACAATATTATGTTCTCTGCATAGTGAGCCAATTTGCCCAGCAGTACCCACCAAATGATCCATCTTTTCCCCACAGATATGTGACAGCGTCTCTGTCCTTTGCCAAGTCTTAATAGATAAATGTCCCTATTTCTGGGCTCTCACTACTGCTCTGTTTATCTAGAGCTCTTCCTATACCAATTCTGCACTGATTTTATTGCTATGCCGTTGTTGTATGTCCTGAAATCTGGTACTGTGAGTGCTCTGCCACTCTGCTCTCTTTTTAATTCAGTATTGCCTCTGAGGTTCAAAGCAAAAATGGTCAGTGGGTTACCCCACAGCTAAAATCCAGGTATTCTTATTTTTGCTCCACATTAAGGAAAAAGTAGAAGATGGTGGAAGCTTGGAGAGATTAGGATGGAGAAGAGGCCGAGACGAGGGGGAGATGGTTTTCCTTAACAATACCCTGAACCTCCCTTTTCTGCCAGTTTCTGAAATTGTTCTCTTTTCCCTTTGGTTTGTAACTGATATTAAATAATATTTTTAAACTTTACCCTGTTTCACCTAAGAAGTATTACCTCATGTCTCTATTTTGCAACACCATGATCTGAGACTTGACAATATTCTTAAATGAAAAGCTGATCGAATCCACAGACATAGCTTTGATGTTAGCTGTTGTTACAGGGCAGGAGACAAGTCAGCTTGGTGACTAGAATCAGTAACTGCTGTGCTTATTACCCAGTGGTAGAAATATCCTGCCCCAGCCTGACTGCCAGGAAACCTTAGTCCTAGTCCCAGCTCTGCCAGTGACATGCAGTGAAGGAGTCTTGGAGCCCTGTTTTTCTGACCTGAACTGCTTTCTTACAACTTATCTCAATATGTCCTAGAAGCAATCCTGCGAAATACAGATGAGCTGCACCATTATTCCAATTTTATAGGTAATGAAATTTAGACTTAGAGAAGCTACATGACTTTAGGCATGAGCACACAGCTAAGAGAAGCTAGACTTATTCATTTCATGTATTCATTCGACAAAAGCACAGTAGTTAAGTGCATGGACTTTGGAGTCCAACTGCCTGGACTGGCTCTGGCCAACTGCCTAGAATCCTGACTCTGCTCCTTCCTACTCTGGGCAAGGTACTTAACAATGCCATCCCCCACTCTATTCATCTCTAAGATCAGAATAACAGTAGTACTCAGCACAAAGTCTTATATGAATTAAATGAGATGTTATGCACACAATGGTTAGAGGAATTCCAAGCACATAGCAAGCATTATTACCATCAGATCAGTTCTCTGTCCCCAGGATCAAAAAAATAATAATAATAAATTGTGTGCTGAATCTGTTGATTCTTGTGGTTGAATCTGTTCAGTCTTGATTCTAGAATTAAATACTCCAAAAGAAGTCCAGGTCCTCATCTCCCCAACCTGCGACTATGGAACCTTACTTGGCAAAAGGGGTTTTTCAATATGTACCTAATGTAAGTATTTTGAGATGGAGAGATTATCTTGGATTATCCAGGTAAACCCAATGCAATCATAAGGGTCCTCATGAGTGAAAGAGGGAGGCAGAAAGGTTGGCATCAGAGTGACATGATACAAGAGAAACTCGACCAGCTGCGGTGAGCTTTGAAAATAGAACCTGAGAGGACAGCCTTTAGAAACTGGAAAAGGAATACAAGAAATAAATAAACTCTCCTAGGATCCTTACATGGGAATGTAGCCCTGATGACACCTTGCTGTTAGCCCACTGAAACCCAGATATAACTTCCAGAAGTTAGATAATAAAGTTACTGTTTGTGTGCTTTTAAGCCACTAGATGGGTGGTAATTTGCTACAAGAGCAAAACTAAAACTATGAAATTATCTATATGACAAAAATGTTTAAGTTAGATGACTACCTCAGACTATCCATAAAAATTAATGTCAGGTGAATTAAAAACCTAAATGCGGCTCTCTGGGCTTGAACCTATAGGTAGTGACGTAGCTAAATTCTCTAAGAAGGTCAGTAAATTCAGGACCCATTAGGGCGTCTTCCTCGGGAAAGTGCTAAAGAAAATAGAAATGAACCAGCACACCAAGTGCTTTCTTTCCTTCTGTGGCAAAACCAAGATGGAGAGATGAGCTGTGAGGATCTGGCAATGTGGTTCCTGCATGAAGACTCTAGTCGGTGGCACATGGACCCTATCACACCTCTTCTACCATCAGAGAGACCTCACCAGTTGCAAGACCAGTTGAAGCTCCACCACTGGAAACGTCGCTAGCCTAAACGAGTTCATTTATGTCACCATGACAACAACAGCAAAATCTAAACATGAAAGACAGACCTTCCAAACTCTTCCAAGAAAATACACGATGATAGTTTTACAACGTCCGAATAGGGAGCGTTTTCTTAAAACAAAAGGCACAGGCTATAAAATACAAGATTGATGAACCTAACTGCTTTAAAATTAAGAACTGGTATTCATCAAAAGACACCACAAAGACAGTGTGACAAGACCATCAGCTGGGAAAAGATAGTCATGGCAAATTCATCAAAGGATTGCTGTCCAGAAAGAAGAACTCCCAAAAAAAAAAAAAAATCAGTAAGAGAAGACAACTAAGTAGGAAAATGGGCAAAATAGGCAAACAGCCACCTTAGAGAAGGGGAATCACCAATAAATCTGTGAAAAGTTCAACCTTATCTTAATAATCAGAGGATGATAAATGGACACACCCATCAAATGGGCGAAAATGTTTAAGTCTGAACTCATCAAGTATTGGAAGGATGTAGAGCAAGAAGAACTCTTGCAGAGCATTGGTGGTCATGCCGATTGGGGTTACCACTTTGGAAACCACATTGGAAAATAACTTGGCATTAACTTCTTGAATGGAACAAATCTCTTCAGAGCATTTACTCTAGCACACCTGCACAAAGAGATCTGCATGAGAAGGTTCACAGCAGTACAAACTGGGACAGCAAAATCCTGGTAGCAACTCAAATGCCTCTCTACAGGAGAATAAATCAATTATATTATACTCAAATCGATGGAAAACTATGATGGTGAAAATGAACCACAGGTACATAATTCAATAAAGATAAATCTCATGAATGTGTTGAACAATAAATGCAAAGTTACCTACAGCATGAAACTCTTTTTTTTTAAAGATTTTTTTCTTTATTTATTTATGATAGTCACACACAGAGAGAGAGAGAGAGAGAGAGGCAGAGACACAGGCAGAGGGAGAAGCAGGCTCCATGAACCGGGAGCCCGACGTGGGACTCGATCCCGGGTCTCCAGGATCGCGCCCTGGGCCAAAGGCAGGCGCCAAACCACTGAGCCACCCAGGGATCCCTACAGTATGAAACTCTTACATAATGTTCAAAAACAGTAATACACAATATCCCTATGTAGTTAAAATGACCAAGAAAAGAAAAGGAAATGACCAACACAAAAATGTAGTGTATTGTTGGAGTGCCTGGGGGGCTCAGTCGGTTAAGCATCCGACTCTTGCTTTCCACTCAGGTCATGATCTCAGGGTTGTGAGATCGAGCCCCATGTCAGGCTCTGCACTCAGCATGGAGGCTGCTTGAGATTCTCTCTCTCTCTTTTTCCTTCTACCCCCCCCCCCCCGCTCATTCTCTCTCTCTTTTTCAAACAAATAAAATATTTAAGAAAAAAAAAACATGAAAAACATAGTGTACCATTAATCACAGCCAGAGTGATCCTATGAACATGAAAGTCAGACTCAGTCACTTCATGCTGTCAACAACAGGGCTTCTCAACCTTGTGACTCCATGGGCCCTGGCAATTCTTAGTTGGGGAAGGGGAGAGAAATGCTGTCTTGTGCAGGGTAGGATATTTAGCAACACCCCTGGCCCCTACTCACTGGATGCCAGCATCCTATCCTGACCTTTCCTCACCTACCCCCGGCCCAAGTGAAAAATAGAAATGTCTTCAGACATTGCCAAATGTCCACTGAGAGCAAAATGCCCTTTCCTCCCAGTTGAGAACCACTGCTCTAAACTCTGTAATAACTCCCCATCTCACACAGAGGATATCCGCCCCCCGGCCCCTCTCACCTCTCTCGCCTCATCCTCCCATTTTCTCCCCCACCCCTGCTGCTCTTGTCAGGCACACTGGCCTCCTTGCTAGTCCTCAAAACACTCGAGGTCTGATCCGAGTCAGAGCCACGGAGCCTGCAATTCCCTCTGCCTGGAATGTTCTTCCATCGTATTGTCAGGTAACTCCCGCGATCACATCCTTCAGGATGTTCCTCAAGTGTCACCTTCTTGGTAAGGCCAGCTCCGGATGCCTTTTATGAAATTAAAATCACACTATATTAGTCTGCTCGGGCTGCCATCACAAAATAGCACAGATTCAGTGACTTAAGCAATGGAGATTTATTGTCTCACAGTTCTGGAGGCTGGAATTCCAAGATCAAGGTGTAGACAGGGCTGGTTTCTCCTGATGCTGGCAGGTGGCTGCCCTCCTGCTATGTCCTCACATGGTCTTTCCTTTCTGTGTGCATCCCTGGTGTCTCTCTGTGTGTCCAAATATCCTCTATTATTTTTTAACATTTTTAAAATTTACTCATGAAAGACACAGGGAGTGAGGCAGAGACATAGGCAGAGGGAGAAGCAGGCTCCCTGTGGGAAGCCCAATGTGGGACTCGATCCCAGGACCCCAGGATCATGACCTGAGCCAAAGGCAAATGCTCAACCATTGAGCCACTCAGGTGTCCCCCCAATTTTTTCTTTTTATAAGGACACCAGTCATCTCGGATTAGATCCCACCCTAACTTAAGCATCTCTAATAGCCCTGTGTCCAAATACAGTCCCATGGTGAGGACCTGGGGGTGACGGCTTCAACATATGAATGGGGGGGGGACACCATTCAGCACATAACACCTCCCAGCACCACCAACAGCACTTATTAGTCTAACATTCTGAATATTTCACCTAATCATCTCAGTTATAGTCGTTTTTCTCCTCCAATCCTCCATTCAGACGTTGGGTTCCACAAAGGCAGAGATTTTTGTCTATTTTATTCACCCCCACCCCCACCCCCACCGCCTTCCCAGTGCCTAGAATCATGCCTGGTGCCTAACAGGTGCTCATTAGTTATTTGTTAAAGTAATGAATCGGCAGAAAGTAATGAATAATGGAGTAATGAATCTCCACTAACTGGCTGTCAACTTGGTGAAATCACTTAACTTCTCTGGGCCTCAGCTCCCTCCAATGAATGAGGGAGTTAGGCCAGCTGATACGGAATGAGAATGCTGCTCTAGTTGAATCTTAGTGCCAACTTAGCCCAGATTCTCTAGAAAAGTCTGAGGGCACGCTAGAGCTCTAACACTTCCATAAGAGGTAAGATCCCAGGGCAGCCAGAGTGAGGGACAGTGAGGTGAGGTAGGACAGAAGGGGAAGCAAATACAAGGACTACCAGGTGGGCCTCCAACCCAGGCAGCGGCCCAGCCAGGTCCCATACAGGACATCTCCACGCAGGCTGTGAGGAAGCCCAGGCTTGGGAACCAGTAAGGCTTCCTCTTGCCTTTTGCTTCCCACTGGTCAAAGTTGGCTCCTGGGGAGTCAACTCTCTTGCACTTTAATGGTCTCAGCGGGTTCCTTCAGCAGCCTCTGGGGAAGCCGGAGCCCAAGCCCTCAGGAGGAAGGCTTTAGCCCAGTCAGGAAATGGGGCAGGTGTCTGAAGGGGCCAGCCTGAGGCTGCAAGGGAAAGAGAAAGGAGGGTAACCAATCCTTGGTCCCCAGGGCTCAGCAAGTGCCTCAGCGCCTAGGAGACAAGGGAGACAGGAGGGCCAAGGGAAGGAATAAGTGAAGAGGGAAACAGCTGGAGTGTGTGGCACAGAGGCAGGAGAGAGCTAGTGGGGAGCTCTAATGAGCCCCAACAGTTGAGGCAGGAGCTCAGAAGAGCACAGTCTGGCTGGCAGGGCCCTTGGGTGAGCCCCTGAGTCCAGGAGCTGGATGGAATTGGTCCTTTGAAGTCCTGATGGGGACCCCAAGGCCCCAGCAGCCCAGCTTCATGGAACTGTTCTGATGGGGTCTTTGAAGAAGGGCACCCAGACTCATCATCTACAGGGTCAGACGCCAGGTGTCTGTAGTGACAGAGGGACTCTGATGTCCGGAGCAGGGAGCCCTTTGGCTCAGCAGGCAGGGAGCTACTACCTTAGCAATGGGATCTGGCCCCCAGCCTCCCCCCAGTCCTCCTCCCTAGCCTCTGCAGCCCCTCTCCTGACCATCACTTCACAAATCATTCCTAAACTCCAGCTGCCCCCTCAGCTGTCTCTGGAGGGAAAGAGGGCGTTCACTGCCACCGCTCCCTTCCTCAGGGAGGGGGTGTTTTTCCTCATGTGTGGGCCGTGTGTGTTGGGTTGTGTCCCAACTCGAGGGCAGATTCCTCCCTCCAGAGGTGATGATACACGCTGAGAGCAGATTGCACATTTGTCTCCTGGGAGGCAGTGGGCGAGGGAAGCAGAACTCAGTGTGTGAGCGTGGGGGGGGAGTGTCTGCAGAACTGCGATGGGGTGATGGGCCCAGAAAGCAGGGAGCTGATGCTGCTGGCTGTCTATAGAGGCAGCAGGAGGCTGATTATAGGGCTGGGTCCTACGGCCCTGGATGTGGGTGCAAGAAGCTGTGTATGCACTTGACTGTCAAGGTGGGAGTGATGGTTACCCTGGTGACCAGGCTAGGAAGTGGGTTGGCCTTGAAGGCAGAAATGCTGGAGAGAAAATATAATAAAGCACCAGTTAGGGCTCTTCTCTCTTTTCTTTTTCTTGATTGGAGCACCAATTAGATGGAGCCTTAGCATCATAAGTGAAGAACAACTTTCAGTGGTTGGGCCCACCATACCCTCTTCTGGTTCTCTGTGAACACACCCCCTCCACACAGACCCGGATCCTGGTCCTAACTAGCCCTGGGACATGGGGCAAATCACTTCCTCTCCAGGCCTCACTCAGACCAGGCAGTCTCCAATATCCCTTGGTGCTCTGATTCCTGGACTCCATCTCCAGACATCTTGATTCAGCAGGGCTGGGGCCATGCCTAGGAATCTGGATTTTGGCCATACCCCCAGGTACACTACACCTGCAGTTCAGAACCACTGCCACTCAGTGTTTTTCAACGTGGGAAACACGGCATTTCTCAACATGGGTGTTTCTCCCACAGGTGTGGGAATCAGACAGACCCAGATTCCCACCTTAGCTCAGCCCATCTGAACCTGTCTCCTTGCCTCTTTGATGGGGGAAGGACACAGTGTTATGCTGAGAATCAGCTGAGACGCAGCTGGAATGTATATAGCACAGTGCCTGGCACACGATGAGGAGCCAATGAGTGGTAGGCTTTTCACTTTTCATTTTATCCGAATATGCAGTGTCTCTAGTGTCCTCTCCCCTGCCCTGGAAGCCCCCTTCCATCTGCTTGTTCTTCTCCAGCCAAATCTCACTACCAGGATACTGATCCTACAGAAGCAAGGACTCATCAGGTGAGGACCCAGGCAGAGGAGGAGGAGGAGGAGGAGGAGGAGGAGACATACACTCACAGCTGGGGCGCTCACACCCAGTCCCAGCTCTGGCTCATCTGTTGCCATGATGACCTGTGCTTACCAACCTCTGTGGGGTCCAATGACTTCCTCCAGCACCTGGGGGCTCCGGCTGGGAACCGTCATTTCACCAAGGTGCCAGGAGATGGGAGGGCCCCACGCCCACCCCATCCCCACCACCACATTGTCATTTGAGGATAGACTGATAACTAGGACTTAGCCAAATTTCACTTTAAAGCCCTGGGACCTAACACAATGCCTGGCATACAGTACACACTCGACAACTAGTGGTTGAATGAATAAATAAATGCGATATAAATCTGATTCTCTTGACTATCAGCAATGAGCTTCATTTCGGAGATAGGCAAAATAAAACTAGGACCTCAGGTGTCTGCCATTTGGGGTCTTCCCCTCTATCCCTTTGGGAAAACTACATCACCACCTCTCTCTGTGGCGTTTATTTGCCTTGGCATCAAAACGTGAATAGGCATGAAAGCCCAGGGCACACAGGTACAATCACCAGCCCCTCAAAGTTTGGAAGAAGCATTGACTCAACAAATTTGTTCACAACCGTGTGACAATCAGCTGGGGTGAGGCTGTAATACACAGCACAGTGGTTATTAATAGATCAAATTCTATACACCACGAAAATTCATCTTTCCTTTGCAGGGACTTGCTTCCCCCAACTATGAATTTTTCATGTCCCATCCATTTCTGTCCTCCTCTCTCTTGAGGACCTCTTCTCTCTAGCAAAGGACAGAATTGATTAAACAAATCTGCTCAGTATTGCAGCTGATGAACAAAACTCATATAAGAAAAAGAGATTAAAATTCTTGGCTCAGAAGTTCTTTTTAAAAATTATCTGAGACCAATATTTCTATTGTGTCTGCCGTTAATAGACAATTGTGAGATAACAGAGAATATATACCTTGGTCTCTCTGCCCCTGGTTCCTGGCATAGAGTTTCTAAAAGCTTTGTAAATTCCTAGGTGATTAGAGCACGAGGAGCTTCTTTTGTTCTATTGAGGAGACTCTGGGAGCGCTCATGGAGGGGAGCTGGTCCCCAGGAACAACAAGCCATGGACAGAAGCTTGGAATTTTTAGCCCCACCCTCCAGAGAGGGAAGAAGGATAGAAATGGAGTTTACAATTGACCTTGCCTAAGGAAGAAAACATCTCTAAGATCCCAACAGCAGGGAGTTCGGAGAGCTTCCAGCTTGGTGAACAGGTGGGAGGTGTGGGAAGGGAGGCATAGCCAGACAGAGCCTAGAAGCTCTAAGCCCCCGTCCATATACCTTGCTCTACTCATCTCTCCCACCTGGCTGTTGGTCTGTATCCTTTATCACATGCTTTTACGAGAAACCCATAAACAGAAGTAAACTTTTTTTCCTGAGTTCTGTGACTCTCTCCAGCAAATTACTTGAACCTGAAGAGGGGCTTGTGGGAACCTCTGATTTGTAGCTGATTGATCAGAAGCTCAGTGACAACTCAGATTTGGGATTGCCATCTGAATGAGGAACAGTCTTGTGGGATGGGACAAGATCTGATGCTGCCTCCAGTTAGATGGTGTCAGAACTGAGTTAATTTGTAGGACACCCAGCTGGTGTCATGGAGAATTGCTTGGCGGACATGTAAGGGAAGCCCCTCACCTCCACCGTTGTAACTGGGTTCTAGATTAATTTCAATAATTGAGCTTTGGTTAGTGAGGCCCGTGCTTAATATGACATCTGTTCATTCATCAACCAAATATTTATTGAGTACTTACTATATGCCAGGTAGGGCCAGCTTCATGGGCCTACAGCCTGGACAGTCTCATAGAGAGGGCCTGGAACACAGGTGGGCCCCTGACTTGAGGTTCGTGCTCTCCTGTCACGTTCTTGAAGTCCTTAACTTAATCCTTGAACCTGTGTTTTGTAAGCCAAGTCCAATGGGACACTAGAGCACGCACACAAGCAGAGCAGATTAGCACAATATGTCTATGAAGGCGAGCTTCCCTCATTCATTAGTTTCTGAGGTTGGGATTCTATGTTTGTTAGCACAAAATGTTGTCTTGTTTTGTAATTTGGGTTTCAAAGCAATGAAGGGAAGCAGTGCCAGCCAGTTGCTTCCAGCCTCACCATTCTCTGTTAGCATATACCTGGCCACATTACACATTTGTTCCCGGGCTACATTGTTGTTGTTTTTGTTTTTGTTTTTTAAGATTTTACTTATTTATCCACAAGAGACCCAGAGAAAGAGGCAGAGACATAGGCAGAAGGAGGAGAAGCAGGCTCCATGCAGGGAGCCCAATGTAGGACTCAATCCCAGGACACTAGGATCACACTAGGCTACGTTTTTACCTTGGATTTATTCATCGATTCCTTCAACAACAGAGTTGAAAGCTGGTTTGGGTTCCTGTCCCACATGCTGGGCCCTGTTGTATAAAGGAAGTGACTCCTTTATTCAACCCCAATATGAAACTTGTTTGATCTAATAAGAACATGGATAAAGCATCACCATACTCGCCTAGCACCATGTTTGGCGCTAAGAGAAGAAAAGGGGTGCAAAATGATGAAGCCTCTGCCTGTATGAGCTTACGATCTAAGAAGAGAAAGATATGCAAGCTGTTCACAAGTACAAGTTCATGTAATGACCATGACAGTGCTTTAAAACCAAAACTGGGGGATCCCTGGGTGGCTCAGCGGTTTGGCACCTGCCTTTGGCCCAGGGCGTGATCCTGGAGTCCCGAGATAAAGTCCCACATCGGGGTCCCTGCACAGAGCCTGCTTCTCCCTCTGCCTGTGTCTCTGCCCCTCTGTGTGTGTGTGTGTGTGTGTGTGTGTGTGTGTGTGTGTGTGTGTGATGAATAAATAAATAAAATCTTTTAAAATAATAATTTAAAAAAAATAAAACCAAAACTGATAGTAGTTACTCAAGAGCTTAAAAAAATAGCTATTTCCAAAGCAAATCTTTATACTTCTCATTCCTTTCCCTTAAAAGGACAGGGAGGAGAGGGAGTAACACTCAAGAGGATTGTATCAATGAAACTTCAGCCATCAAAGGTATTCCTTGAATTATTTCGGGAGGCAGGAATGCAAGTATCCCCAGCTGAGAGAGAAGGGAGAGTGGGGATAGCCGGAACACAAGCCATGGGAGTAGGAAGACTTTTAAAGACAGTGGATGCTCGGGACTCCTGGGTGGCTCAGGGGTTGAGCATCTGCCTTCAGCTCAGGGCGTGATCCCAGGATCCAGGATCAAGTCCCACATCAGGCTCCCTGTGGGGAGTCTGCTTTTCCCTCTACCTGTCTCTGCCTCTCTGTCGTGGGTCTCTCATGAAAAGTAAATAAATCTTAAAAAAAAATAAAGACAGTGATGTTCAGTATTCAATGTTGAGTTGTTGGCATTGCTGAGTTGGAAAGACCCCTTCTCTGCCAATAAATCTTAAATAAAATCTGCCCCACTGACAAAGGCACTGTGTCCCATGAGTGGGACTTCTTCACCATGAAGAATGACATTCATTTTTGCATCTCCCAGTGTGTCTGACACTTGGCAAAAAATTGATGAGCATTTACTATAAGAGAGAACACATAGGCATGTTTAATGAATGGACACAAATGAAAGAATGAATAATGGTCCACTAGCACAAAGGTCTCTCTAGACCTCACATCTAGGTGCAAGTTGGAGATAAAGAGTGCACAATGAGGTGCTTCCAGAGGGTGTGGGTTGGATGAGGAGGCGAAGCTGGGCTTTTGTTCATTTATACTCGGAGCCCCAGCTATAAATAGATGCTGTGGCCCAAGAGACTCAAAGCACCTCGGTAGTAAGCCTATGTCAGAATGGCTCACATTCAGGATAAAATGGATTCGGCTGATATCAAATGCTTCTACACAATTTCTCAGCAAGACCGTGCAAGGATCTGTAACGCTGCGCACTGCGATAGCATTTGTCTTGGCAAACAGAGCGAGGCAGTCCGTTGCCACCTGTTTGCAACAATACTCACTAATGCTCATTCCTGACTCATGCTGGCTCACTGTTTCATAAGAGGGGGCAGCTCCGTTTCTCTCCCTGTGTCACCACAATAATTATTGAGAACAATAATTTGAACAATGAGAACTTACAATTCTCCGGTAACAGGCAAAAGTACCATTGTTTACAGCAAAATAATCTCCCAAGTATTGGGTAATGGAAACCATTATGTTTTGCTTCAGTGTGCAGGGCGAGTGTGAACCTTGGCTGTGAATGGAATTGGAATCACTCACTCATTCATTCGTGTATGCATTCATTCACTTAGCAACACCAATAGATTACCAGTGATGCGGCCGGCCGGGTGCCCTGTGGGGTCTAGAGCCTGGCTTTATTCCCTCTCACATCTTGACCCAGAGGTAGGGTCTGCCAAAACAATGACCACCTGATGCTGGGCTCTAGTGATAACACGTGTCACAGACACCCAAGATCATTCTGGCCATCATGTTTGAGGAATCGCACTATATATAGCGGTTCAAGTTTCACACGAGAAACCTCCTGATCTGGGTCTGAGTCCTAATCCTAGCCAAGGGATCTGGGACTTCTCCTCTCTGAACCTCTATTGCAGAAGGTAAAATAGAAATAAAGTACGTCCTTGAAGATAATTTGAGCAAGAGAAAATAGGGGGGGGGACTGTTGGATTTAGAAACTAAGGCAGTTCTTAGGAATAGCTACTCTCTGCTACTCCAGGTAAATTGTTTTAACTCACAGCATAGCACGCATTAAATGGTAAACATAAGCAGGTAAGATTAGCTTCCCTTAAAATTAGCTCCAGACCCATGAAACAATTTCAGAAACACTACGACCTTTCAAACTCTTCGTTAGGTGACTGCATTGCAAAGGAATCTAGAGAAGAAAACAACACACGCACAAAACGCCCATCTACGTTCAGCAGTGACTACACAGCTACTGATACACACGAGCCCAGACACAAACAAAATCTACTTAACAGTTTCTAGTTTGTTGCTAAGAAACCATAACCGCCTGGTATGAGTGTATGACCACTCTGTGTCTTGTGTCAACTCATTATGCCCACATAATTGGAGTGAACGTCACATTGGAGAATGGAATGTGGCAATGCATTTTCATCACCTATAGTTTGCCTACTATTGTCCCAAGGCCTAAGAAATCTTTTCCAGAACCAATAAAAGAAAAGAGAGGTCAAGGAAGAATCGGGATCATGTGGGGAAAGGACAAAATATTCTTCACATGACAATCTACAAATGCCTACCAACTGGGTGGCAGCAGGTCACCTCTCTTTCCCTTTCAAATACTGTGCTATCATGCTGGTCGAGCATGGTCACCTATGGCTTGACACCATTATGTCAGTGGACCAGAAGAGTGAGGGGCAACATTCCCCTGGCTGTGGTCATGTCACCCTAAGCCACTCCCTCTCCCGGTCATTGGAGAATGAAGCCTGATGTGTACATGATGCATTATCCTCCCCAGGAGTAAGAGGGTCAAAGGTGATTGGTGCTTCCTCTTGTGGCTCTGCCCCACCAGCCAGCCTGCCAGGTGGCCAGGCATCCATTAGCCCGTCAGTGGCTGCAGTTTCTTAGAATTCCACAACCACCCTGAGCCCCCAAACACACAAGATGGTTTCTTTCTGAGTTTCTAGAGGAAATTTCCTAAATTGCTTCTCTTAGGAAAGCCAATGGTCCTTCAGATAACTCGACATCAGTCATTCACTCCCTCCATGGTTTTAAATTCCCTTACCCTGTTTCACTGGTCCATCAATTTTTTAAAACGTTGATCCAAGCAATGGTATATGAGCAGTGACAAGAGCACAGAAGACATGTAAGTTAGCAGATGACAATCCAGTATGGGGAACAACACAATTAATAGAACACATGGGGTTGTAGGGCCCCCAGATTAGGCACCTATTCCTGAAGCGGACAGGTATGTGTGTGGCAGAGAAGGGACCCTTGAAAAGGTGACAACTAAAGACTCAAACTGTGGCTTCTCCACACAAGAACAGACTTGGCCTCACTGACCTTTGCATCGACCCCTGCCTAGCACAGAGCCTCACTCTCCGTGGACATGGACTAGCCATGGTCTCGGACTATCACCCACTCACGCATCACAGGTGACCCCTCACTATCCCAGCCACTGCTTCTACCCCTCTCTAGCCTGCTCATTTCTGGAGCCTGGGGAAAGTTCGTTTATGCTTGTTTAACTTTGATTTAACAATATTATAAAAATCAAATAAAAGCAGCTTCCAGGCTCTCACTATATCTTGGAAGAGGAGCTCTTCCACTGTGGGTTTAAGCAGAGACTGACACCCTGGGGCCCACTGTAGGCATCAACGCCCTGGGGCTCCTCAGACCAAGCCTTCCTTTCCAGCACCTGCTGGGGGTTCAGGCCAGTCCAGGGGCAGACGGCAGGGTGTTAGCTACGGGTGCTCACCATGTCCATTGTCAAAGCAATGGGGCTCCTCTCATGGCTGTGTCGGCACAATGGGTTTCACGGTGGGGAGGGGACAGAGGGTAAGAGTAGTTTTCCAGAAAGGCAATGTAAGTGGCAATTAAATAAAATTAATTAAGTCAGAAAAAAGGGAAAAACACCTACTTTATATGTGAGCTACATTTTTTAATACAGCCCTTTTTAAGATAGACCTGATGCTAGAAGCAAAACATACGATGACTGGGTTTGAAAATTGTTTGTTATCAATATCTAATTTATAGAGCTGTATCACCTGCACTCTTCAGAGCCCCATCTGCGGCAGGTCAGCTGTGCACCTCGGATTTTAATCTTCCTTAATCACTGTTTCCATCCCTTTGCCTTTCTATTAAGAACTTGAGCCGATGCCTAAGTACCACAGAGGCCAGTCCACTGTCTTGGCCCCCATATTTTTTATGGCAGGTCCCTCCCAATTGAGCCTCCTGCTCTCACCAGGGTCGTTGCCTCTGCTTGTGCTAGACACCGTGTTCATCCCTGCCTCCGTGCACTTGGCTATGCTGTTCCCCCACCATGAATGCTTTTCCCTTTGCCCCATTAATAGCAACTTACCTTGCCCTGCAAAGTTCAGTTTATGTCTGTTTTCCTCCTGGAACTATCTCAGATAGCCCTAATGCTCCTCCCCTCCTCAGTGTGCGTCCTCCCATTACGTATGCCCGAGCTCTGTTCCAGTCCCCTGCACTCCCGTGTTTTTTGTCTCTGTTCCGGCTGTGGAAGGCAACATAGTGTAACAGGAAGTTCACCGGGTTGAAATTGAGCCTCAGCTCTGCCAGAACCAGCTGTGTGACTTTGGGCGAGTTACTTAACCTCTCTGGGCCTCCCTTTTCCTCATCTATAAGAAAACGACAACAACACCTACTTTGCAGGATAGTGGTGCATATTGAGGGACCTGGCAAACGGTGACCACCGCTGACCTTACTGACCTCGGAGGCCTCCCTCTTCTGGCCTTTCTCTGAAGGGGGTGATTAAAGAGAGCTGGCTGGTGCACACTGAGGGCTCAGTCAGGCCTGAGCCCCCAACTCTTGGTTTCTGCTCTGGGTCATGAGACTGAGCCCCACTTCAGGCTCTGCACTGAGCATGGAGTCTACTTAAGACTCTCTCTCTGCCCCTCCCGCTGCTCTCTCTCTCTCTCTCTCTCTCTCTTTCTCTCTTCCAGCAAGGGCAGGAAGGCAGACTTCCTGCTGATCCAGATCCTGTCTGAACATGCACACCCCTACCCCCTCCTCTCCCCCTCCCCCCACCTCTCCCCTTCTCCCACCTTTCCCCTCCTCTCCCTCTTCTCCCTCCTCTCCCTCCTCCCCCTCCTTCCTCCTCCTCCCCCTCCTCCCCTCCTCCACCACCCACTCCCCTCCTCTCCCTCCTCCTTCCTCCTCCTCCCCCTCCTCTCCCTCCTCCCCCTCCTACTTCCTCCTCCCTCCTCTCCCTTCCCCCTCTTTTTCCTCCTTCCCCCTCCTCCCCCTCCTTCCTCCTCCGACCCCTCCTCTCCCTCCTCCCCCTCCTACTTCCTCCTCCCTCCTCTCCCTTCCCCCCTCTTTTTCCTCCTCCCCCCTCCTCTCCCTCCTCCCCTCCTCTCCCTCCTCCCCCCCTCCTCCCTCTTCCATCCCCCTCCTCACCCTCCCGCCCACTCGGGGAAATGCCACTCACCACTGTTGGCTCGTCACATAAATTGTGCATTTTGATCCAGGAGTGTTATTTACCTCCCGCTTCGGGCCTCCATCTGGGCGTTTCACATAAACGTGTCTTCAAGCAACTCCACGCTGCAGGGACTGGCTCGGATCCACTTCCTTGTAGCTTTGATCAAAAGCGGCTTGGACCGCCTCCCCATCCTCACCGCGCTTTTGCTGGCCCTTTGCTCCTGCCCCCCCCCCCCCCCAGGATTAAATCATTGACCCTGGGAAAAGCCCTCAGGACAATTCTGTGTGCTGGGAACAGCCCCCGCCCCCCCCTCCCCCGCCTGATGTTACTACTACCTCCAAAGCACAGCGCGATTCCTGTATTAAATTCTCCTGAAATTACCCAAATTGACTCTGCTTCTTGCCAGGCTCCTGACCGAGACATCTGCTTTGTAAATATCGGCAGGAACCATGTTTGATTCAGTTAAATGTCAGAGGCTGGTCAGTTTCCCCAAGGCTCTGTCCAATTTATTTTTTTAAGACTATTTTAAATATATATGGATGTTTAAGATCATTATTAGTGTGAATTTAGGAATTCATACTGATTTTAAATATTTAATCTTGAGGCTCCGGAGACGATGTCAGGAACCCCTGAGATCTGCGGTGTTCCTCAAGAATGCCTTATAACGCCCTGGATGCAGGTGGCTGAGGAGGTGCTCAACAGGCCAATCCTATGAAGGCGGTGGCCTTCACGGCAGGGGTGGGAGCAGGGCAGAGCCCGTGGCCGGGCCTTCGGGGAGAAAAAGTATCTTCTATCCCCTCCTCAGAGCCACAGAGAATGAAGAGCCACCCTTGTCAGCTGTGCTAAGCATCAAGGGAACAATGCAAAACTCCAGGGGTCTCTTTCCACATGGTTCTGGACAGTCCAGCCAGGGCGTGCTGCAGGGAGCCTCACACTTGATTTGTTTCCAAAAAGAAAAAAACGATAAAGAAACGAGACAGTTCCTGAACTTCATTGTTGTGGCAGAGGCTATAATCGTCACCCCTCCTATTTTGTAGGATAGGTTCGAGACAGTGACCGTCCAGAGCAAAGGTGCTATTTCCCAGGCCCTTTGCAGTTAGATGTGGGCAGAGTTTTGAGGTCCTGCCTGTAAGGAAAGGGACCTGATCGTAGGAGTTGATTCTCACTGAGTTCTGCTCAGTGCAGTCTCGGAGCCCCATGCTCCTTCTTTCCCTAGGATAGTACCCTCTTCTGCATGGTTCAAGTTGGCTCCCCACCTAAATGTCTACCTTCCAGGGGTTGCCAGGAGTTCTGGGAGTGTCAGGAAGGTGACTACAATGGCATAGGAGGAGCAAGTTTGTTGGAGTTAGGGATCTGTTCTGTATCTTGATTATAGTCAGGGTTACACGAACTCGTACAAGTGTTCAAACTCATAGAACTATACACCAAAAAGGAGAAAAAGTTAATTTTATGGCATAATTTAATGAATGAAATTAATACACACATAGATTTAAATATATATACATATGTATATATGTATATGTATATACTATACACACACACACACACACACACACACACACACACAGCATTTAATTGTGTGCCTGATGCACAGAAAATGCTCTAGAACAGGGCTCCCGGCATGTGGCCCACAGGTCAGCAGTCCACAATTATCTTTGGGTCCATGAGATGATAAAACCCCATGCTAGAGGATAAGTCAGCCACTTTGCTAGACTCTCAGTGGTGTGATAGGTGTGTTAGTTTACAGCATGGTGCAAGCTGCTTTTGTGGAAGCGGACAGGCACTCTGAGTAGCACCCCTCTAGAACACGGTCACATGCATGTTAGGCTGGTGGAGACAAGATGTGACATCAGGTTTCTCGAGGAAGAAACAGAGGAGCTGCAGGGAGGAATGGCCTGAGCACTCAGCTCATCCACTCGTTGGATGGATGGCATTTCCTGAGGGACGGACGGATAAATGACATACCCTAATGCGAGGCAGGTGCAAATGCCAGCTGAACAGTGGCTCAAGAAAAAAGGATCAAAGGGGGTAACATCCTGTTGAACTGGTGTCTTTCTCTGATGCTCTCAGGTGCCTCGGCACAGGTCATCCTTCCCCAGTGAGGCAATCCGTCATCTCCACCATCGCAAGGCCTTCGGGCAGATTGCAGCGGGATGTATGCTGTGTCGATGTATAATTTATATGGCCCATTTCCACAGCCAAGAACAGTCCATGAAGCACACCTGATCTCATACAGGGAAACCTGGAGCTCTCGGCCCTCTGAGATGTGCGTGCTCTCGACCTACGGCCGCACACCACTTTTCCGAAGTCTTTCGTTTTACTGGGGCACCTCAGTAGGCCAGGAACAACGGGACCTCGGAATAATAGGACAGTCACCGCAGTTTCAAGGCTGCTTTCAGAGGCAGGGGTGTGGGTGACCTCAAACACATCAGCGGCTTGTAGCAGCTGCAGAGCCGTGCCGGGCAGGCTGGAGCCCACAGCTCCACGCCGTGGTGTCCTCACAGTTGAGCAGAATAAACCAGGGATCGAGTTGCTAATCGGAAGCCTGGGGTCCAATTCCTTGATGCTACCCAGGCGGCCTCCAACACGTCCCGCCTGCCAGCTCTCCGATCTTAAGCCTCCTCACCCATGAAATATAAATGCACTAGCTCCTGCCCTGCCAGCACTTCTGGGTTGTGGCAATGAACAAGAGGAATAATATTTATAGAAGTTCTTCGTAAAACACCATATACTCTGGCTACTCAAAGGGTGGTCCATGGGCTAGCAGCACCAGCAGCGCCTGGAAGCTCGTTAGAAATGCAGACACCCCCCCCCCCAGACCTGCTGAATCAGAGTCTGATTTTTATGGAGCAAATTCCCACCCACCCCCCGCACCTCCTTCCTGATGATTTATGTGAGGAGCATTGTAATAGGCAACTATGCGAGTGGTATGGGAAGGTACGTGTGTAAGAGCCTGGATCCCCTTAACTGGGATGCAGCTCTGCCCCAGGCTGCCTTTGTGGCCTTGGGAAATGGCTGGAGGCTCTTGTCCTCACTGTTGTTGTAGGAGAATGTGGAATGAAGAGGGGAGCACACAGAGGGTGGAATGGCAGAGAGCACTTTCCAGGCATGGGGGCAATTAAGTGAGGAGTCAGGGAAGGGCTCAGACGGGAGTTGGAGAAAAAGATGAAAGATGTGGGACCCCTGGGTGGCTCAGGGCGTGATCCCCGGGTCCTGGGATCGAGTCCCGCATCGGGCTCCCCGCAGGGAGCCTGCTTCTCCCTCTGCCTGTGTCTCTGCCTCTGTGTGTGTGTCTTTGTGTGTGTGTGTGTGTGTGTGTGTGTCTCATGATGGATGAATAAATAAAATCTAAAAAGATAAAAGATGCAGAAGAGCAGGAAATAGCTCAGTGCTTCCTTCTGCCTGGCCTCTGTCACCTCCACCCCATCTCCCCCAGCCACCAAAGCCACTCGACACGGACCTTCAGATTAGCTGTTGAACAAAGGCAGCTGAAGAGTAGACAGCAGATAACCAAAGGTGACAACCAACACAGATGGAAGGAGATGTCCCGAGGCTCAGGGCTGTGAGGGCCTCCAACTCCTCCAGGAGGGCTAGGGGGGTGAGGCAGGTGCCATTCAGCCTGTTTCCAGACCACAGAGCATCCTGTGCATGGCACCTAAAGACCCAAGATTGAGGTCAGCAAGGGAATGGGAGAAGCGTGAAGCAGCCCCATCCTCCAGGTTCCAAAGGGGGCAGATGAGGAGGTCTTGCAGCCTGTCTCAGAGGCATTGCGTGCTCACTTAATGGAGATATTCTCATGACACTGGATTTCCTACGAAGCAAGCTTCCTGATATAACTTGAAGGTAAGGCTACTTGACCTGTGTTTCAAAATTTTCCAGCAATGCTGGGAAATGGAGTGCATCTCGGTCAACAAAATCCCATTCAAGTAATTACCCAGGGAGAGGCATTATAACGGCACAGATACAAGAGCTCCATTTCGTGGGTTTAAAAATACCACTTTCCAGGGCTGCGGCCAGCATTAAATGAGATAATGTGTGGCCCGCCCTTGGCACAGGTCTCTTATTAGTCTTCCCTGCAGTCTTGTAGAGGAATCGAATGCTTCCCTTTGGCCCAGAGGCCTTGTCCTTGGCCTTGTCCCTGGCAGCCGCATGCTAATGGCCCTGTTAATGGATGTTTTGGGTCCATAGTGATGGAGCTCCAGACGCAGATCTTAAAAGCCCCAAGTCATGGCTGGTGGAGGCTTTTCAGTTTTTATATTTCAGAAAGAGCTCCTCTATCTTTCTCGAGTACCACTGGCAGACTGGCCCCTTGTGCTTTCGGCAGCTAACAGCAGTCCCTTGAGGAAACCAAGGGACTTAACATCCTTAACTTCAAGTCCCCGGAGACAGTAGTTTTAAGTTCTCCTGGGTGCACATTCAAAACCTAGAGAATATACAAGTCAACACATGGGACGAACAGTTCATATTGAGCACTGACCAGGTGTGAGATTGAATTACTGGCCTGATTCTTACCCCACCCTTTCCATGGCCTCATTTGGGGTAGAGTAATCCCTTTCTCCTAGATTTGGGCCTGACCTTGTGGCTTGCTTTGACCAATGGAAGGGAATGGAAGCAACAGGAAGCCAGTTGCAAGCACACATGTTTTAAGTGGCCTCACATTACCCTAAAAAAAAAAAAAACAAAAACTTTTGGGTAGCTGCCAGAAGGGACAAACCTGGAACAGAGCTGCCCCTGCTAACACGCAGGCAATGAGGGAAAAGCAGAGATGTTTCTATCACAGCTTGAAGCAGAGTCACCCAGCCCAGCCAAGCCTAAATCAACAGAACAGACCCAGCCAGCCTACAGAGCCACAGGAAAAAAAAAAAAAAAAGTTGTTTTAAGCCCCTATAGTTAGGGACAGCTTATTCTGCAGCATTCTGGTGGTTGTAGCAAATCAATGCAGCATGTGATAGAATTGAAAAACTAGGGGCCCCTGGGTGGCTCAGTGGTTGAGCGTCTGCCTTCGGCTCAGGGTGTGATCCCGGGGTCCTGGGATCCAGTCTCGCATCGTGCTCCCCGCAGGGAGCCTGCTTCTCCCTCTGCCTGTGGCTCTGCCTCTCTCTCTGTGTGTCTCATGAATAAATAAATAAATCTTAAAAAAAAAAAAAAATTTAAAGAATTTTTCCTGGAGGGATCTCTGGGTGGTGCAGCGGTTTGGCGCCTGCCTTTGACCCAGGGCGCGATCCTGGAGACCCGGGATCGAATCCCACATCGGGCTCCCGGTGCATGGAGCCTGCTTCTCCCTCTGCCTCTGTCTCTGCCTCTCTCTCTCTCTGTGTGACTATCATAAATAAATAAAAATTAAAAAAAAATTTAAAGAATTTTTCCTGGAGGCGTGGTCTCACCATTCAAGTCCTAGGTATCAGGTAACAAGACTTTGAAAGTCTTCTTTGAGTGGTTATATAGTGAGATTATAGACACTTCAAGAGGAAACGTTTCAGTATCGTACAAATGAGGACCTATGGTCTTGGCATTCATCTTCCCACAGCATCAGTGAAGCATCAGTGGAGCATCAGTGAAGATTGGGGGATTCACAGTTCCCTTGCATCCAGCATGTGTGGTATTTTACCCCACTGCTCAGAGAAAGGCTCTTGATCAAGTCTCCCTTAAATCCACTTTGGGGACAAAGTCTGACGTGTAGAATATGTACATACATAGTCACTAAATAAATAAATGAACTCTACTTCCACACAGGCTCTACTAACCCACTTTGGGGCCATGAGGCTTCAGCCCACAGACTAGTAGGGGTTCTACCTAACAATCCAGGATGGCAAGGAACTGACCAAGGGGACCATAAAATAAGCTAGTCCCCTCCATGTAGAAGAGATGAAAGTGGGCCATTCCTGGAGGACACAAGCCGGGCTCCGTGGGGCATCAAAGGGAAAGACCACTGGGGATTGGGGTGGAGGAAAGCCCTCCTGCCCCAAGTCTGGAGCCCAGGTCTGGTTTGCGATTGGACCTACCCAAGACTGTGTTGGACATGGTGTGGTTGTTGCTATGGACTCTGGTGCTGTCCTAATGTAAGGCTGTCTCTCCACCTCCCCCCCATAACCCCTCAGTTCCCTCCCCCTTGGCCAAGGAGGGAGACTGGGCAGGGTGAAGGGTCTCTCCTCCCAAGTAAGAGGACATCAGACCTGGCCCATCCTTCAGCTCTGTCTCATGGGAGAAAAAAAATGAAAGCCCCTAAAAGAGAGCAAATCAAGTGTGTGAAAGCCTAGAGATACCAAGTGGACAAAACCGAAATCCAGCCCATTTTAGGGTGAGCCCTCATTCTTCCTACAAATACATCCCAATTGCTCCCAAGGACCCAGATCTGCACCTTCCAGGGTTGTTACCCACCAGGCCTATGGTAATTTTTGCGATTCCAGAATGTTGAATGGATCTCCCTGGGCTCCCAAAATAAACACCAAATTCTGATTATTAACTTAAAAAATGTAGTAGGATCATAACATGTACTGAAAACAATAGGATTGTTGCCTATCCAACTGAGAACAAGAGCCAAAGTCCTTCCAAAGTCCTTGTAGGCCCCGTATCACCACCCGACAATACCCACACGGCCTACCCTCTCAAGTTCCCTCCACCCCTCTGGCCTCATCTTCAGCCCTCACTCACTCCATTAGTCAAAGTCACTTCCTTGATGTTCTTCAAACACGCCCTGTCCCAGGTCCTTTGACTACTGTTCTCTCTACCCCATGTTCTTCCTTAAGTTGCTACATGGCTCCCTCTGCTTCTTTGGTTCCTTTAGGTCTTTGCTCAAGTCCCACCTAAGCAGAGAAGCCTTTATTGACTGCTTTGCCTACATCCACTGTTCCTCTTACTCTACTTCACTTTTCTTCATAGCCTTCACACCATCTGATGTGTGATGCACTTGTGGGTTTGCTTTTTTTGTGTTCATCTCCCCTACGTGACAGTAAAAAAAAAAATCATTTTGTTCACTGCTCTTTCCCCAGTTTCTATAGCAGTATTATTTGATATGGTCAATAATTACTTGCAGAATGAATAAATGAACGCGTGATTGAATGAACAGACTAGAGATAAGCACCAAGGTCAGATGTAGCATCAGGTAGCTTAAGACATAAGGAAGAATGCCCGATAAGTTCTAGGGGCATCTCAGAGCCCAAAAGCTGGATGCAGCCAGACCTCAGAAGCTTCCAGAAAGGAGAACACAGGGAGGGCTCTCACATGCGTGTAGGCACCTGGCTCCTTTTTGCACGTTTGCTCCATTTCCCCAGCTCTCTCTCTTACTCAACCCACATGGAGATATCAAAGTAGAACTAAACAAACAGCTGCCCCACATTCCCCATGTTATCAGAGACTCAGCTATCCGGTTAGTATCTCTGTATTGCTCTCCTTCCATGTTTCCAGGAAAACAACCCTGCTTGGTCCAGATGTGCCAAGTGCCCACCCAGGTCCTATTGCTGTGGTCCAGGAAGGGAGGCCATGTTCACAAACATAGATTCCAGGAGCCCACCCCATGAATGAGGAAGAAATAGCATTTAATGGCATGGCTGAGAGTTGAGGAAACGTCCTAAAAAGATGGTATTGGAAAACCTCTGTCACTGTGAGACTCCTGCTCGCCCAGTACAAACTTTTGCTCCAGTAAAAGGAGCTACCCCGGCAGCCCTCTCAGCTTGAGATTCCTGACAAGCCTGCTCCAGCCTCAAAACAAATCTCCATCCCAGTGGAGCCAGCCTTGTAGGTGTGCTACCCTGTGTCCCTGCAACTGGGCTTCAGTTTGAGGCGCTGCCACAAGAGGGCCCTCCAAACCAACTCCTCAGAAGTGACAGCTGTCCCCAAGTCCCCTGTCAGAAGGGACCTCTGAGGCCATACTGGGATGGCTGCAGGTATTGGTGAGAGCAGAGGACCCAGGATCTCAGAAATCCTGGCACAGCGCCCACCGCTGTCACATCTCTTGAAGGATGACACCTCCCAGGTGAATTCATTCACTTTATTAGGAGTTGGATGATTTACTCACACCCCAATATAATTTCCAGAACTGCAGAGGCAAGAGGCCTCAGGTAGAGGCCATAGGAGAGGCCTAAGGACTACGTTGCAGGCTGGCTCTGCATCAAAAGCATGAACAGGGTTAGTGGTAGGAAACCGGACGGCTTTGATTTTCCCCCCACTTTGTAAATCTAGAACATCTAAATGTTCTAATGACCCTGTATTGCTTGTATAATTCACTTATTAATGTACATTTTGGGGTTTTTTTTTCAGCCGGAGGGCTATTCTGAATAAAGCTGTTTGGGACATTGTGTGCAAGTCTGTAAGTGGGGACAGATGTCTTCATTTCTCCTGAATAAACACTTGGCATGGAGTTGATGGATTGCCCTGAATCTATAGGTCAGTGTGTGAAGTATTGCACTTAAAATTCAGTCTTCTAACCCATGAGTATGGTGACTCTCTCCATTTGGGGGAGGGGAAGTCCCATTTAATTTCTCTCCGCAATTATTTTCTGGTTTCGACGTACACGTCTTGCGCATCCTTTGATAATACATTCCTAAGTGTTTCCCAGTTTCAATGCTATCATGTCATTTGAAACCCCTCTGGTGTTACAAAGTGTCATTTTGACTTTTGTTACTAGCATTTATTAATACAACTGATTTGGGCAATATTGTTGAGTTCACTTGTTAGTTTTAGCAGGATTTTTTTTTTGTGGACTTCTTAAGAACTTTCTACATACACATAAAGTTGTACATGAAGAAAGTTTTACGCTTCCTTTCCAATCTTCCCCATGCACCCTGACTTTCTTCCTTGTGCTAGGTAGGACCTCCAGTTCAATACTGGAGGGAAGTGGAGAAAGTGCACATCCTTGCCTCCTCCCAATCAAAAGGGGAATGCACTCAATATGCAGTCATAGAGAATCACATTTGTTGTTGATTTTCTTCATAGAAAACTTTTGTAAGATTGTAGAAGCTTCCTTTTATTTCTAAATTGCTTAGGATTTTTAACTGAAGTCTTTCTATTCATTTGTAGGAATAATTTATGTATTCTGGTTATCAACTGTTAATTACATGTATGGCAAATATTTTCTCCCACCTTGTGGCTTGGATTTTCTTTCTTCTCTTGGTGCCTTTTGTTGGATAGAGCTTCTAAATTTTAATGTCTTCAAATTAATAGGTGCCTGGGTGGCTCAGTTAGTTAAGCAGCCGACTCTTGATTTCAGCTCAGGTCATGATCTCAGGGTCATGAGATGGAGTCCCTGCCCCAGGCTCCAGGCTGAGCAGGGAGTCTGCTTGGGATTCTCTTTCTCCCTCTCCCTCTGCCCCTCCCCACTCACATGTGCGTGTGTGTGCAGTCTCTCTCTCTCTCTCAAAAAAAAATTAAAATTAATCATCTTTTCCCTTAATGATTAAATACTTGTTTGTGTTTGGTTTAAGCTTATAGTCTTTATCTGCAATTTGGAGTAAATTAGTAAAGGCTCAGGGGAAACGGAGAAGGTAACTGGTACACATGTGAGCTTTAGGTTATCTTTGGAAGCAGCTTCTAGAGACAATAAAGTCTAGTTGTGACTTGGATTTTTAGGTTAATACTCAACTTACTGAAAAACGAATTAAAAGCTAATATTCCTTAAGTAGGTCTAATTAAAAACTTAATATTCTACATATAAATCTTTTTTTTTTAATTTTTTATTTATTTATGATAGTCACACACAGAGAGAGAGAGAGAGGCAGAGACACAGGCAGAGGGAGAAGCAGGCTCCATGCACCGGGAGCCCGATGTGGGATTCGATCCCGGGTCTCCAGGATCACGCCCTGGGCCAAAGGCCGGCGCCAAACCACTGCGCCACCCTGGGATCCCTCTACATATAAATCTAAGAGGACTTTACAACTTAACCAAATGCTGCATATATATTAATGTAATCAATTTTTAAAGTTTGTGTGTGTGTATGAAGATAAACTGAGACATATTAAAAATTGTAAGCATTAATCTGAACAAGAATTGATTCAAATTGGACAGTACCCACCCAGTCCAGCAGATAGAAAGGAGCTCTGGTGAACTGCATAAAATGAAAGACTTTTCTAGACAGAGGGGAGCAGGAGCAAGGAAGATATACTATGCAAAAAAACAGGATGATTAACACAAAGTTACTTTGCTTTAGGGCATGTCAGGAACCTATCAGGCGGATCACTTAACTAGGGTTAACAGCCATTCCCTGTTAAGATTCTGTTTCTGGAGGAGCCAAAACTGTTATTAAGTTAAATCACAGTTTGGTGTCATGGGGCTTAGCATAAGTGACTCCATTTGGAGCCTGTTGTCTTGTGGTTTTAGCATGTACAGTCAATTGCCTTTTTAAAGAAATTTTCTTTCTTTAAAATCCGCCTGCAAACATTGGTGAATCATAGAAATCTAATCAAATAAGCTTATACGATTTTTTAAAAGATTTATTTATTTATTCATGAGAGAAACAGAGAGAGGCAGAGACATAGGCAGAGGGAGAAGCAGGCTCCTCACAGGGATCCTGATGTGGGACTCGATCCCTAAACTGGGATCATGCCCTGAGCCAAAGGCACTCAACCATTGAGCCACCCAGGCATCCCAGCTTATACAATTTTTAATTTCAAGTATTCGTAAGCAAAATTTTCAAAATTGGTTGAAAAATGGGATCTTTTTCAACTTTATAATCCCAGTATTAAATTCTTACTGAAGTATGTACCATTAAAATTTAAATCATAATTCTGATCTGTCACATATACCAAGTTCTTATGCACAAGTTACATACTCAGTATGCACAGAGTATTCTTAAAATTAGTACCAAAAGTAATATTGTCATTTGTTTGCTTTATTTTTTCTTTAAATAATTATAAACATCCCTAGATCCCTTTTTAGTTACCAGCTAAGAAGATAGTTTTTAATAGGATGGTACTGCCCTCTAGAGGACATTTGGGAAATTTGGGGGTTTTGTTGTTTTTTTAAGTAGTCCCACTGATGGAAGTATGTTACCGATAGTACATAGGGGCCAGGAATGCCCGACATCCTGAAATATGCAGGACTGTCTCACACAACTGAAAGTCATCATGTAGAAATGTCAAAAGTCCTTTCACACAAGCAGAAAACTCATAATTATCCGAGCCTAGAATGTCACCAAATTTTACATGTATTTTTTGTATAGTTATAACTGTTTGAATTTTCAGTAATTGCAATTATCTTGCAAACCAGAGCGAGATTGTACTTTGATTTGTTCTGAACATTACCAAGAGTTATTCATAACTGGTGACAATTGTGATTTATATTAAATATATATTTTGGTCTTAGAACAAGTTTCCTGACTCACATTTCCCCAAACTCCTGGGATTTCCTGAGCAATAAGAGCAATGAGGAGTATCTTTTGTCATAATATTTGGTCTCTTGTGCTCAATCCCTGGAGTCACTTCAGAGTTGTGGAGGTGAAATATGTGTCTTGTTATTCACAACAAACCCCTTTCAAACACTACTAAGCTTTTGTTAATGTGGTGACATTTGGAAATCCTCCGAAGGTGGGGGCGCTGGTGTCAGAGGAAGCAACAATGGAACATGGGATTGGAACTCTAGCTCCACCCCTTCATTTCCAGGGAATGGTGATGAGCTGCAAGGTGAATCAGTCACCTATGGTCAATGATCTCACCAATCATGCCTAAGTAATGAAGCCTTTATAAAAACCCAAAAGGAAAGGGTACAGAGAGCTTCCAGGTTGGTGAGCCAAAATGCTTCCACCTGCTGGTATGCCAGCACCAAACTCCAGGAGGACAGAAGCTCCTTGGGTGGGGTTCTTGCCCTATGTATCTCTTGACCTGACAGTTGATTCATATCTTTGAATATCTTTTGTAATAAATTGGCAATCTGGTTTCCCGAGTCCTCTAGGCTACTCTAGAAAATTAATCCAATTTAATTGGGAACCTCTGATTCCACTTGGTCAATAACACAAAGTAACAACCCGGACTTAGGAGTGGCATCTGAAGTGGGGGGCTTTCTGAGCCCTCAGCTCATGGGATTTGACACTATCTCTAGGGAGATAGTGTCAGAATGGAGTTGAATTGTAGGACACCCAACTAGTACAGAGAATTACTTGGTGGTGTGGGGTGAAATTCCCCACACGTTATAACTGGTGCCAGAATGATACCATTTGGAAAATCATGTTGTTGGTAGCAATGTTACTCACGGTACTGGAATCAGTCTGTATTGGCAGTTGTCATATCTCTGATGATTAGATATAGATCAATGGATAAAGACATGTGGAGATATTTCTCAAGCATTTGTTTCAAATTATAAAAATATAAAAAAGTGTTCTATAATTTTCAGCTGAATATTAAGTCCATTCAAAACTTAGATAGATGCAAGCACCTTATTCATTATATTTTCTGGTATAATAGTGCTTAAGCACATAAATATTGATATATACACTAGTTTAATATAAGTAACTTCCTTTTATTTCTCTTTCATATTGAAGTTTGGGAAATATATTGGATGTAACTGGATGATATTATCTATGAATTTCATTTCAGGATAGTAGCAAACGTTTCAAAGTATTTTAGTGCCGCCTTCAGCCCAAGGTGTGATCCAGGAGACCAGGGATCGAGTGCCACGTCGGGCTCCCTGCATGGAGCCTGCTTCTCCCTCTGCCTGTGCCTCTGCCTTTCTCTCTCTCTGTGTCTCTCATGAATAAATAAATAAAGTATTTAAAAACAATTTTAAAATATATGTAGTCTAGGATCAACAGCTCTAATACTGCTATTGTATAGTGGAACTGAACATTTAAGTAAGTGGATGATAGAAGAAAGGAGCAATGTTTCTCCCCACTGGAGTGGGAGTTAAAAGATAAGAAAAGAGAGGAAGCAAAAATGATCCACAGATAATGCATTGGAGGTGGAGTTTGAGGTATCAGTATGAACTCCTGTTTAGCTCAACATTGATCCAGGTGGTTACAAACAGAAATATGTATAGATATGTGTACACGCATGGATTAGTATATACACCTATATTTCTTTGCTCTGTAAATAAGAGGGCCTAGAAGCAATGATACCCCAGTAGCAATGATCACACCTAGCTTGCAGATGTTGCTAATACCATGCTCCAATCAAAAGGGGAAAAAAAAAAAAACAGGACTCCAATACTAGGATTGGAACAAGCAATATACAAAATGAGCCTGGAGCATCTTGTAATGCCAGAAAATGATGAAGCACCACACACACACACACACACACACACACACACACACACGTATGCACTCCACAATGATGGAGATATGTCAAAGAGACACAGGAGCCAATGGAAAGACTGCCAGTGGCCAAAGCTGGAAAAACTTGAGCAAAAAAACAAAGTAGTGTTGGGTTATGCAAAAAAGTATAAAACAAATATCAGTGAGTCCATACTGATATAAACAAATGACCAAATTAATAATAAGGGAAGAAGAGACAAATCTGTGCAGATGAATTACAAATAATTTATGAGGATACTCATCCCTCCAAGAGGTGGAGTGGTAACTCCCCAATCTTTATTTTTTATTTTTTACTGGAGTTCAATTTGCCAACATATAACACCCAGTGCTCATCACATCAAGTGCCCCCCTCAGTGCCCATCACCAGTCACCCCCACACCCCGCCCTCCTCCCCTTCCACCATCCCTAGTTCATTTCCCAGAGTTAGGAGTCTCTCACGTTCTGTCTCCCTTTCTGATATTTCCCACTCATTTTTTCTCCTTTCCCCTTTATTCCCTTTCACTATTTTTTATATTCCCCAAATGAATGAGACCATATAATGTTTGTCCTTCTCCGATTGACTTACTTCACTCAGCATAATACCCTCCAGTTCCATCCACGTCGAAGCAAATGGTGGGTATTTGTCGTTTCCGATGGCTGAGGAATCTTCCATTGTATACATAGACCACAGCTTCTTTATCCATTCATCTTTCGATGGACACCGAGGCTCCTTCCACAGTTTGGCTATTGTGGACATTGCTGCTAGAAACATCGGGGTGCAGGTGTCCCGGTATTTCATTGCATCTGTATCTTTGGGGTAAGTCTCCAGCAGTGCAATTGCTGGGTCATAGGGCAGGTCTATTTTTAACTCTTTGAGGAACCTCCACACAGTTTTCCAGAGTGGCTGCACCATTCACATTCCCACCAACAGTGCAAGAGGGTTCCCCTTTCTCCGCATCCTCTCCAACATTTGTGGTTTCCTGCCTTGCAAATTTTCCCCATTCTCACCAGTGTGAGGTGGTATCTCATTGTGGTTTTGATTTGTATTTCCCTGATGGCAAGGGAAGCAGAACATTTTCTCATGTGCCTGTTGGCCATGTCCATGTCTTCCTCTGTGAGATTTCTGTTCATGTCTTTTGCCCATTTCATAATTGGATTGTTTGTTTCTTTGCTGTTGAGTTTAATAAGTTCTTTATAGATCTTGGATACTAGCCCTTTATCTGATACGTCATTTGCAAATACCTTCTCCCATTCTGTAGGTTGTCTTTTAGTTTTTTTGACTGTTTCTTTTGCTGTGCAAAAGCTTCTTATCTTGATGAAGTCCCAATAGTTTCATTTTTGCTTTTGTTTCTCTTGCCTTCATGGATGTATCTTGCAAGAAGTTACTGTGGCCAAGTTCAAAAAGGGTGTTGCCTGTGTTCTCCTCTAGGATTTTGACGGAATCTTGTCTCACATTTAGATCTTTCATCCATTTTGAGTTTATCTTTGTGTATAGTGTAAGAGAATGGTCTAGTTTCATTCTTCTGCACGTGGCTGTCCAATTTTCCCAGCACCATTTATTGAATAGACTGTCTTTTCTCCAGTGGATAGTCTTTCCTCCTTTGTTGAATATTAGTTGACCATAAAGTTCAGGGTCCATTTCTGGATTCTCTATTCTGTTCCATTGATCTATGTGCCTGTTTTTGTGCCAGTACCACACTGTCTTGATGACCACAGCTTTGTAGTACAACCTGAAATCTGGCATTGTGATGCCCCCAGCTCTGGTTTTCTTTTTTAATATTCCCCTGGCTATTCGGGGTCTTTTCTGATTCCACACAAATCTAAAGATATTTTTTTCTAACTCTCTGAAGAAAGTCCATGGTATTTTGATAGGGATTGCATTAAATGTGTAAACTGCTGTGAGTAGCATTGACATTTTCACAATATTAATTCTGCCAATCCATGAGCATGGACTATTTTTCCATCTCTTTGTGTCTTCCTCAATTTCTTTCAGAAGTGTTCTGTAGTTTTTAGGGTATAGATCCTTTACCTCTTTGGTTAGGTTTATTCCTAGGTATCTTATGCTTTTGGGTGCAATTGTAAATGGGATTGACTCCTTAATTTCTCTTTCTTCAGTCTCATTGTTAGTGTATAGAAATGCCACTGACTTCTGGGCATTGATTTTGTATCCTGCCACGCTGCCAAATTGCTGTATGAGTTCTAGCAGTCTTGGGGTTAACTTCCTAATCTTTAAGTGTGGGCTGCACACTTTCTTCCCAAGAGGACAGTATGGAAAGGAATGGATACAAGTGACTTCACAGTGGAGAAACCTGACACACACTCCTTCAGCCAGGTGCTCAAGGTCAGCCAGGTCCTCAAGGTTAACCTCAACCATGTAAGTCAGGTTGATAGCTTGTAAAATAGGGACTTTAATTCACAATTATGTGCCAACATTGGCTCATTGATTCTAACAAAGGTACCCTACCATATGAGACATCAATGATGGGGAAATGGGTTTGGGGTACGTTTGAACTCTCTGCACTATCTTTAAAATTTTTCTGTAAATCTAAAACTTCCTTTAAAAATAAAGTTCACTTAAAAATATCTAGTCCTTATATAAAAACAACTATAAAATTTTATTAAGGAATACTTTTTTTAAAAAACACTTGAATAAGTGGAAAGATTTATCATGTTCCTGGATGTAAAAAATAGTTTCTGTAAAGCTTTTCTCCTGAATATTTATTTTAAAACTTAGCTCAATTTCAATAAAAATAGGAAAGAATTTTTTTTGAAATTGAAAAAAAATATTTTTAAAGTTCATCTGAAGAACTAATAGGAAGAGTCAGAATATTTTTAAAACCTCAACCAAAACGAGCAGATGTTAAATCAAACATACATTTTTTTTAAAGTCAATCAAGAGAGAATTTACTCAATCAATCATGATGTAACCATACAATAGAAACTACATAGCTGCTATCACACTGATAAAGGAAAAACAGCAAAGTACAGAATAATGTGCAAAGGTGATACATAAGAAACTGGAAACACTGATTGCTTTCAAGGATGGAACTGGGTAGTTCAAGGACAAATGGTAAGGCAAGGGAGACTTTTCACTGTATCCTTTTGTGTAGCATGTGCTTATCCAAAAAATAGAAATATTAAGGCCCAATTTAGATATTATCTCTAAAATATCTCTATCTCAAAAATATGGGAGTCAAACATACATTTATAAACATTGAAACAGTGTGATTGTGTTGCCAAAAGGAAATGATAGTTCATTAGAAAAGAGAAATTCCAAATCACCTATACTGGTGTATATGCCAGTATGCGCATTTTGAATATAAAGACAGAATTTCAAATCAAAGAGGAAAGGAAAGATGATTAATTAATGACACGGGAAGAACCAGGACATATATAGGTATGCAAATCACCGTATATGTAGCAACCTGAATTCTAGATGGAATAAAAAGTTAATTTTGAAAAGTGAAGCCCCGGAAGAACCCAAAGAAAATGCAAGTGATGATGTCTGATAGCTAACGGGAACAACCTTTTGAGGCAACAAAGACAAAAATAAAGAAGTAAAATATTGACAAATTTATATAGGTATTAAAGTTTTCTGTGTTAAGAAAAGCAAAAAGGTGCTGAACTCGAAACAAAGTTCTGCAACATTTGTGAGAGTGAATTAAGAGATATATATCATGAAACATATATATATATATATATATATATTTCCTATACATTGTAAGGGAAAAAATAACATCTCCATGTAAAAAAAAAAAAAAAAAAACCCAGGAATGTGCGAAGATAATTCATAACATAAGGATTGCATAAGCCTAGTAAACCCGAAAATAATTAGCTTCTGTTAACTTTAAAAATAAAACTGGGGGGTACCTAGGTGGCTCAGTCGGTTAAGCATCTGCCTTCAGCTCAGGTCAGGATTCCAGGGTCCTGGGACCCAGTCCCGCATGGGGCGGGAGGATCCCTGCCCAAGGGGAGCCTGCTTCTCCCTTACCACTCATATAAAGTCAATTCACACATCTTTTGAGTTACATGTTTTATACACTGTATTCTTACAATAAAATAAGCTAGAGAAAAGAATGTGATGTTTAAAAAAAATCATAAGAGAAAATATATTCACAGTACTGTACTATAAAAAAAAAATCAGTACAAAAGTGGACCCCCAGAGTTCAAACCCTTGCTGTGCAGCAGTCATCTGTATTGGGTGTTTTCTTTACATTTGGAGGTTTTTTTTTTGCTGGAAACAATTCTTCCGTTGTTCAGATGCTTTACGGAGCTTCTCTCTTGGGTGGGGGCACCAGGCAGGGGGGGGGAGCCGCTGAAGTGGGTGGAGCTGGGGGCGGGTGGGGAGGGCCGCCCCGGGTTTTGCTGGGGCTGACGTCCGCGAAAGGGCCCGCCCTGGGGGGGATGGGGGTGTCCCCATTGGTTGGCCCAGGAAATAACACCCGGTGCAGCGGAGGCGTTTGCAGAGCTGCTCCGGGAGAAGGCGGGGGTCTCCGCGATGATGAGTGAGCCTCCCCCCCGGGGCGCCGGGACCCGAGCCCCCGCGGCGCTGCACCCCGCCCCCTCCCCCTCCCCCTCCTACCCAGCTAACGCGGTCTCCCTCTCCCCCTTTTCGTCTCCCTAGAACAGGCGGCCTTTGCTGTAGTGGGCGGAGGTGAGTGGCCTGGAGCCCGCGGCCGTGGCAGGGGCTGGGGCCGGAGGGGGGGCCCGGGCTGCAGCCCCGCGCCCCAGAGGGCACCGGACTCGGCGCGGCGCCCCCTCCCGGCCGCGTGTCCAACCGGCAGGTGGAGATCCCATCGGTGGGGGCGGGGAGGAGGGGGAGGGGGAGGGGTGATCTCTGCGAAACCCCGCTCTGGGGTACTTCAGCTCCCGCACCTGCGCACACGGGGCCCAGCGCGGCCAGCCCCCCCCCCCCCCCCCCGGGGTCGCACAGCCGCGTTAGAGACCCGGCCCGCCTCGGCCCGTGTGACCCCTTCGCCCACCCCTACCCCCACCCCCACCCCCACCCCCACCCCCACCCCCGCGCCGCGCAGACAGGCCCCGAGCCGCCCAGGGGTCCCGGGGGGTCCCGGGGGTCCCCGGCCCGGCCGCGCCCTGACCAGCCCCGCGTGCCCGCAGTCGCGGCGGTGGCGGCGGTGCCGGTGACCCTGGGCGCCGCGGGCTTCACCGGGGCGGGAATCGCCGCCTCCTCGCTGGCGGCCAAGATGATGTCCGCGGCCGCTGTCGCCAACGGGGGCGGAGTCGCCGCCGGCAGCCTGGTGGCTACGCTGCAGTCCGTGGGTTTGTAGGGGGCTGGGGGCAGGGGGGAGGGGGAGGGAATGGGGACGGGGAGGAGGGGAGGGGGCCATGGGAGCGATGGGAGCAGAGCCGGGAGTTGACTCAGGCCAGAGGCGAGCAGAGGCGCGGTCTGTCCCCTCCCCCGCCCCCCAGGCCTGCGACATCCTCCTCCTTCTTGGCCCTTTGCCTCCCTCACTGTCCTCTCTCTGGCTCCTTCTGAGTGAGGTTCCACAGCAGTGGAGGGATAAGGGAGCTCCAGGGGGGAGAAGGAGCCCAGGGCTCTGGGTGCAGCCCTACCAGGATCTGACACCTGGGTGCACCGGCAGGGGCCCTTCCCCTCTGGGCCTCAGTGGCTTCCTGTGTGATGTGAGGGGACCTGTCGTTCTCAGGCTCTGTGGCTGACTGTCCTCTGCCTCTCACTTCCTCACTTGGCAGCCACCTCCAGGGACCTCTGCCCAAGGCCAAGCCCTGGGGGTTTTCAGAACCTTAGAGCAGGGATCCAGGGGTCTGGGCCTCACACCTCCAGCGGGGGTGGGGGGCCACTGGCCGCTGCATGTTTCCCTGCTCACCCTCGGTCTCTTCTTCAGGGGCAGCTGGGCTCGGCACCTCAACCAAAATCCTCCTGGCCTCTCTTGGGTCAGGTTTAGGAGCCTACTTTGGAAAACCAAAAAAGGAATCTTCATCTTCCCAAGCAGAACCCGGGGCTGAAGGGGAAGAGCAAGAAGAAACTGAATCCCAAGCTGAACCTCCAAACCCCCCAGTCGGGTCAGAGAAGCATGAGAAATAAAGATCATGCACAGGGACACCTGGGTGGCTCAGTGGTTGAGCATTTGCCTTCGGCTTAGGTCGTTGTGATCCTGGGGTCCTAGGATTGAGTCCCGCATGGGAGGGAGCCTGCTTCTCCCTCTGCCTTGTGTCTCTGCCTCTTTTCTGTATCTCTCATGAATAAATAAATAATATTAAAAAAAAAAAAAAAAAAGGTCATGTGCAGAACGTCTCCCTGTCTTTGCCTCTTGCAGCCCTGCTGGGGGAGGGGAGTAGGGGGATGGAATCCCCATCCTCCCAACCTGCATCATGGAGGGGGCCAGGACGGGGCTGACTTAGCACAGAATCAAGTTGGCAGGAGGCTTTGGTTAGTCCTAGTCTTACAAGGGATGGGCTGTATATACCCAGGGCCATTCTTAGACCTTCTGTGGGCCTCAGTTCCACGATGGGGTTGACGTTGACAAACGTTCCAGTTAGGCAGCCAGAGTGAAGGGTAGCCAGGATACCTAATGAGCCGCTGACCCCAAAGCACTTCGCCCTTCCTCATGCATGGACCCTACATCCTGAGATGAGCCAGACACAGGCCTTTCCCCACCCGACCTCAAAGACCAGTGGGGAGGCTGACAAGCAGGCCACCAGGCCAACGTGGTATGCTGAATGTCACAGTGGAGCTTCCGGGCAAGAGACTGAATCGGGAATGGTCACCTCACTGTGTTGGGAAAAATCCTCCAGTTCCAATTGTGATAAGTGTTCTTGGTGTCCCCTGTCTCCACTCATGTCCAGGTGACAGCTTACCTCTTGCCAGAGAGGTCTCATTCTCTGCAGTTGTTTTTTGTTTACTTGTTTGTTGTTTTGGTTTGGCTTCGTTTTTGAGGATGAGATATAACATAAATAGAAATTCTAAAATTTCTGCTTACACCCCAGTAGTCTTTTTTAAAATATTTATTTATTCATGAGAAACACAGAGAGAGAGAGAGAGGCAGAGACACAGGCAGAGGGAGAAGCAGGCTCCATACAGGGAGCCTGACGTGGGACTCAATCCTGGGTCTCCAGGATCAGGCCCTGGACTGAAGGCAGCACTAAACCGCCGAGCCACCTGGGCTGCCCTCACCCCAGTAGTCTTGAGGTGTCCAGGGGCACCCTCCGCATTTTATAGACCACTTGTGTGCCTATCAACAGGAAGGGCTGCTAGCATTATCACTCCCAACCTGCAACGAGAAAAATCCAGACAACATACAAAAAATAATTTTTAAAATGAATATAAAATATACAGAAAAATTACCTTTTCTTGAACCCCTAAAAGCTGAAACAGCAGGCCTGCTGGGTGCTCCACTGAGAAAGACACGGCAGGCAGAAACCCTGAAGAAAACTTCCCGCGCGGAGAAGAAATAGGGAAGGAGCTATAGCCCCACGCTCCTGCTCCCCCCGGGAGCAAAAGCCTCACATTGCTGGGGGTAGGGTGGTCCCTATAGATGGGGGAGGGTGGGAGGAAGAACACCTTTCCCCCTAAGGTTGGAATGCCAAACCTTCCAGGGCTCAGAGAGAAACTCCTACCCTTGGGGAAGGGACAGGGCTATTGAGATCAAGCCTCAGTTGGCCACAGAGCCAACCCATAAATGGGCCCTTTCTTGGCTGTGTCTTTCCCCACCTCATCTTTCATTCCTGGCTGGTGCCCCCTGGGGTCACATCCCAAACAAAGCACTTGGACTCCAGTCCTCCTGCTGGAGCCTCAGCCCAAGACAACTTCCCACCCTCTCCTCAGGCCAGCTCAGCGGCCCACAGGGCTGAGTCCAGGACGGCTGCAGTGCCATATTAGATTGCTTCTGAAACTTGGCTGTGTTCAGGCCTTATCCTTCTCCCCACCTCAGAATGAGGCTCAGACAAGAGGCTTTATGGTCTGTCTCGCCACAGCCAGGTCCAGATCTGTGGGCATTCCAGCAGAGAAAACAGCTCAGCTCTGAGGCTGGGTAAGGACTCAAGGGGTAAATCACTCAAACCAGTGGACTGCCCCCTAAGTCTTTGCAATTGTCAGGAAAAAGCCTGGCACAATTTCTGTTTGAAAAAAAAAAAATGTCGAAAAATAGAAAGAAAGAAAGAAAGAAAGAAAGAAAGAAAGAAAGAAAGAAAGAAAGAAAGAAAGAAAGAAAGAAAGAAAGAAAGAAAAAAAAATGTCTGCTCAATTTCCTTCTCTAGAAAATCCCTATTACCAAAGGCACTCCAGAGAGTCTGGCTGGGGCCAGCCGGAAGGTGGCTGAAACTGTTCAACTCTCCTACCTCCCCACCCCCTACCCTGAACCTCTTCATCAATTGATTGATCCATTTCAAAAATAATTTTATCTCCCTGAATACAGACAGGCTGTTCAAGGAGGCAGCTGGTAGGGCGTTGGTGGGCAAGGAGCCAGAGTAAGACTCCAAATCTGGAAATAACCCATAAAGCCAGCCATTCTCAGCCTGTGGGAAGATGCCCATCTTAATAGCAGCAGGAGTTGGGATCTTTGAATCATTTCTTAATGGGTTCTTTTTTTTTTTTTTTTTTTGACATTTTATTTATTTATTTGAGAGAGTGAGCAAGCATGACCCAGGGGAGGGGCCAAAGGAGAGGGAGAAGCAGACTCCCTGCTGAGCAAGGAGCGGGACTTGGAGTTGGATCCCAGGATCCTAGGATCATGACCTGAGCCCAAGCCAGACACTTAGCTGACTGAGCCACCCAGGTGCCTCTTAACCGGTTCTCTTAACAGGATCTATAAAAGAGAGGCAGCAGCATCACCCTTCTTAGAATGTTGGCCACAGTAGATGTGTTTTTAATGTTACTCATTTTGATCCTCCTGTTCTAGCACTTTTAGAATTGCTCTGTGGGTCTTCAGGGAGCTGTAGAGGTTTCTCAGAAGTGGCCTTGGGGACTCAGGATGGTGGCAGGGCTCCCTGTCTTCTCTCACCCAGACTGGGTGCTAATGGAAGTCATAGAGTGGAGCATCTCTCCTAGGCCGGCTACACTCCCCTTACCGCAGGGCCTCTTCCTGCACCCACTGTCTTCTGTATTTTCAGACCAGCCACTGTGGTCCCCCTTGGGTCCCTCTGCTCTCAGTGGGGAAATCAGTGATGAAACTTCGTTTCTGTTGGAAGGTTGGGGGTGAAAGGAGATAAAGGGCCAGCGACATGGTTTCCCTTTTGTGTCTGAGCCTTCATAGATGTCTGATGTCGGGCTCTGCTGCAGTAGTGGCTCTATGTCAAACCTGTGACTGTACTATGATCTGCTTGAGTGTCTCTCTCTCTCTCTCTCTCTCTCTTTCTCTCTTTTTTTTTCTTTCTTAACATTTTTTTTAGAGGTAGGCAAGAGGCAAAGAGTAAATCTTAAGCCTTCATCTTACAACCCTGAGATCATGATCTGAGCCAAAATCAAGAGTCAACTGCCTAACCACCAGAGCCCCCCAGATGCCCCCGGCTGGGCTGAGCCTTTCAATGAGCACCCCTCTCCCCATGTGTCAGAATGTGAACATTTCTTTTCTCGGGTGGGTAAAATTCCCAAGAAGAATCCTTCTTCCTTTGTTCTGGCCATAGTAACCTGGCTGCCAGTGTTCTGGGTGCCTATTGATGAAGACCAGGGATCTCAACATTTGTGAATATGAAGCTCCTGCTCTCAGCCCCACTTCATGCCCCTGGTCCCAGAGACCCAAACTTGCCAAAAATAAAGTGTCAGTTGTCTACTGGAGGGGAGCCCTGGGGATTAGCCTCATTCCTAACAGACATCCATCAGACTTATGCTGGTCTACCCCAAAGCCACACTCCAGAAGCTGAGCCTTTGGGGGGCCCTCCACAGAAGAGAGGGGCCTCTTTCTCCCTGTCTCCACTGACAACTTAAGACTCAGCTTTCTTGGGACTAAGTGAAACCATGTGTCCATGTGATTTCTGGCCTCCAAAGTGGTATTCCTGTCATCTTCTCTCTCCTTCTCTTTGCCCACACGGTTCTAAGTTTCTGTAGCCCATTAGTCTTATTTTAGTGGTGAATGGAGAAGGAACAAGTAAATGCAACCCTCTGTTGGGCTGATTCCTCTATTGCTTGCCATCAAGGTTCCCTACTGTGTTCATTAGAATATGTTGCATAGGTATATTCACTAGAATATGCACCTTTGCTGCAAAAGAGACCCTCTTGGCTTAAGCAGAAGAAGTTTCTTTGTTTCTTTCTGTTACTGAGTCTATGATTCTCAGTTGAGGATGGGAGGGTGGGGTAGGGGTGGCTCTGTTCATGGAGGCCCAGACTCCCCAGACCCTCAGTCTTGTTCTGCCTTCCTGATAATGTGCTGTTCTTGAAACTTCATCTGCAGATTCAAGATGGTCATGACCCTGCCTGCAGCAGAACTCATGGGGAGGAAACAAGGGGCAAAGGTGGGCCCACCTGCTCCCTTTAACTGCATGCCCAGGGAATTGCATACTGCATTCTCTTCGTCTCCCACTGGCCAGAACCCAGTCCAGTCAGCACATCTAGCTGCAAGATAGACCAGAAATGCAGTCATTCCCTGGGGAGCATGCTCTCTTCATGTGAGCAGAAGGAAGGAGTTGATGAAATGTTGGAGTTGATGATGAAGTTGAAGGCAAAGGAGTTGATGAAGGAGTTGATGAAGATGCCCGACTTGCCAGGAAGCCATCCTAGATCCCCATAGTGAGAATATGCCTCCCAATGCTCTTCCCTGCAGCACGCTAGCCACTGTGTGCCGGGACATGGTTAGCAGGGAATGTGTCTGGCTTCCCCTGACCCCGGGCCTCCTGCAGGCAAACGAGGAATCCCACAGAGGCAGGACCTGGAGTTGGGGACCAACAGAAGCCAGGAATTTCAGGAACCCTGCGGCTGCCGGAGTCTGTTCATTCAGCTCCTGAGTGAGCAACCCACAGGCTGGTTAAGGGAGAAGGTATCAAGCCTGTGTTCGTTTTCTAGTCCTGCCTTACGAAATGACCACAAAGCCAGAATTTTAAAGTAACACCCATTTATTATGCTATAGTGTAGGTCAGAAGTCCAGCCGGGCTTCACTGAGCTCTCTGCTTAGGGTTTTACAAGAGCAAAATCCTATGTGCTGTCTGATGGGGCTCTCATTTGGAGCCTGTGGTAAGAATCTTCAAATCCCCCTCCTGCTCCAAATCTCTGATTCCTCCTCCGTGATGAGTGGAGAACATTCTCTGCTTTTTTTTTTAAGGTATATTTATTTATTCATGAGAGACACAGACTGAGAGAGAGAGGCAGAGACACAGGCAGAGGAAGAAGCAGGCTCTTCGCAGGAAGCCTGATGCGGGACTTGATCCCGGATCCCGGGATCACGACCTGAGCCAAAGGCAGGCGCCCAACCGCTAAGCCACCCATGCGTCCCCATCCTCTGCTTTCAAAAGGCTCCTATGACTAGTTTAGACACACCTGCCCATAATCTCCTTCTGTCAAATAACAGAATTCTGGAAACTGTATCTTATATCTACAGGACTCACCGACGCCCCAAGGGCTGGGGAGTATGTGAGAGTGAGCGTCACTGGGCACCATGCTTAGAAATCCACCTACTACAGAGGCCAAACCTGACAGCCAAAGGTGAAGAACCAGGTGAGCCCAGAAATAGGCCTCTGGGAACTGCTGTGGGGCAAAGGAGGTCAGGGCACAGAGTTCAGAACAATGTGTGGTCTGGGGTGGCATCAAATAGCAGTCAGCTGGGCCTCAGCAGGGAGTGAGACCGACCTGTCCAACTCTCCAGATCCAGGGCAGACCGGAGTGCTTCAGCTCCAAGGATGGCCTTCAGAAGTTCTAATAAAGGTCTTACATTTGGAGGCATTATTTTGGGAATGTGTGCATTTTGTGGGGGGAGAGGATTTACAACCTTTATTAGATTCTCCAAGGCATTAAAGAAAAAAAAAGAAAGAAAAAGAACTGAGCATTGAATTAATACCCTATTCCTATGGCTAGGTAGCAGTGTGCTTCAGTGACCTAGCTAAGTACCACCTGTGGACATGGATGAGTCAACTTTTTTAAATGTCCAGAGCCTTACATTCATAAGTTTGGTTCTTGCTGGAAACCGAGATCTTGTCAGGCTGCTGACAGCACCTAGATCAGAGTGTGCACTGGTATAGGTCTGTGATTGGACCTATGTCACATTGGAAACCCTTGTCTCTCCACAACCCTCAGGACAGAACCCAAACTTCTCTTCCCCAGCACGCCTGCTGTGTTCTGAATGTTTGTATACCCCAAACCTCAGGTTGCAATCCTGACTCCCAGGATGATGATATTAGGAGGTGGGACCTGTGGGAGGTGCTTAGATGATGAGGGTGGAGCCCTCCCAAGTGGGATTAGTTTCCTTACAAAGGAGGCCAGAGAGAGCTCTGGCCCTTCCATTATGTGAGGACACAGCAAAAAGGCGCCCATCTAGGAAAGAACTTCTCACCAGCAACCTAGGGCTGCCAGTGTTTGATCTCTGACTTCCCAGCTTCTAGAACTGTGGGAAATAAATTTCTGTTCTTTACAAACCACCCAGTTTATGGGTTTTTTGTTATAGCAGACTCTCTATACCTTCTGCTGGGCCCCGGAGCCCCGGCCTGGCCTCTGGCCTGGCATTTACCAGAGCACGGCATCGATGCTGTCTCCCTGTTGGTCCATGTCCCCAGCAGACCACAAGCGCTGTCTAGGAAAAGCCCAAGTTCCCTGGCACCTTGCCAGTGCTGGACCCAGAGCAGGTGCTCAAGTTGTGGGAAGGAGGAACAAATCAGCACGTAGCAAATCTGATGCTCTGCATTTGAACTCATCCTGGCAAAGAGAAGTTTCTATTAGATCTTGTTCTGGGAGGAGGACATTTAGAGATTAGGGCCCTAAAGTTGAAACGTCAGAGTCCCTGAAAAACTAGATTTCCCTTCTAGCTGTTGAAGAGAGAAGGCAAGGGCTGGGCAGTGTGGACTTTGACTTCAGGATGGAGCAGTGACTCATAAAGCCAGGCCACTTAGAACAGAACCATCAGCCCTACAGCAGGTAGGTGTGGGACAAATGTGCAGATGAAGCTTTGAGGTAGTGGCTCCAAAGATAAGATCACCTCTGCCCCAACTCTGTTCCTGACTCTGCCCAGGAACTGAGCCAGATACCCACCCTGGGTGAGATCTGTGAGGTCATTTAGACCAACTTCCCACCCCAAGAGAGACAAATTGAGGGTCAGAAAGGAGGTGGCCTGCCCAGAGTCACGCACAGAGTCACAAACTGGGCCCCTGTTTGGGCAGGGACCACACCCCTGCACCATGTTGCTCTGTGACCACAAGACTAGGAAAGAGGAGTGAACCAACCCCCTGACTTCCAGCAGGAAGGAAAGAACTCAGGAGGGGCTGCAACAACAATATTTATTCTTTATTTTCCTCCAGGGGTACAGTGTCACCCAGGGACTGGTCCCTCCCTGCATCTGCCTGGTGGGCGGGGCTCCACCTGGCCCTCTTCTCTGCAGGTGGAGAGGTGGAAAACTAGTACAAACCCACCATGCGGGACATGAGGACAGATCCAGCGATGCTCAGGATGACCTTGGATGACAGTGAGAGGCCAGCCGCTCCTGGGGGAGAAGCAGAGGGTGAGCAGAATGGGAAGGGCAGAACCGGAGCAGCTCCATGGGACAAAACCATGAGGTCAAAGACCCCAAGGCCCCTCAGGAAGATCTGAGGCCCAGAGACCTCAGCAGGCACCCTGCTATTCCCCCAAAGCCCTCCTTTAGGAGGGCAGCTGCCTGCAGCCCCGTGGCACTCACTCCAAAGGAGAAACCCAGAACTGGGAGCTGGGAGTTGTCAGTCTTTGGGCAAGAAAGCTGAGCTGCGGTGGGGGCTTGGGGGTGGGGGAGTAGGGGGGATCCTCAAGGAACCCAGCCAACCCGCTCTGGTAGCCAACCTGAAGCCAGCATACCCGGGGCCAGGGCTCCTTCCCTGCCCCCTACACCTCCCAGAGAGCACAGGGAGGGTGACACAAAGGAGCAGAGACTGAAGGTCAGTGAGACTCAGATCTGGGCTAGGTCCTGAGACTCCTGTCCTCCTGGCCCTGCAAAGCAAGGCCTGCCAGGGACACTTACCCACGGATTGCAGCGTAGCCACCAGGCTGCCAGTGGCGACTCCACCCCCGTTGGCAATGGCAGCTGAGGACTTCATCTTGGCCACCAGCAAGGAGGTGGCGATTCCTGCCGGGGGAAGCCCATAGAGCCCAACACCGTGGGCACAGCCACCACGGGCAGGCTGTGGACAGGGAGGAGCTGGGTTAAGAGGAGGGCTCAGGGAAAAGGAGCCCCCCACAGTCAGGCTTGGGGGTGCCTAGACCTGGGGGTGAACTCTGAACTCAGGAGAGACTCTGGGCATGCCATGAGTCAAGAGGAGAATAACTAGGGGATCCCTGGGTGGCTCAGCGGTTTAGCACCTTCCTTCGGCCCAGGGCGTGATCCCGGGGTCCCGGGATCGAGTCCCGCATTGGGCTCCCTGCATGGAGCCTGCTTTTCCCTCTGCCTCTCTGCCTCTCTCTCTCTCTCTCTCTCTCTGTATCTTTCATGAATAAATACATAAAAATCTTAAAAAAAAGAAATAAGAGGAGAATAACTAGGTGGGGAAGGTGGAGGGAAGGGCCTGTGAGGTGAGTAGGAACAGGGCCTATGGGCCCTGTGGCCTCTGATCTGCTGCCACAGGACCTTCCTTGGAAAGTCGCTTGTCTCCTGGGGCTCAGATTTGTCTTAGTGAGACTCCACAGGATCAAGGAGAGGTGCGTAAGCTTCTGGGCTTAATACCAGGGGACTAGTGTAAGTAAGGGGCACATTCCAAACTCTGCTTGCATCCCAACTCTGGGGCTCCGTGGTGTCACCACAGAGCGCAGAAGCCACCAGACGCGGGGGCACTGAGTCAGCGGTGTCTCTTCCGAGCATCTGCTATGTTCAAACTCCATGCGCGTCTCATCTTATGCAACATTCACAATTAACACTGAATGGGCAATATTGGCCCATTTTTCACGGGAGGAAACAGGAGCTCAAAAGAGTTCAAAGACACACACGAGGTCACAGAGTGAACGCCCTGCAAAGAGGGATGGGGTCCCTACGGGGACTCCTCCATGTGGAGTTTCCATGACACTCCTCGTTCCAAGCGTCTCGTCTGTTTCCAGTATCTGGCTTCCTGCCCATCTCCATCGATCCACCTCTTTCCCATCATCTGCATGAGTCCAGGGCAGACCTGGGCCTGGATGAGGATGGTTGCCACCCCCCCCCCCCCGCCAGGTCCCAGGCTCAGGGGTCAGATAAGAACTTGAACCCCTTCTCTGGAGAGACTCACCTCCTCCTAACACAGCTGCCGCAATCTTGGCTAGAAACCAAAAGAACATTCTGTGAGTGCATCCACACTGGCCTCCCTCCCCTTGGTTCCCTGAGCCTACAGCCCACCTATGGGGAGGGCATTGCCCATGTTGGGAAATGGGAAGAAATGACCTCACCTGATGCCTCTCTGCTTCATTCAGACAAGGGGGATTTGGGGGGGCAGGGAGCCCCGCAGCCCTGAGCTCGGTGAGGATTGCTTGGGGAGTCTGATTCCAGATGCAAATGACCTGCCCCAAAGGGATTTGCATGCCTTGACCTCCAGTTATCTGGAGACAGGGTTTGAGGCCCTTGTTCTAGAAAACCCGGTTATCACACAGTGTTTGCTTTGTTTTTTCAAACCTTCTGCAGATTGCGTGGTGGGGGCTGTTTGGGGGAGATGAGAAATTCTCTGTCTCTTTGTCTCTATCTTCCAAGTCTGATTTGTTTAAAAAAAAAAAAAAAAAAAAAAAAACAAGGGACACCTGGGTGGCTCAGCAGTGGACTGTCTGCCTTCAGCTCAGGGCGTGATCCCAGGGTCCTGGGATTGAGTCCCACCTTGGGCTCCCTGCATGGAGCCTGCTTCTCCCTCCACCTGTGTCTGTGCCTCTGTGTGTGTGTGTATGTGTGTGTGTCTCATGAATAAATACATAAAATCTTTAAAAAACAGACAAAAAACAAACACGTCCCTACGGATGTGGGAAAGCAGGCATGCTGCCGCCACACCCCTTCTTGGGTGCTTTAGGGCTTGGTGGTGTGGTCCAAGCAAAGGAACCAGGTTCCACGCTCCCTGAACATGGCTGTTAGTTCAGGGTCAGTGTTTTCTTAGTGGGAGGTTATGGAACTTTCTCCTATTGTCCAGCAAATCTTTCCAGAGAGCAATAAATCCTCATGGAGAGAGATGTGCTTTGTTTGGCACTGCCTGGCAAGTCCAGGTGAGCACTGTTGAACACCTGAATGCTACTTAAGAGCCAAGCTTGAATGAATCAATGCTCCAATTCTTGAGTCCTCACCAGCTGCCCCCTCCTCTGGGAAGCTGCTGCAGATGCGTCAGATCAGAACTTGGCACTGCTTCCCTGCTGCCACTAGCCAGCATCTAGGTGTGCCTGGGCTTGGCTCTCCAACCAACCACATGGGTGCCTGGGACGCAGGCAGAGAGGTCTTGGTCTGCTGCAGCCATAGAGGCCAGGACAGCAATAGAGAGCAAGAACTCAGCCAGCTCCCCAAGAGAGCCTCGGGGTGATAGAAAAGGAAATTAAAAGGTGAAAGCCAAACCCTGAGTGACCAGAGGCGCCACTTGGGTAGGGTAATGGAGTCAGAGACTCAAGAATCAAGAGCCTGGTTAGGAGGTATTTGGTGCTTGTCGTTACCGTTTGGCAGGAAAGGTGATGCCAGGCTGGCCAGCAGCTTTGGCCTATCTGGGTCCTAATGTACAGAGAAGACCCATGGGAAAGGGGTGCTGTTCCCCTGCTAGGCTGCTGTGCGGCTCCCCTTCTTGTCTCCCATGGGGAGGGTGGCCTGGTCTTTCCGAGCTGTCCAGAACCTGCTCTGTCCTGAAGTCTCCTCCCTTGACCAGCACCTCAGCCCTTTGGTTCTACTGCCTGTCCCAGGCTTGGGAGCAACCCCACTTCCCTGCCCAGGGTCCCCCTTGCCCAACATTCCCTCGTTTGTAAATCAGGGAGGATGATACCTTCCTCTAGGGTGGTTATGGCAATTAAAGCAATTGATAGAGGGCACCTGGGTGGCTCAGTGGTTGAGTGGCTGCCTTCAGCTCAGGGCGTGACCCTGGGGTCCTGGGATCGAGTTCCGAGTTCCGCATCAGCTCCCTGCAGGGAGCCTGCTTCTCCCTCTGCCTGTGTCTCTGCCTCTCTCTCTCTCTCTGTGTCTCTCATGAATAAATAAATATAATCTTTAAAAAAAATCGAGCAATTGATAAATGTCAAGTGCTAAGCACAATGACTAGGATGCCAGAGCATTTGATAAAATCTAGCTGTCCTAATTATTTTATGTATTGCTTATCAATAAGCTCAAGAGTCTTCTGTATTTCTGGCAAACAGGAAGGACCGCTGGCTGTGGCCCAAGCCTTAACTTTCTGGTCACTTCCATGTACCAAATGGGGGCCCAACAAGAAAGGGTGTCTGTTATCCAGGGCCAGTTACCTCCAAGTGGGGAACCGGTCAAGGCAGTGGCTGCAGGGGATCCCAAGCAGGCAAGCTTTCACTGTCCCCAGAAGGCACCCCAAGAAAGCCGTGGCTTGGCTCAGGGCAGCTAAGGAGGGCAAGGTGAGTCCTGATAAAGAACAGAGGGGGAGGGCACAGGGTCAGAGGTCAGAGGTCAGCAGTGGTCCTGGTCCCCCCATTCCATCCTGTGCTGCTGTTTATGCCTGGGAAGGTGGGAGGACCCTGGGTATCCACTTCAGGAGAGCTAAAGGTAAGTGGCAGTGTTTGCAACAACTGGAAGCAAGTATTAAATACTCACCTTGTGACACTGACAATTCCAAAAACATAGTTCTTGTGGAAAAAAGCAATAGAATGAGGTCGCAGCACACTATTCTGTATGTAAATTAAAATCCATGCAAACAAAAAGCCAACACCCATTTTGCAAAACTATAAATGAAAAACAAATATATATTTAGCAGATCCAAAAGGCTGACTTTGAGGGAGAGAGTTATTTGGCAGTAGTTTAAAAAAGAAAACCCCCAGGCCCCAAATGGTGTTAAGACCTCAAGTGCAAAGCAAGACTTCATACCTAAGCTGACTGCAGTGTCAGTCTCCCACGAATACAACCCTTAACCAGCCAACATGGGATTTCCCAGAGAGCACTAGGAAATTTACTGATGGGCCCCTTCCATTCCCCTTAGGAGGGTGAGCTTGCCTAAAACAATGGTTTCTCTGCTAATCATTGCTTTATTCCTGCTCTCTCTCTTTCTACCTTTAAAATTTTTTAATTTTCTGTAGCCCTTTGGAGCTCCCCTCTGCTTGCTAATTGGGATGCTGCCAAATTCATGAACGAGTAATAAAGACAATTCCATCTTTAAAAGCTACTCAGTTGAATTCTTGTTGCGGAACAGAGGCAAAGATGGTGAGAAACAGCGAGAATAAATAACTAAGACTGGAGAGGGAGGGACACCTGCATGGCTCAGTGGTTGAGGATCTGCCTTTGGCTCAAGTCGTGACCCTGGGATCCTGGGATTCAGTCCTGCATCAGCTCCCTGCGGGGAGCCTACCTCTCCCTCTGCCTGTCTCTGCCTCTCTCTGTGTGTCTCTCATGAAAAAATAAATAAAAATCTCAAAAAAAAAAAAAAAAGCCTGGAGAGGGAGCTCAAACTAATAAGCAAAGGGGTCCATGTTTCAGAATTTCGCTAACATCAGCGCTCTCACTCTGAGACCCAACTATGAAAGGCTGGTTGGACAGGACATGTAGATGAAAACCAAGGAGGTAAAGCTAGAAATGAGATTTGTTCCTCCTCATCCACCTCCTTGCCCCCCACCGGCCCCTCCGGACAGAAGTCCGACCAGGGCACTGCCACACGCTGTCCTGGTGGCTTTGGCCAGGCTCACTGCCATTACTTTGGACGCATCATCTTAGAACCCAGGGAAGAGGTTAAGGTGGCCACCTGGATGAATTCCATGGCACAGAAAGGGACAAGCAGCTATGGGAGTCAAATCTGCTGAGAGGGTTCTTAACAAAATTCAACCCAAGTAAATTTGAAGATCTAATTGGCTGTATTCATCGAATCACATGTTGGGCTGAAAGCAACATCTTCGTTTTGACCTCAGTATTCCTGTGTAATCAGATTAGGGTTCTCTTAGAGCTTATCTTTTAACTCAGGTGAAGCCTGGATGGGCAAAGCATCCCACGGTGGGAACCGAAACTACCTCCCACCCCCAGCAGTTAAGACCCTGAGACTGGCCCCAAGACAATGACCTTCACTGCCCATCTGCACTACAAACTGACCTTGTCCCACATTTTCCTTATATAAACCTGGAAATGGGGACACCAGTGTGGCTCAGTGGTTGTGCGTCTGCCTTCAGCTCAGGGCGTGATCCTGGGGTCCTGGGATTGGGTCCTGCATTGGGCTTCCCTCAGGGGGCCTGCTTCTCCCTCTGTCTATGTCTCTGCCTCTCTCTGTGTGTCTCTCATGATTAAATAAATAAAATATTTTTTAAAATTCTGCAGGGAGTTTCAAAGGCACCAGAATTAGGTAATAAGAGCCAGTTATGTTTTGAGATATATCCTATAGTCAAGCTGCTCTGGGTTCCTGTTCTCATGCCACCCCCTTGATGAGAAAACAAAGGTGAGAGAAAGGTAGTTTAAACTAAATCTCTTTACAGCTTATAGCCCGCTGATAGATCCCTGAAACGTGTACAGCATCATATTCCTCAAGGACTTCATGACTGCCTTAATGCCTTAGTGTTTATGGTTTCTTAAGGACCACAGGTAACCCTATCCTAAGAGCAGCTGGTTCCTCAAGGTCCTGGAAGCCCCGCTTCCAAATTCCTTAGAGACTTACACTATTTATTTCCCCCACTAATTAAAAACACCTAGAATCAGTCACTTGTCACAACCCCAGTGTAGCTCTTTCTGCCTACAGGTCCTGTCCCTGCGCTATTAAAAAACGAACAAACAAACAAACAAAATACAAAAACAAAACAGAAAAAACCCACCTTTTTATACAGTAAAACGTCTCAAGAATTCTTTCCTGACCTTTGGGCTCAACAATCCCATGTCATCCTCACTTAAGATAATGAGAATAAAGAGCTTACTCTCCCCATTTTATAGATGAGGAAATAACCACTTGCCCCAAGTCCAGCTGCTTCCAAAGCCTGGGCTTGGAACGACTCCAATTTGGTTCTTCCTAACACTTGTCTTTTTCCCCTGCTAGGCCACTTGCACCCAGGCTTGAACAAGGCTCACTGTCCCAGGGTCTCAGAGCCAAGGGGCAGGTGTAGACTCTTGACCCACCTGATGAGAAACAGAGTGTTCTGGGAGTGGTTCCACAGAGGCTTCCCTTGCACTCATGGGCCCACCACCCACCACCCACCACTCACCACTCACCACCGACCAGAGGTTGGAGGCCACAGGAAAGAGCAGCCCCTGCCCACCCCTCCCTGTCTTACCCAGAAGCAAATTTTGGGGGTAACAGACCCCAAGGTCTGAGCTTAAATGCGTTTCCGAAGATCTGACTGGATGTTTATAACAACCTCCTCTTGACTAGAGCACAGCCAACGGGATAGGTTTCGTTTACTGGAAACTGGAAATCAAAACTGTAGAAGAATTGTTACTCGGGTTTTGGCAACTGGATGTGGAGAGCAAGATGGAATGACTCACATCATGCAGGGATGTAGTCAGCCAAGGGTGCTGCCGCTAATATCAGTTATCAACGTCACCCGGCACAGCCTGATGACACACTCAGAACTGAGAACCAGC